>NC_133183.1:59350000-59692500 GCF_049306965.1 Danio rerio
TTTAGTTGTGAATGAATCCCCCGAACGACTCTTTCACTAACGTTAGCCGACAATAATACAAGTTTCTGGCAGCGCAGCATCTCGTTGTCATATTTCTTTTGCATTGTTTGCTGATTTTATTCAACAAAACTAGCATAAGCCGAGTGTTTAGTGAGAGTTGGAGCTGCTTTGTCTTATGGTGAATGCAGTAAGTGACTGTTATCATCAATAACGTTACCTGATTAGCACAAAAGTTCAGAACATACAAAAACAGAAAAAAACTTAATAATACCTATGAAATGTTCTGCCTTTGTGCTTTGTTTTCTTTGTTTGCTCGTTTCTACACCTGTAGACAGCGCTAAAGTCCCGCATCTTCACGTAATAACACTGTCTTGACTAGTGCGGTTGAATGACATTTGTCCTGGGAGCACTGTACCAATGTGGCGGCGCTATTAACGCATGCTTAGGGTCCCTATGCAATATCTAGTGTATATATCTATGGTCCCTGGGTAGGAAGTAACAAATTTAACAGTAATAACCAATACAATATACACTTACAATACAATAAATAAAATACATCATTGTCAATAAAATGAAATCAAATCAGCGGCTGCATATTTGATTTAGTTTGAGCCAAATTTTAAGAACAGTTTTAAAATGATTAAAAGTGCTGCTCTCGCTGATATACACTGGTATTTTATTACAATCTTTCTGCTGCTTTAACTGAAAAAACTGATAGTCCAAAAGCAGTTCTCTTAAGTTTAACTGAACAATCACCTCTAACCGATGACCTAGTCTGTCTTATATTGTCCTTGCCGACAATCACACATTGTTTAAGGGGTGGTGGTGCAAGATCAGGAAATATTTTATACAATAAACACACATCAGCATAAAATAAGAAACTGTCGAATGTTAGTAATTTTTGTTGTGCAATACAGTTGCAATGATGATAAATGGCGGAATCCACACAATGAATGTGACTCAGTTTCAGTGACATCTAAATTCATAAACAAGATTGTTTACTTGGTTACGGCACTTTAGTTTTTGACACTTCTCGTGCTCTGATTTGTTGCTGAATAACCAATCAGAGCACTCTTTTTAGCATGCAGAAATGGGCCAATTCAATCCTAACTAGACTCAAAGCTGACCGATGGAGGTAGAGTCTAGATGAGATACAGCTGAGGATACGTTTTTGAAACGGTACAACAATAATTAATGTTTTTACATTACTGTGATGGTTGGGTTTAGGTTTGGGCTAGAGGTAGGCCTTAATAAAATACAATTTAATGGGTAATTTAATAAATAATATGAATAATACTCTGTATATTTACTGTTTTAACATTACTGTGAGGGTTAGGTCTAGGTTTGGGCTAGGGGTAGACCTTAATAAAATATTCAATTCAATTCAATTCAATTCAGCTTTATTTGTATAGCGCTTTTACAATGTAGATTGTGTCAAAGCAGCTTCACATAAATGGTCATAGTAACTGGAACAGTGTGGTTCAGGTTTTAGTGTTTAAGTTCAGTTCAGTTCAGTTTAGCTCAGTTCAGTGTGATTTAATCATTACTGAGAGTTCAAACACTGAAGAGCAAATTCATCGATGCGTAGCTCAACCAATCCTGAACCATGCGAGGCAGTGGCGAAGGCGGAGAGGGAAAAAAAACTTCACCAGATGGGAGTGAAGAAAAAAAACCTTGAGGGAACCAGACTCAGTTGGCCACGACCATTTTTTTGAAATACAATTTAATGGGTAATTTAATAAATAATATGAATAATACTCTGTATATTTACTGTTTTTACATTACTGTGATGGTTGGGTCAAGGTTAGGGCTAGGGGTAGACCTTAATAAAATACAATTTCATGGGTAATTTAATAAATAATATGAATAATACTCTATATAATTACTACGTTTTACATTACTGTGATGTGGTGCATTTTAGTACATTTCTCTTTTTGTAATGTGCCTAGGCAGTGAAAGCAAAGGACAGACAGTAGCGTCCCTGCAGGAATCTGTCAGATGTTGTTGGTTCTGTATGCACAGACTCTTTCTCCGAGGGCAGCCATCTATCTACCTTTGCCAAAAAATTGGCACAGATTTTAAACTGACTGAACACTTAAGTAATGCACACTATAAACTTACTCAATTAAGCTATTTCTTATACAAGTTAAATTTACAAAATAAATACAGTTCTAATCTGGCCCTACCCTAGGACGCCTGTGGCAGACTCTGAATTTCAGAAGAAAGGGGAGAAATTATAGAGTTAAAGGGATAATTCATCCAAAACTTAAAATTGTCATAATTTACTTAGCCTTCACTCGTTCCAAACATGTGTGACTTTCTAATGTTGAACACAGGGGTAGACCTTAATAAAATACAATTGATTGGGCTATTTAATAAATAATATGAATAATACTGTGTATAATTACTGTTTTAACATTACTGTGATGGTTGGGTTTAGGTTTGGGCTATAGGTAGGCCTTATTAAAATACAATTTAATGGGTAATTTAACAAACAATATGAATAATACTCTGTGTAATTACTGTTTTAACATTACTGTGATGGTTGGGTTTAGGTTTGGGCTAGGGGTAGGCCTTAATAAAATACAATTGAATAGATAAATTAATAAATTATATGAATAATACTCTGTATATTTACTGTTTTTACATTACTGTGATGGTTGGGTCAAGGTTAGGGCTAGGGGTAGACCTTTATAAAATACAATTTCATGGGTAATTTAATAAATAATATGAATAATACTCTATATAATTACTACGTTTTACATTACTGTGATGTGGTGCATTTTAGTACATTTCTCTTTTTGTAATGTGCCTAGGCAGTGAAAGCAAAGGACAGACAGTAGCGTCCCTGCAGGAATCTGTCAGATGTTGTTGGTTCTGTATGCACAGACTCTTTCTCCGAGGGCAGCCATCTATCTACCTTTGCCAAAAAATTGGCACAGATTTTAAACTGACTGAACACTTAAGTAATGCACACTATAAACTTACTCAATTAAGCTATTTCTTATACAAGTTAAATTTACAAAATAAATACAGTTCTAATCTGGCCCTACCCTAGGACGCCTGTGGCAGACTCTGAATTTCAGAAGAAAGGGGAGAAATTATAGAGTTAAAGGGATAATTCATCCAAAACTGAAAATTGTCATAATTTACTTAGCCTTCACTTGTTTCAAACATGTGTGACTTTCTAATGTTGAACACAGGGGTAGACCTTAATAAAATACAATTGATTGGGCTATTTAATAAATAATATGAATAATACTGTGTATAATTACTGTTTTAACATTACTGTGATGGTTGGGTTTAGGTTTGGGCTATAGGTAGGCCTTATTAAAATACAATGTAATGGGTAATTTAACAAACAATATGAATAATACTCTGTGTAATTACTGTTTTAACATTACTGTGATGGTTGGGTTTAGGTTTGGGCTATAGGTAGGCCTTATTAAAATACAATTTAATGGGTAATTTAACAAACAATATGAATAATACTCTGTGTAATTACTGTTTTTACATTACTGTGATGGTTGGGTTTAGGTTTGGGCTATATGTAGGCCTTATTAAAATACAATTTAATGGGTAATTTAACAAACAATATGAATAATACTCTGTGTAATTACTGTTTTAACATTACTGTGATGGTTGGGTTTAGGTTTGGGCTATAGGTAGGCCTTATTAAAATACAATTTAATGGGTAATTTAACAAACAATATGAATAATACTCTGTGTAATTACTGTTTTAACATTACTGTGATGGTTGGGTTTAGGTTTGGGCTAGGGGTAGGCCTTAATAAAATACAATTGAATAGATAAATTAATAAATTATATGAATAATACTCTGTATAATTCCTGTTTGTACATTATTGTGTTTAGGCTTGGGTTGGGAGTAGACGTTAATTAAATACAATTAATAGATAGCTTAATAAATAATCTAAATAATTCTCGGCTGCAGCTGTATCCCTTATAGCAACAATCGACTGATGGCTCAAGACTAACCAATGGCCGACTTTCGGTATAGTGTCTCCCAGCCTTAATTACACTGGTGTGATCAGACATCGAAATAGATCGATCACAACTCTGATGACCTTTAGCTTTATAAGGAATAAAGATGTTTCTATTGACAGGCCTCAAGTCCAAATCAAGGCCCAGATCATTGACCAAGTTGAGTCGAAAGTCTTGTGTCAAATCGAGTCTTTAATTTTGGGACTCGAGTCCCTGTGACCCAAGTTCACAACACTGTGCATTAATGACTTGGTTTTGTTTTTATGTGTGTAGGATTGACCAGGTAGCAACTCTGTACCAGAACATCCGTTTGACGGAGCCCAGAATGGTCCCTCAGTATGAAAGGGTTCTTGTCAGTTTCATCAAGGAGATCCGGATACTGAACACAGAAATGGAGCATCTGGCGCTGGCTGTCAAGAGGTACACACACAAACACACACACACACACACACACACACACACACACACACACACACACACACACACACACACACACACACACACATACACACACAAACTTTTAAGTTTAGAAACATGGGTCATACCTGTCAACCCTCCCGTTTTTTCCGGGATTCTCCCGTATTTTACAGTTTTATCCCGCTATCATCCCACCAAAGGTAGTTTACAAAGGTAGTTTCCCGTATTTTCAGTCTTTCTCTAAAGGTTGGCTCTCTATACGCAACCTATACCGCCGAACCACCAGGGGCCGCCCCTCACTCTTATATGTGAGTCTGTTCTATGCTTTTGCTTTGTTTAGTGATGAAAACACTTTAAAATAAATAGAAAAACGGCAGGATTCCCTTTCCTTTTCATTACAGGTGCTGTCTCCCCTTCATATGCAATCCTCAAAACAGTCTATAGCGATGCATGACTGTCAGCTGACGCGCTCCATAGTGATAAATACACACTGTGTCCTAAACGGATTCTGTATTCGTGATTTGAAGCGGAGAAAAAGTCTGGGTGTTGGGTGCGTGTTTAAACAGATATACACATAACTAATATTAATAATATCTAAAGATGTCGATTTTGGTGGGGGTTTTTTCCAAACACACCTAATTTCGTCCTAAATGAGCATAAAAAGATAGAAAAGTGGTCGAATACTTTCATTATAACGTTGTATTTTTAAAGTGACACCTGTTATTTAATGTAATCCAGCAAAAAAAAAAAAATCTGAATAAATAAGAGATTAATTTGTTGCTCTTTAATCAGAATGTGTAAATTATACAGTGAAGAAACGGCTAATGAGATTTGATAGCTTGATTCTTTTTTTTATTATAACAGCTATTAATTTTAATAAACTGAACTTTTTGCTTATTTATTTGCTGCTAATGTATATATTTATTTTTTCTTTTGTAAATAATAATTGTAAAAAACATATTACTGGCCATTTAATTGTTTATTTACAACGAAACAGCTCCAAGTAAGCTTATTTAGTAATTTGGGGATTTTTTAAAAGAGGGGTCGGGGGAATCCCTTAATATGATGGGCATATCCCTTATTTTCACATCCCAATGTTGACAGGTATGACATGGGTGGAGTTGAAGTCAGAGTTAAATTAAGATTCTCCAGCAATTCCTTGAAGTGTTTTTGTGTGAAGAACCCATTTTTGGCTCTAGAATAACCTTTGACTTCCATAGTATTTTGTTTTTCTTACTTTAAAAGTCAATGGTTACATGTGTCCAGCTTTCGACAAAATATTTCCTTTTGTGTTCAACATTTGTTGAAGGTTGTAAAGGTTGGGAGAAAGCAAAGATTAATTAGTAATTGAACCCTTGTGTGTTGTTTTGAATGTTTTCATTCACACTGAGGTGATTTTGAGGCTTAATTTTTCCAAGACTTTTTCTGTGTTTTCTTATCAGGACACATATTTTAGGAAAGTGCTTTGGAATTTTTCAAAAACTCAGCAATATGCTCTGGGCAAATTCCCTACCCTTTTGTTGTGTAGTTGGTTTTTTGCCCCCATTTACCTCCATTTGACACCATATAATCATTCCATTGCACCATGCATTCTTGATTGTTGCTGGTTTTCCCTGTTGAGAAGAGGTACAACTTGTGATTTTAGTTGTATTTGCAGAGTTGGTCCTGTTTGATCTCACTGATCATTCACAATGTCAAAATCTGAATAAAGGTTAAACTAGTTCAACAGTTGCCATTATGTTTTGTGTTTACATTTTCTGTACACTTCCTAGAAGCTGAAACTGTTGATTAGGGAAAGTGAAGTTAATTGTTAAATCACTAAATTGATCAACTTAAAAAATAAATGACTTTGCTGTCATTCATATTCAAGAAACACTCCACCTTTGTTGAAAATAGGGTTATTTTACCAAGTACCCCAAAGTTAAACAGTTGAGTTTTACCATTTTGAATCCATTCCACTAATCTCCAGGTCTGGCAGGAGCTTTTTTAGCTTAGCTTAGCTTAGCTTAGCTTAGCATAGGTCACTGAATCGGATTAGAACATTAGCATCTCGCTTAAAAGAATGACCTTTCTTATTTAAAGCTTTAAAGCTTGACTCTTCTGCAATAACATCATGTAATGAGACCAGTAGAAAATTGAAAGTTGCCATGTGTACTAAATCCATCAGAAAATAAAAAGTTCTTTGATTATTATGCCAGAATAGTTGCTAGACATATCGACAAAGAAAATGGCAACTTTTTATTTTCTATGGTCTCAGTACATGATGTAACTACAGACGCTTTAATTAAGAAAATTTTTAAAGCCCTTTAGTCAGTTTTAAGTGAGATGCTAATGATCTAATTCAATTCAATAACCTATGCTAAGCTAAGCTAAAAGTGCTCCCGCCGGACATGGAAATCGGCTAAATAGATTCAAAAGTGAAAAAACTTTACTGTTTAATTTTTAAATGAGCCTACGTTTTCATTAAAACTGAATACAAGTAATTTGTCTGAAACTTTAAGTCTGTACTGTGGAGGCCAGTTATATCAACACGCTGTTTGGTATTAGCATTGTATAAAAAAATTGTTCCACAGGAAGATAGTACGTTTGACTGAACGAGTCTTGCATGTGTAATGATGACTAATGTGCTGTTTGATCAGAGCTCAGGATCAGATGTCTATGCAGCTGAGTGAGATGGAGGAAGAGATGGATCACCGAATCCACACCGCAGAGAGAAACACACGTCTGCAGGTAAGCAGACAAACACACAGATCTAACATCAGGTGTGATGTACAGCTAATGTCCAAATTATTAGCCCACAAGCAAATATTTACCGTATGCATTAGCATTTAAGTTGTTTTGCCGTATTTACAGTTGAAGTCAGAATAATTAGCTCTGTATATGTTTTCCCCAGTTTCAAAGTTTTTTTTTAACACATTTCTAAACATTATAGTTTTAATAACTCATTTCGAATAACTGATTTCTTTTATCTTTGTCATGATGACAGCACATAATATTTGACTAGATATTTTTCAAGATACTAGTATTCAGCTTAAAGTGACATTTAAAGGCTTAACTAGATCAATTTGGCAAGTTAGGGTAATTACGCAAGTCTGTATTATGATGGTTTGTTCTGTAGACTATCGAACTGTTTCGATATGTTTAAAGACCTTAAAATGTTTTTTAAAAAATTAAAAACTGCTTTTATTTTAGCTGAAATAAAACAAACAAGACTTTCTCTAGAAGTAAAAATATTATCAGACGTACTGTGAAAATGTCCTTGCTCTGTTAAACATGATTTGGGAAATATTTGAAAATGAGGGTGAATCACTTTGACATCAACTGCATGTTTCAATGAGTACTGTATGGCTAGCAGTATTCAACATTTTTCTAGACCAGGAATATATTTTTAATGATAAATAAATCCAATTTTGTTTTGTAACAATATTCTGCTTAATATTGTGAATTATTTGTATTTTGTGTACTTTAAAAATGCTAGATTGTTGTAATGTTGTGTGAAATATGGAGAAATCCAACCATTGAGTTAAAAATTATATATTAAATTTAATTGACAAAAAATAACACACAACTTTGGCTTTTTACATTTTTGATCCAACAGTGTGTTATGACAAAAAGAAAATACATTTTTAAGTGTTTATTTATTTAAATTTTAAATTTTATATTTTATTATTTGTTTTGTTCTATTTTATTAAATTTCATTTTTTAATAATTTATTTTATTTAAGTTTTTTGTTTTAACGTTTTATTTTAACTTTTTTGTTAACTTTTTATTTACAATTTTTAATTAATGAAATAATTGTTCATGTTTAAAAAAGTTAATTCATTGTATTTTTTTATTTTATTTAATTTTATCATTTTATTTTATGCATTTATTTTTGAGGGGTGATCTAACACCCAATTTGATCACACTTGCATTAAAGTTCTACTTTATTTTTTATTATAGTTTTTCCCTCTTTTATTGTTTAAAGTTTGGTCACTTTATATAATCGATTAACATTAGTTAATGTTAGTTAATGTATATTAGTATTTATTATTTATTATATTATATTTATTTAGTATTTATATTTAATATAAATACTGTAAAGAACTCCATAAACACTGTATAATTCATTGTTTGTTCATTTTAGTATTTACATAAACTCATATTAAATAATTCTGTCATGATTGCCAGCATGCCCTTGCAAATTGCTGGAAAACATTAACTACAGTATTTCCCCAAACTACAATTCTGCCACTGAACTGCACTACATTTCCCATCAGTCACCTCACACACCCACCAGTTCCGGATCACCACTGATTACTTGCACACAGCTGTAGCAAATGAAGACTGATTAGTTGGACTATTTATACACCTCACTTTGACATAGGCCAACATTTTGCTGACTGTTTTTCTGTAAGCATGTCAAAGCGTTATTTCTTGTCCAGCCTTCCCTTGTTTTTGACCCCTGTTTTGTTTTTCCCGCTTGCTACCTGCACCGATCTCCTATCTGCTTTTGGATTGTCTACATGCTCCAGTTTGTACCTGTTTTGACCGTTGCCTGCCTGACTATTCTCTTAAATAAACTGCATGTGGATCCTCGCCTCCGCTGTCACTCCGGCTTCCATGTTACAAATGCAACCTCCTTTTAAAATATATGACCTGGCATTTTATTATCAACTATGTCTTCTTTAATGCATCAAAAAACTGTTCACATAGTTTCACACATGTATGGGAACTACATGATGACATAAGTATAAATAGCGACTGCTGATCTCAAAAGGACTGACATGATTATTAAATATTTCAAAGTCTTTTTACATGTATCTAACATTCAGAAATAGTCGTTTCATCATTGTTTCTATCAAAAATGAAGATGGTAAAAAATAATGTTATGTTACGTGTCACAGTTGTATCGTTTTCATGGATACAGCACCGTCTTTATTGTGAGTTATGATACTGTAAATGAATTGGCACAGGTGTTTCAGATCATGTAAGTGTTTTGGATCTCGTTCAAGGCTTCATTTATCCATGACGTCACATTTTAGTGCAGTCGGTTTTCGGCTGTCCCTCATGTGTTCTTGTTCCTCGCCCTTTGCTTTATCTTAGCCCTGTGTTCCTCGACTTATCATGTTATGTAATGTGAAATGAACTGACTGTTTGTTTAACTGCACCTGTTCAAGTTCCACAAAATAAAAGTCAATTGCGATTGTTTTGTATCTACTAATGCTTTCTGAAAAACATGGTAACATATTATATCGTATACCATAATATACCCATTCCCACTTCTAACTACTGGATTATTACCTATTTTAACCTTATTAAATATTAATGAGCAACAAATTAGGAGTTTATTAAGGTAAAAGTCTTACCTGTTAATGGTTTGTTAATAGTGACGAATGTACCTTACATTTAAAGTATATATTTATTAAAGCTTTATAACTTTATAAAAACAAATTACCTTAAAATAACGTATAACAAAAAACTTTTCTTACTTAAATTGTTGTAATTTTTTATAGAATTTTTTATTTATCTCAGTTGGCTCATTTAATTTCATTAGGTACAATAATACAAACAGAAACAATTACAATATTGAAATAATATATATATATATATTCTGTCTGTATATAATTTTTTTTAGAAATTATTTCAATAAATAAATATTATATATATATATATATATATATATATATATATATATATATATATATATATATATATATATATATATATATATATATATATATATATATATATATATATCAATAAATATATATTGAATATATATATATTCAATATATATATATATATATATATATATATATATATATATATATATATATATATATATATATATATATATATATATATATTTATAAGATATTCTGCAATATCGGAACTTCTACAGCCTGCTCACCCTCCTGTATTACTCCACCCACATAGTGTGACAGCAGGTCTATAATCTGACAGTTTGACAAATATGGCAGCTGTTCATCAACATAATGTATTTTTGAGGCTTTTGGGAAAGAATGTAGTTGTTTAGATTGCAACTATGCAGTTTATTTATACTGATAGTGCCTGTTTTTAATATATTTAAATTTGGAGATACAGCTCCGTTCACAAGATGTGGACAAAGACTGCATGATTTGCCCTTAGAGGAGAAAAATCTTCTTTGGCTTTTTTGGGGTTAATTATTGTGATCACCCAATTTCAACAGAGAAATACTGGGAAATCTCTGTAGACTGATGGCATTTCATGCTGTTCAGCCTTATAATCTTAAAATGTGAGCAAAAACACCTGTTTTGTCATCATTTTAGACATTACACTAGAGAATCATTTAAACTCTAGCTCTAAAGTGACGTTGGCGAATTAGCAACGGTTTCTGCTGTTCTGACGTCAGCTGCAGATGTGTATGAATTGCGAAAGAAAGTAGTTCCTCGTACAAAAGGGTTTTAGACTCTCCGTGTTTGATTTTCCTTTTTATGTACATTATGCTGTCGAACTGATGTATAAACGCAATATCACACGCGTAGCAGTGCAATATGGCTGTATATCGTCACTGGTGGGACACTAAGGCAACGCACGCTTTCCACCAGTGCTGATATTCAGCCATATTGCACTGCTACTCGTATACACACACACACACACACACACACACACACACACACACACACACATATATATATAGGTAAACTGGGCAGGTTAAGGTAATTAGGCAAGTTATTGTATATATTGTTATATATATACTGAATATATTTAATGCATTAATTCATACAAAATAGATAAATAAATAAATAACACAAACATGATTCTTAGCCTATTACCATCTAATAGCCTATCTAACCGTCTATTATGTTATGAGTTAACCAATAGTTTTTAAATAGTAATTAAAGGGAAGCTTATTCAAATACAAATCTTCCCCTAAATATAATCTCATGTAGATTGGACGGCAGATTGTCCATAACAGGCGCCCATATATCTTAAAACACAGCAGCATCACCCCTGACCACAGCGGTTAGTCTTTTCATAGGCAAGATTTTGAAGATTTCTTGATACCAATAGAAAAGTGATGGGGTTTAGAGTGGTATTTCAATTATTTGTAACCCTTACATATGGCTTCCTTAACTTTTCCCTTCTTTTTTTTTGTTCTACAGGAGTCTAAAAAAGCTGAGGCGACTCTGAGCAGCATGAAACACCAGTATGACTCTCAGATTTGTGAACTCCAGCAGAAGATTCAGACTCTGCAGATGGTGAATTACTTTTACTTGTACAATAAAAAAGAGGTTTAAAAGAGAGTCAATATTCAGTAATATTAGTCAAATGAACATTGTTCGATCGAGATGCATTTGGGATGTTTAGGTGTCTTTATCAAATTAAATGTACAAAAGCGATATGCAAGGAAAGCACACTAAATGCATTAAAGTGTCGGCTGTGAAACTAAAATATGGAATATGAAATATGGATGAACTTTACTTATCGGCCACTTTATTGGGTACACTTGTTCAACTGCTTATTAACGCAAATTTCTATTCAGCCAATCACATGGCTGCAACTTAATGCATTTAGGCGTGTAGACATGGTCAAGACCTGCTGCAGTTCAAACCGAGCATCAGAATGGGGAAGAAAGGTGATTTAAGTGACTTTGAACGTGGCATGATTGTTGGTGCCAGACGGGCCGGTCTGAGTATTTCAGGAACTGCTAATCTGCGGGGATTTTTATGCACAACCATCTCTAGGGTTTACAGAGAATGGTCAAAAAAAGAGAAAATATCCAGTGAGCGGCAGTTCTGTGGGCGCAAATGCCTTGTTGATGCCAGAGGTCAGAGGAGAATGGACAGACTGGTTCCAGCTGATAGAAAGGCAACAGTAACTCAAATAAGCCGAGGTCTGCAGACAAGCATCTTTGAACGCACAACACGTCCAACCTTAAGGCAGATGGGCTACAGCAGCAGAAGACCACACTGGGTGTCACTCCTGTCAGCTAAGAACAGGAAACTGAGGCTACAGTTCACACAGGCTCACAGAAAAAACGTTGTCTGGTCTGATGAGTCTCAATTTCTGCTGTGACATTCAGATGGTCGGGTCAGAATTTGCCGTCAACAACATGAGAGCATGGATCCATCCTGCCTTATATCAATGGTTCAGGCTGCTGGTGGTGGTGTAATGGTGTGGGGGATATTTTCTTGGCACACTTTGGGCCCATTAGTACCAATTGAGCATGGTGTCCATCCCTTTATGACCACAGTGTAACCATCCTATGATGGCTACTTCCAGCAGGATAACACACCATGTCCTAAAGCGTGAATCATCTCAGACTGGTTTCTAGAACATGACAATGAGTTCACTGTACTCAAATGGCCTCCACAATCACCAGATCTCAATCCAATAAAGCACATTTGTAATGTGGTGGAACAGGAGATTTACATCATGTATTTGCAGCCGACAGAAAACAAATCTTATTTTTTTTGTATAGTTTTAGGTACAGAATTCTTCTGAAGAACATTTGTAGTGGTTTAAGAAGGTGTAGATATTTATACAGAAAAATAAGACAAGAACACTGTGTAAGAACAAACTATTTCTTGCAGTGTATATAAGCAGCATATTTTATTAAATGTATATTATATTTTATTAGTTTGTTTGTTTTTTATTTTAGATGGAGAACCAGAACAGGAGCGTGAGCCTGAAAGAGGAAACATCGGCACTTAAACGGCAGAACAACGAGCTCATGCTGGTATGGCTTCTACAGTACTTCAATAGGAACCATCCACACACACTCATTCACACTCACACACTAGGGACAATAGCCTACCCAATTTACCTGTACTACATGTTTTTGGACTGTGGGGGAAACTGAAGCACCCGGAGGAAACCCACGCCAACACGGGTAGAACATGCAAACTCCACACAGAAACGCCAACTGACCCAGCCGATGCTCGAACCAGCAACCTTCTTGCTGTGAAGCGAACGTGCTACCCACTGCGCAGCTCCAGTATAGACAAATACTGTCGTATTATTGGCGAAATTATATAATGTGTGTCATTTTGTTTTACATCTTTATTTCAGCAAAACCAGAAGCTGAAGCAGGAGCTGTTGGAGTCCCACACTAATGTTGCGTTCTTGCAAAGCGAGCTGGACTCTCTGAAGAGTGATCTGACAGACCAGAGCATCAACTGTGAACGGTACAGTGTGTGTGAGTGTGTCACTACGCGAGTCAACTTAGTTAATGATCAATATATAATAGGCCCTTTAGATGTGGATCTTCAAACCAGGAATTTTTAAGAAGTCCATCAAATATGTGTCGTGAGATAACTCAGACTATCTCTTCTGACTCACTCTCACACTCCTGAAGAGATAGATAAATGTCAACAATGAAAAAAGACTCTCGTTTCCCATATGATGGCTGTGAGTGGCTGTAAAAACAGGTTTTGTGGCTGTTTGCAGTGTGATGTCATGAGAGCAGGATATCCTGGTGTTACACGTCACGCTGCGCAGGAATGTCTGAACTTTGTTACATAGTAACTACACAACAGTGTGTGTGTGTGTGTGTGTGTGTGTGTGTGTGTGTGTATGTGTGTGTGTGTGAACATCAGTGGCATAGCAATAGTATAATAAGAGTAACAGTGTAAAATATTTGGGTTGCCATGTAGTCCAAATATTTGACTACATTAAGTTAAATCCACGAAAGTCATTTTGAACAACCAGACCTGAACTGTATTGAAACAGAAAGGGATAGTTCACCAAAATATTTTAATTCTGGCATTATTTACCCACCCTTTACTTGTTCAAACCTTTATGAGTTTCTTTCTTTGAAAAAAATTTGAAGAAAGCTGAAAACCTGTAACCATTGACTTCAATAGTATTTTGTTTTTCCTAGTATGGAAGTTTATGGTTACAGGTTTTCAGCATTTTTCAAAATATCTTCTTTTGTGTTTAACAGTAAAAAGTAACTGTTATACCACTCAAGTAAAGATAACTTTTTGAGTGAACTATCCCTTTAAGACAACTGCTGCAGTTGTTACTGTGTATAATGTAAGTGCACTCTTCATCATTTCTTTTGTTATTGTTTACCTTGAATTCCAGCGAAGTATAAATCCATTCTGGTGTGTGTTTGTACAGAGACGAGGCTCTTATGAAGTGCTTCTCTGAGGAGAGAGATAACCTGGAGAGACAGATCGAGATGCTTCAGTGAGTTCAACACACACAGCACGACATGAAAACACTGCAAATCAACAAAACATAGACAGAAACTTTGCCTTCTGAGGCTGAATATACCTTTACTTTTGTCTTTAAAGGTGCCATTTAATAAAAACCTTAATATACATGCCTGCAGGCACAGGACATAAATGTGACATCATGTTGACATTGTACCCGAACATTTTTGGATTTTGGATGTTGTTTGGAAATGAAAATCGGGTTGAGAACCTAACGTCACACCGACGTCAATGTCCAACCTAAAAACAACCAAATATTAACGTTTAATCATGTTACACCTTGCTGTTGTGTGGACGTTACCACTATGGAATCTATTAGACGTTTTATTTTGGCCACTTTCCAACACAACCTAAAATCAACCAAATATCAACGTAATTTTAAGTCATTATTGGACGTCAAAATAACGTTGTCCTTAGAAGCTGGCTAGACATTGCATTTTGGTCACCTGACGTCATGACTTAAATCTAACCTAATGTTAACGTCTTATAATGTTGTGTGCCTGCTGGGCCTAGGTATAGCTGTATAATAAGAGCTTAGTACATGGAAATGACATACAGTGAGTCATGTGTAACCTCATTCTCATGTGAATGCCTTGAATTTATCACCCCTGTAAAAGTTAGGGCAAATAGAACAAAACACAGGCTTGCTTGGACACAATGCTTCCTAGTGAGATTACAACAATGGGACTCTTATTTTGAAAATGGAAGGCATAGGGAGACTAAAACCCAGTGCGCCTAATCAAAAACCTGGAAAACTGGAATAAAACAGCCTGCATTTGATTGGCCATAATGTTTCAACAATGACCCCCCCCCCCACCCCCTTTATTTTTACCTCTGTGCCTACTCAGAAATCTGTGTCAGATTTGTGTCAGTCTGTGTTTGATTTGACACAATATTTCCTAGTGAGATTACAACAATGATCACCCCCCCCCCTCTTATTTTTAAGTATAGTTAAGCTTATATTAAATTAACTATGTATGTGGGACTCTAATTTTGAAAATGGGAGACACAGAAAGACTAAAGCCCACTGCGCCTAGTCAGAAATCAGACCAATTGAAACAAAACACAGCCTGCGTTTGATTGGATGCAAGTTTTCTAGTGAGATTACAACATTGATTACATCCCCCTTATTTTTAAGTTTATCTAATCATATATGTATATGAGACTCTTATTTTGAAAATAGGAGATGCAGGGAGCCCAGTCAGAAATGAGGCCAATTGGAACAAAACACAGCCTGCGTTTGATTGGACAAAGGTTTCCTAGTGAGATTACAATGACAATTTCTCCTCTTATTTTTACGTTTATCTAAGCATATATTAAACTTACTATGTATATTGGACTCTTATTTTGAAAATGGGAGATGCAGGCAGACTAAAGCCTGCTGCGCTTAGTCAAAAACTAGGCCAACTGGAATTAAACATAGCCTGCGCTTTACTGGACACAATGTTTCCTATGAATTTACAACAATTATCATTTCCACCCTTATTTTTAAGTTTATCTATATTTAACTTACCAGCTACACGGGACTCTTATTTTGAAAATTGGAGACGCAGGGACCCTCTGTTTACAGCACCTCAGAGCATAAAATACAACACATACGGACTGTGTATTTATTTAGCGCCACCCCTTCGAGCCATACGGTCTGATTAAATGTATTTTTAACACTTTAACGTGTATATTGTGAAATTAGCCACGTCTGTTTGTAGTGAGGCAACAAACACATGTAGACCACTGAAAATAAGCATTAGTTTAAGGCATGTTTATGCATCATGTCATATCACTAAGCGTTTTCTATTATTTCCATTGAGTTAAAGGCTGCCAATTCCCTTTTTCAAACTTATTTGTTTCTGCAAAGGTTGAAATTAATTCCTGCTTATGTTTTCTTACACATTAAAGTCTCAAAATACATTCCGGTAGGCCCCTTTTCTTAATTATAATTTAGTCATATTTCATCTACTATACACACCTAAGGAGAAAAATAGGGATTTCTGTTGGCGTAAATCATAAGTACAGCTCATTAATATTCATGACCCTTCCAAATAAGGTCAAAATGGACATTCTGATCTCATTCCTATGTTCATAAATTAGCAAAAACAATTAGAACATAATTTTATTACTGTTCTCTATGGCACCTGTTGAGGGTTTTTCACCCAAAAATGCTAATTCTGTAAATACTGCCATTTCAAACACCAGAGGAATTTCACAAGAACCAAAGTTTAACAAATAATTTGAAATGCATGTAAGATGTGCAGAATAAGGTGGATAGTTTTGGATTGTTGCTGTTATAGATTTTTAAATGTTTATTTTCTCCATATCTAGGGTAGCAAACAGAAAGCTGCACGACAGTAATGACAGTCTGCGTACGGCGCTGGAGAGCAGTCAGAGCAAGAGCAAGACTCAGGTAAAACCTTTCTGCAGTGTGAATGGATTAAGCTCTTTGAGACCAATGTTTGCTGATCAGGCGAATACTTTGATGTCTATGTGTGTTCTTTAAGGGGCATGGATTAAGCTTCTTGTTAGCTGTGTTAACATGTGATACATTTCTGCGTATCCATTAAGACAGGCCTGACATTTTTTCTCTCACAGCGTGTTAGCGGACTCTCACCTGGAGTTTACGTGAACACCAGAAAGAATGTCTGCCACTCTTATTTTGATCGGTAAGTCATGTGACTGCTGTTATTGAACATTTTACAGCACCCCTAGAGTTAAACAGCAGAGTTTTACCATATTTAATCCATTTAGCTGATCTCAGGGTCTGGCGGGAGCACTTTTAGCTTAGGTTAGCATAGATGAACGGATTAGACCATTAGCATCTCACTTAAAAATGACCAAAGACTTTGTTCAAAAGTGTTTTGTTATACTTTTACAAGTAAATACCAAACGTATACAATTCTCGCTACTAATAAATCATTAACTAATACTTTAAGATTAATAAACTTCTTATTTGCTGTTTATTAATAGTCCCTACTGAAAAAAACAGCTTAAACCAGCCTAGGCTGGTTGGCTGGTTTTATCTGGTCGACCAGGCTGGTTTTAGAGGGGTTTGGGCCTTTTCCAGGCTGGTTTCCAGCTATTTCCAACCTGGTCTTAGCTGGTCACGTTGGGGGATGACCAGCTAAAACCACCTTGACCAGCCTAGCCAGGCTGGAAGCCCAGCCAAAACCAGCTATGCCCAGCTTAAACTAGGCTGGTCAAGCTGGTTTAAGCTGGAATTAGCTGGTCATATTCCAGCCTGACCAGCTAAGACCAGGCTGGAAATGGCTGGAAACCAGCCGGGAAATGGCCAAAACCCCTCTAAAGCCAGGCTGGTCAACCTGCTAAAACCAGCCAATCAGCCTAGGCTGGTTTAAGGTGGATTTTTCAGCAGGGTTCTTAAGGTAAATTTGCTTTATTTAAAAAAGTGAGTAAACTTGTTGCCTTAAGCAGGTCGCACACCAGAAGCGCCGCTCGGCGGCGCACCGCGCCATGCATTTTAGAATTCTAAACATAGGTTTCTATCAGGATACACACACCGGCGCCGCAAGTCGGCGGCTGTCGGCGGCTGTCGGCGGCGCCCGGCGACGGCTCAAGACGCAGTTCATTTTTCAGCCGCGCCATAGAGCGCCATCTGATTAGTTTCATGTTAAATATCATTCGAATGTGCGCGTCTGGTGTGTGATACTTTAAACTGTCATGTGCGCACCGTGTCGCGGCGCCGAGCGGCGCTTCTGGTGTGCGACCTGCTTTAAAAGCTTAAAGCCGTAAACCTGGAACTTAAGTTGATTAACATAGCTCATTTACTTAAAAAATTTGAAGGCAACTGGTTTACTCACTTTAAGTAAACTCATTTATTTTAAGTCAAATCATTTAATCCTTTTAAAAGCAACATATTTACTTACCTATGTTGAGTAAATTCAACTAATCCTTTTAATAGCAACAAATTTACTCATTTATTTTAAAATTAACCAATCGCTTTAAAAGCAACATGTTTACTCATTTATTGTAAGTAAAGTCAGCTCATCGTTTTAAAAGCAACAGATTACTCATTTATTTTAATTAAAGTCAACTAATCGCTTTTAAAGCAACAGATTACTCATTTATTTTAAGTACAATCATCTAATCGTTTTAAAAGCAACAGATTACTCATTTATTTTAAGTACAATCATCTAATCACTTTAAAAGCAACAGATTTACTTATTTATTTTAATTAAAGTCAACTAATCGCTTTTAAAGCAACAGATTACTCATTTATTTTAAGTACAATCATCTAATCGTTTTAAAAGCAACAGATTACTCATTTATTTTAAGTACAATCATCTAATCGCTTTAAAAGCAACCGATTTACTTATTTATTTTAAGTAAAGTCAACTAATCGCTTTTAAAGCAACAGATTTACTCATTTATTTTAAGTAAAGTCAACTAATCATTTTAAAAGCAACAAATTTACGAAACTATTTTAAGCAAAGTAAATTAATCGTTTTAAAAGCAACAGGTTTACTCATTTATTTTAAGTAAAGTCAACTAATCTCTTTAAAAACAACAGATTTATTCAACTATTTTAAGTAAAGTCAGCTTATTGCTTTTGAGGCAGCAGGTTTACTCACTTTTAAACTAGTGGCTATTTACAGTGCATTTTGTGAATGTAGTTTTGAGTAAGAGTGATGTCTGCAGGTGCTGCAACACGTGTGTGGATGAGGAAGACTACGATCAATTTCGGCTGATGGCGGGAATGCGCAGACAGAGCTGTGATTCTCTGGCTCTGGCTTTGTGTGACCCGATGCGCAGACGCAGCTGCGAGGAGGACAGTCTCCCAGACAGCGGCATGTCTACCCTGCGCTCCAATATCGGATATGATTATGAGCATGAGAGAACATCCAGTCCTGTGGAGGCAGAAGACAGCAACACCACAGTGTCTGGAGACACGTCTGATACTGAGGTATGATGATCTCATTAAAGTGATACTTACTTACTCCAAGGGCCGTTTATATTGAAGTTGATATTTTGCCGTACCATGTTGGTGTTTCATAACATCGAATTTTTACAAGGTGGGTCATTAGCCTAACGCTCAACCCCCAACCTGGAGGACCAGGACATCCCATTCACACACAAACACCACGGACAATTAAGCTTACCCAGTTCACCTATAGCGCATGTCTTTGGATTTGTGGGGAAGACCAGAGCTCCCAAAGGAAACCCATGCCAACACGGGGAGAACATGCAAAGTCCACACAGAATTGCCAATTGACCCAGCCGAGGCTCGAACCGGCGACCTTCTTCCTGTGGGGGCCACCTCTATCTAGCCGTAGTGTATGAGTGTGGGTGAATGTAAGCATGTATGGGTGTTTCGCAGTACTGGGTTGCAGCTGGAAGGGCATCCGCTGCACATATGCTGGAGTAGTCGATTCAATCTGCTGTGGTGACATCTGAAATAGAGACTAAAGCCGAAAGAAAATGAATGAATGAATTAATGAAAAGTTGCATCAATATAAACAGCGCCCTCTAGTGGATTTGTCATCTGAAACGTGTGAATAAATATCCCAGAAGCAACGTATTTTACATATTACAAAAATGTAGGCTGAGGCATGTATTTGGTCTCCTGTTATATAATAACTTTTGTGTGATCACAGGTTGTGGAAATGCGAGAAGAGGCTGCGTCAGGGTCGGACAGCGAATCCGTTCAGAGCTGGATGCCATCAAAGCCTGTTCAGACGGATGACGTTTCTGCTTCAGGGAAGAAATGCCTTTCTGCTATTTTCACAGAGGTATGAGATTCACCTGACAAAAAGTGTCTTAAAGGGGATCTGTTATGAAAAAAAATCACTTTTATACAGGGTTTAACACCGCTTTGTGGCAACAGTGTGTGA
Organism: Danio rerio; assembly: GCF_049306965.1. Lineage (NCBI taxonomy): Eukaryota > Metazoa > Chordata > Actinopteri > Cypriniformes > Danionidae > Danio > Danio rerio. The sequence continues at coordinate 59,370,450 of NC_133183.1, forward strand.
ATATAGCCAGCCTCTAATGAGAACAATTAACTTTTTTATAAGCACACTTCATAAACACAGTCTGCAGAAACACTTAGATTGACATTCTCCTTTTGTACATGATATCAAAGGGGAAAGCCCCGCCCACTAGTGATGATTTCCTTCATTACCATAGACAGCCCTGAGTGAGAAGCAGCCATCCGCTATTGGAGTTTCCAAGCCATAAGCATGAGCCAAAGACTGCAAACTCCGAATCTCTTTACGTCCATAATTTTCGCTTCAAGAGTTCACACTTAGCTGATGATTGATTATCAAGCTTGTTTGGCATGCTGTCCCGGGAGAGAGCTCTGAGCTCATAAGATCCTCGAGCCGGGGGCTCCCTCCTGTTTGCAAGGCGAGAGGGAAGTTTGAGCTCAGGTAGATCTCGAGAACTCCGCTGCTGTAGTAGCTAATGAACAGATATTGATTGCTCTTAAAGATAATTACTTACTAGGAGCATGTCTATGGTGCCGATTTGGATTAGTCAATTAACTTAAGTTGGATGTTTTTGGACGGTGGGAGGAAACCGGGGAACCCGGGGTAAACCCACGTGAGCCCGGGGAGAACATGTAAACTCCACACAGAAACATCAGCTGCCTTGGTAAGGACTAAAACCAGTGACGTTCTTGCTGTGAGGCACCAGTGCTAAACACTGGGCCCCCGTGCCACCCATCTAGGAAAGGAGGAGGAGTAGGGGTGGAAGGGGGGATTCTTCAAAACGAAGATGGCTATGATGTGGAACTTAGGGTATTTATAGAGGCTTAGGGATCATGTGATTGGTGAATCATAAATTGGATAATGAGGGACCAGCTGCAAGCAGTCATAAGCAAATCAAGAAATAAGTTTATAAATAAAGTTCACATGTTAAATATTAAATTCGATCATACTGACAAAACTTTAGTCTGTAATAAATTTGTTTAAAATCGGGTTTGATTATTTTAGTTGTTTGCATCCGAAAAATCGTTTGAGAGGTGTTTTGACAGTTCAGAGCCATCGTACAAGTGAAAGGCAAAATTCAGAATGCCGTCACTTGACCAGCACAGATCACTTTGGGCTCTATTTTAATGATCTAGGCACAAAGTCTAAAGCGCAGGGCGCAAAAGCATTAAGGGCATGTCTGAATCCACTTTTGCTATTTTAAGGATGGAAAAAAACGATTTGCGCCCTGGTGCATGGTCTAACTGGGTTGTGCTTATTCTCTTAATGAGTTCTGGGTGTGTTTTGAGCATAGCGTACATTAAACCAGTCTCATCTGCCATTCCCTTTAAGAGTCAGTTGCGTCACGCCACAGCGGATTTGCTAACAACATGGCAGACTATGTAAGTGGAAACACTGTATGCTTCACTAGTGAGAAAACAGTTAAACAGATCATCTACAGCACGAGGACAAAGAACGAGCCTCCTCCATTCAGCCTCTTTACTTTTACTCTTTACTTTACTCCTTTACTTTCATGGATAAGAAAACAGTGTTGTACTCACTCCACTAAAGACATCCATTAACATACATATTCAATTTAATTTGTTAAGTGCAAAGATTTGTTTCAAAACTATTCCTAAATTCAGTTTTAATTTATAGCAAACAAATAAATAAACAATAATAACGAAGTGTGGTCAAAAAACTGAGTTATATCCAAACACACATACTATTCTTATGCCCCATATGATGATGCAGACGTCTCCAAAACCCAACAGGTGGACAAATCTTAACTTGCTTTGATGAAAGCAAATAGAAATATACATATAATAAATAATACTGCTAATAATATTAATATATAATATTATATACAAATTGTCATGAATAAACTGAAAAAAGCCCCCCGACATAATATTTGTGTATTGCTGAACATCCTGTGTGTATTAAGCAATGTGTAAACAATTGGAGCTGCATAGGCACATAACTATCGCACTCTGCGCTTGACCTTAGACCAGCTTTTAGTTGGTCAATGGCCCAGTCTATTTAAGTTCCTCAAAATAGCAACGCACCAACAATGTGCCTTAACACACCTCCTTCCTAGACCGGCATGCCCAAGATTCCACAAAGTGCCACAAATAGATGTGCTATTTAAAAAACATGGCGCAAAATGTGAAAATTAGGGTTGCGCCGGTCTGAAAATAGCAACAAATTGCGCCAAACACGTCTTGTGCCTTATTACGCCGGGTGTATGATATGGCCCTTCATAAAAAAACGCAGCGGATAAATTCATATAAAAAGAGAATTTAGCAGACGAAAAAATGTGAAATACGAAGAAAAAAAAAACCCTCAAACAAATATTTCGGAATTCAGTGTGCAAAGACCTTAAGAGTCTTTACAAATGTGGAGTTTTAGGATGCACAAAAAACTCTGTAGTCTCTATAGTTAACCTTCCTCTGAGCCACTTCTTTTGATATTTTTAGCTCCACCCCCTTTAAAAAAAGGCTCAATCTCATTTGCATTTAAAGCGACAATCACCAAAACAGCACAATTAGGACCAAAGCCTAAAAGGGGGCAGCTTCAAAGAGATATAAAACATCATTTGTGTGGGATTTCAAGCTGAAACTTCACTGACATCAGAGACTTATTTTACATCTTATAAAAATGGGCATAATAGGGCCACTTTAAATCTGACCCACTCCATTCGCAATCCCGAAAAAACAAATGGCAGTGCTGAAACTGGAGTGTAAAGCCGAGCTGTGTGTGTGCAGAGAGAGCAGGATGAGCTGGCCGTGTCTCAGTCTCCATCTGAGAAGGCTTACAGGATCGTGCTGGCAGGAGACGCTGCAGTGGGAAAGTCCAGCTTTCTTCTCCGTCTCTGTAAGAATGAGTTCAAAGGCAACACCAGCGCCACACTGGGTGAGACTTTTAAAACACCTGAAGATAATCTCCAACTGGCACAGAGATTACATGACGGTCATTTGTGTGCGTGTGTTTGCCATAGGTGTTGATTTCCAGATGAAAACTCTGGTTGTGGATGGCGTTCCAACAGTGCTGCAGTTATGGGACACGGCTGGACAGGAAAGGTAATTTTGATTTATTATTTTATTATTTATTATTATTATTATTTATATATAATTTATTTATTTATTTGACATGGACATCACAATTACACTGGACAACCAAATGCATTTGTTTAAGTGTTTTAGCAAACTTGCTAATTCTCAACACCTGTCCACAGGGGGCTTGAAAAGATTGGTAAAAATGTAAATATAATAAATACATATACACAACAGTATATTTCTTTACATAACATTACTGAAGGCAAAAGCAAAGGCAACATGATCCAATAAACTAAGAGTAGACTATTAGTGCAAACACTGCTGTATTGTTTTAACAGTATAAACACTACTAAAAATATTTATTTTACTTTCTGATTTTAGGCTAACAGGTAAATCAGTCCACAGTTTGGCTCCCTTTACAGAGAAGACAGATTGACCAAAGGAGGTCTTACACTTTGGCACTAGACAGTCATCATTAGCAGTTAATAAACAGATCATTAACATTTAAAAACCAATTTAAGATAATTAAATTTATTATAAAACTATCAAAACTAAAAAGGTTATGTTTACAAAAAACTTCACAGTGATGCCATCGCATAGGCTTTGAGTCCATCATTTTAACTGCTTGTTTATATAATGAGTCAATAGACTAAGATGTAATGCAAAACGTCAAGTGAGAGAATATCATTGTGTGCATGTATAACTTTGCAGTTTGATATTTTAAAAAGCCTTCTAATAAAACGAAAACAGTTTAGACTTGGCTTAGCTTTCTTACTTATATTTTTAACATGACTATCAAATTTTTTATTAATGTCTAGAGTAATGCCAAGATACTTAAATTCATTCACTTTTTAAATAAAGTTATTTTTGATCAGCTTAAAAATGTATCCCGTAAAGTCACTGCGTAGATTAAAGTTCTGTGAAAACAAATTAAGATGCAGAGAAATGGCATTGTTTTATTGTACAAATATACAGTTGAAGTCAGAATTATTATTTTCAGCACATTTCTAATCATATTAGTTTTAATAACTCATCTCTAATAACTGATTTATTTGATCTTTGCCATATGATGACAGTACATAATATTTGACTAGATATTTTTCACTACATTTCTATACAGCTTAAAGTGACATTTAAAGGCTTAACTAGGTTAATTAGGCAAGTTAGATTAATTAGGCAATTCACTGTATATTGATGGTTTGTTCTATAGAAAACCGAAAAATAAATATTGCTTAAGGAAGCTAATAATATTGACCTTACAATGGTTTTTAAAAAATTAAAAAACTGCTTTAATTCTAGCTGAAATAAAATGTACAAGACTTTCAAGACAAAATATTTTAGGAAATACTGTGAAAAATTACCTGGTCTCTTAAACATCATTTAGGAAATATTTAAAAAAGAAAACAAAAAAATCACAGGAGGGCGAATAATTTGATTCAACTGTATATTGCAGACAAATTCGATTTTTTAACTGAAGTTTACATTTATCAAGCATCATTAATGAATGACAAAATATTTATAAAATATTGCATCATTCCTTTGACATGTCATGTTTTGATACATATGATGTCTAGGTTTTCTTAAGTAGTCATTTCATTAATAAAGCTAAAAGCCTTTGTATCTAAATTGAAATAATTATATTATTGTTTTATTTCTAGTGAGATTTATCTGGATTTTAAGTTAGGTAATTACTTTTCAGAATAATTCATCAGAAATGTTTTTTAAAATACAATTCTAATGATGTAATTAGTAATTCATGACTTGTTTTAAATAATTTACTCAACACTGCTCATAACTATGGCAAGGCAGAATCTGTGGATATTTTTTGCTATTTCTGCAGAGAATTTTGTAAAAAAATCTGCGGATTTATGCGGAATGATTTAGGGAGTATCATACTGTAACAAAAAAATTGATCTATGAAATACAAAATAATTACTTGTATTTAATGTTTACAATGCAAATCCATCCAGATCCACTTATTTGGTAAACAAAGCAAGTCTATTATATATGTATACTAAAAGACAGAAAATATAACTTTTGAAATATGAAAATATGATTCCATCCCCACCTGCTGGTGAAAGAGCAGCTGGCAATCTTCAATCTGCAATCTATTGCTTTTCCTGCAGTTCCCGGATGTAATGTTGAATTTTAACAGTCGACTTTAAACCACTGAATTTATGGAAGCGAATATTTGAACTGAAATAAAATGAACTGAAAATTGCCTTTTGAATATTATACATCGTATTTTTAAAGAGTATTGAATATGTTGTAAGTGAAATCTGAAAATTGAAAATGAGTTATTGAATTTTCAAGTATGAAAACGTGTTTGAAATATTTTTTCATTGAAATATTCACAGCTTAAATAAACAGCTATGTTAAACTTCAGGACCTAAAAATACCAACCCTGGAATTCAAGTCATTAAAATGCAAGAACTTGTTAATATGGTGTATTATATTTTTCAGTTTGTGCTATTCAACAAGCTTTTTAATTCAATAGTTTTGGCATTGATTTTGTTCCATAGACTTGACAGTTTGTCAAGTCTATGGAACAAAATCAATGCCAAAACTATGGGTTGGGGATGGAAGGGCATCCACTGCGTAAAACATATGCTGGATAAGTTGGCAGTTCATTCCGTTGTGGCGACCCCAGATTAATAAAGGGATTAAGCCGAAAACAAAATGAATGAATGAATTTTAAACTGAAGTACACTATGAGCTAAATGTTGGACACTCTGTTGTCTTTTTGCAGGTTTCGGAGCATTGCTAAGTCATACTTCAGGAGAGCGGATGGAGTTCTTCTGCTGTACGACGTCACCTGTGAGAAGAGCTTTCTGAATGTGCGAGAATGGGTCGACATCATCGAGGTATGTCCTCCACAGCGTCTCATTTAAATAATGGCTATCATAGTAATAATATGTAAGGGATGAGGGTTTTTCGGGAATACTTCATTCTGATTAGTCAATCACGACATTCCAAGGTATGTTTTTTCGTGATAACAGCCACCGAAGCTACTTTGATTTATATTTATCATCATAGTATACTAACTTCGAACCATCCTATTTACCATTGGGGCGGCACGGTGGCTCAGTGGTTAGCACTGTCACCAAGCGTCCCAGCTGGGCCATTTGGCATTTCTGTATAGAGTTTGCTTGTTCTCCCCGTGTTGGCGCGGGTTTGCTCTAAGTGATATATATATATATATATATATATATATATATATATATATATATATATATATATATATATATATATATATATATATATATATATTGTAATCAGTCAATGAAGTTACCATAAATGGTTTCTCGTGCACCCAATAAAGTAAAGGGTTACATCCGTACATCATCTGGTTGCTGGGTTGGCTTAAAACGCTGCTGTGATTGTTCTCTGATGCAGGATGTTTCTCAGGATGACATTCCCATCATGCTAGTGGGCAATAAGACAGATCTGAGGAAGGAGGCTCTTCAGGACGGAGTCACCTGCATTCCAACCAGCTATGGAGAGAAACTGGCCATGGTTTGTGTGTTTCTCTGACATTTAGTCTTGCTTTCAGCTTTTAACAGGGACTCGAAAATGAAAAGTGTCTTCGTCTTACTCTCATGCACACCACGTGACTTTGATTCTCTCTGGAATCACGAACAGAGGAACTTTGAGCTTCAAAACAGTCATCAAAGCAGCGCAGCAGCAGTCTGTGCAGCTGAATCTCGATATTCTGAAATCTTTTTTTTGTCACTCAAAACTCTCGCATGCCTCAGAAGATTGGACTCTTTGAATTTAAAATGAGGATATTTTTTCAAGCAGTGGCCTAGATTTTATTAAAAAAAGCACAACAGTGGCTCAGTGGTTCGCACTCACAGCAAGAAGGTCACTGGTTTGAGTCTCAGCTGGGTCAGTTGGCATTTGTGTGGAGTTTGTATGTTCTCCCTGTCTTGGTGTGGGTTTTCTCCGGGTGCTCCGGTTTCTCCAGTCCAAACACATGTGCTATTGGGGAATTGAATAAACTAAATTGGCCATAGTGTATGAGTGGGTGTGGGTGAATGTGAGAGTATGGGTGCTGCTTCCTAGTTCTGGGTTGCAGCTGGAAAAGCTTCCACTGTGCAAAACATATGCTGGAGTAGTTGGTGGTTCATTCCTGTGGTGACCTCTTAAAAAACAAAGACTAAGCTGAAATAAAATGAATGAATGAATGTTTTATTTGTTGCCATGTTTTTTTTTATTTTAATTTCATTGTATGTTGATATTCATTCATTCTCTTTTTGCCTTCGTCCCTTTAACAATGTTGGAATATCTAGCCAATTCCATGCGTTTTCAATAAGAAAAAAATGCAAAAAATATTAGTAATTTATTAGATACAAATGAATAATTCGATGACAGAGAGGAATTACATACAAGAGGTTCGCAACTATTTTACATTTTCTGACTCCATCCTAAATACACAACCGATAGTCCTTTGGCTCTGTAGTGGCTTTCCAATTGCCGCTATTGTTGGTAGAGCAAGCAAGTTTCGTACGCGTAAAGTCAGAGTCCGTAGGCAAATAAAAACGTCTTTATTTTCCAATCAACTTTCAATCAACAGAATTACTCAATCACTTTCCTTAATCTATACTTTTCCTACTTAGATTTTTTGTCTTGTTTCTAGTCCAAATATCTGAAAGTTCTTAAATCAAGAAGCATTTTCTAGACAAGCAAAACATATTGTCTTGTTTTAAGAAATAATATGCCAAAATGGGTTTTCCTTAAATCAAGCTAAATAATCTGCCAATGGGGTAAGCAAAATAATCTTAACACAAATCGAAAAACAAGATTATCCATTTACTATGACCATTTATGTGAAGCTGCTTTGACACAATATGCATTGTAAAAGTGCTAAACAAATAAAGCTGAATTGAATTTAATTAAATGTTCATTTTTAGGTGAAAACAATCCATTTAAACCTTTAAACTCCTTCCCTTGGCTAATAGTTTTTTTTTTTTTTTTTTTTTGCATAAATGCTAAACTGTGTCTCTTCTATATATTCAGACATACAGTGCCTTATTCTGTGAGACGAGTGCAAAAGATGGATCCAACATCATTGAAGCTGTTCTTCATTTAGCCCGGTAAGTCCTGCTCCTGAATAAAAAACATATTAGTATAGTCAATAATTGTGATGATTAGCAAAAACAATGTGCTATAGGCAGAGGATGAGTGTACGCTCTTCATAGAATGGATGTGAATTTAAACGAAGTTCACACACACAAAAAACAAAACATTTTTCATTTGTTGAACAGTTTACAGCAGTGCTTCTTAAACTGTGGTATGTGTACCACTAGTGGTACGCATGCTTTCTTCTAGTGGTACAGGGAGCAATCGCTGAATAATTAAAGTAAAAAATAAATGAACACAATTTTAACCCTTTAACGTGTTCGATAACATCGATGTGATCTGTAAATTGATTTTAATAGGCTAAACCTTTTATTTTATTTTCAATATTGTTATGTATTCAATTATTTGAAGCTAATTTCCTCCCCGTATTTGTAACGGTTGTTGGGGGCATATCCTGTATTAATATATCCCAATGTTGACATGTGTAGTTTAATCACTTGCTTTTCTGACACACAAAGCCTACTCTAACGCACAATAAGCAGATCTAATTTCTAATTACAATTTTTCTATCCAATTCGAACATTTAAAATACACGTTAATGATTTTAAAGATAATTTATAAAAAAAAAAAAAATAATGAATATGATGACATAGTCTATATTTATGAGGTCCAAGCAACATTTCAGGTGTTTTGATGAATAGGCTACTTTATGATAATACCTTACATTTAAGTACAGCAGTTTTCTTTTTTACTTTTTGAGAACAGTGCCATTTTTAATTAACTTTTAAAGCACGTTTTAATTTAAATGTTTACATTTTGTTTATTTTTTTTACCTGAAAGCACAGTACAGCGTTAATGCTAAAACTATTTAGAATGGTTAAAGTGGCTGACAATGATAAATATTTATAATAATAATAATAAGTAATCTGGCTTGTTTTGAACTGTGCACAGCTTTAGCCGCTTAATAAGGCCTAATACGCAACTGTATTTCAATACCGGTCGTTATGGTGGTACGTGAAGAGACGATTATTATCTGAGGTGGTACTTATAGTGAAAAAAGTTTGAGAACCACTGGGTTTACAGTATTCCACAGAAAGACAATAAATTGTCTTATAGCTGCTTGTTCATGTTACTTATTAAAATGAGCTGAAACAACACAATTCTTGAGATTTTGGAGAGAACCAATTAATTGCTTAATTGTTCAACCCCCTTAAATTTGTAAAAAAATAAAAAATAAAAAATGTGGCTCTGTTAAATAGCACTTCTGGGGGGAAAGAAATAAAATTTGCACAGATTTTGTCACAGATTTTATATGCAAACAGAATCATTTGTAATAATAAGACAAGGCACAAGAGGGCAGCAGAGTCATAGCTCTTGGGTTATTTTCACTCCCTGTTTCCTCTCTCTTTTTTCCTTGTACGTTAAAGAGAGGTGACCAAACACGCCGACGATTACAAAGAGCCTGTGTCAGTGGCCAAACTGTCTGGAAATCATACCAAGAAGATGTCCAGTCCAAACTGCTGCATGGGCTGATGGATAAACCCGTCGACTTCCACACACTGATCAAGTATTTAACCGTTCAACTATTTATTCAGCGCGTCATGAAGGAAAACCAAGTTGGAGAATTTTTACCGTGGTAATAACTTAAGAGGTAAAGTTGGTTTTATATTCGCACATTCGTTAGCAGTCTCTATTGTGTTTACCTTGTTAACGTTACTTTGAATATTCGATCGGAATTAGCATGCTAGTATGACTTCTAAACAACATTGACACTGTCTAATTCACTGTGAACAATGTTGTACTTTGATAGTCACTGGCTGCTTATATGATTTCCCTGTTTAGAATTTGCAAAGAGTACTTTTCTGAAATTATATTATTAAGGAGAATGTCTGAATATCCGAATATAAAACCAACTTTACCTCCATTGCTAAATATCTTCAAGTATTGTCTTCAGGATTTTATGAAAATCTTTGCCTTAAATAGCCCTTATAACTTTTATACCGCAGCTGATTATTAGCCCAGAGTTTACTGTGCTGCACCTTACTATTTATTGTGTGTAAAACGAAGAGAATGTTGTCGTAGTTCTGTAATAGATCTACTGTATGAAGTGTGTGTTACTGTATGAAGTGTGTGTTTTGTAAGTTTAGATAATGTGAGCTCATTTCTGCCCTTAAAAAGTGTGAGTTTACATCTTACGTTTCTGATTTGTTTTGTCTCAATTCAGATTTTTGTCTCACTAGTTCAGATTCTTTTTTTTTACTTATAGTTCTGTTTATATCTTGCAATTTCCTTTTTCTTGTAATTCTTTGTTTATATCTCAGTTCTGTCTGCTTCTGTGAGGTTTTCCTCTTATATATGACCGCTTGCTCAGAACAACAAACTGAGCGTCATTTAAAACACTATAGACTGATTTTCTGCGGCCGCCATTTTAAACAGCGAAACCGAGGCTGCGGTGGGAAGAAACCCGGAAGTATCGCTCGAGTCACAGAGGAATGTTGTGTACCTGGCTGTATATCTTAACAGCGAAGAGAAATGGACACCAATTTATAATTTCACCGCCTTCCGAGTGACCCGAAGGTCTGTTCTGAATATGTAGCGAAAATAAGAAAAAGGATATCCAACCTTATTTTTAGCTAAGGAAAATGGCACTAGTTAGCTAACATTTTCTTTCCCAAACACACAATTTAGATGCCTTATATTAAACTTAAGTTAATGAACTGATTCCTTTACCATATTAGGCTTGTCTTGATACAAAATTTTTGTACTGAAATGTAAAAAAAAAAAAAAAAAAATGTCAGCTGCGTCCCAAATGGCACACTATGCACTCATGCACTATGTACTTATGCACTTACACACTCAACAGGATAGTATATGTATGTAGTGTTGTCCCAAATGGCATGCTAATGTTTTTTTACTAAGTGGAAATTTAAACCGTTTCCCTGACGGTTTGACGGTTGCCAAATAAGTGAAATAAACGACCGAATTATCAAATAATACCTGCCGTGAGGATTGCCGCATTCACCATCGTGAGGCGCTGTAATCACTCTCGTAGGAGAATTTTGCTTTCACCATCCAAAATAAATAAAGTTATTCAACATGTGCGTTCGATAGCTCCGCCCCTTCCGCTACGTAAACAAACCTGCGGTCGTTGAGTGCGTGAAGTGTCCATCATTACACACTTAATTTTAGCGGCTGAATGAGTGCATCATCCGGGTAATTAAAGTGCACTTATTATTTTTTAGAGTTTTCAGTGTGAACGCACTACTTACACTATTTATATTACAAAATGGCGTAGAATAGTGCACAAGTATGCGATTTGGGACACAGCAGTCAATTTCCCGTTAACATTTGAGCCCTGTTGATGGCATTCTTAAACAGGGCTGATTTGCCATTGTGTTCATGCGCTCAACAGAAATGACTGTGATTGGCTGAGAAGGTCATCAGTTCAACCACCGCTGTTTACCGAGTGCAAATCGGTAAAAAAACACAGATGAGCGATCCGCTGATGAATCGACTGATCTTCACAGCTTTAAAACGCTCCAATGTCCGTCTATCTGTGTAATCCGTGAAGAGCGGTATACTGATGACCTTCACAGCCCATCACAGTCATTTCTGTTGAGCACTGGTGAATACTATGCCAAATCAGCGCATTTTATGAGCGCTTAAATGTTAGCTGGAAATGGACATTTTGAAAACTTCAGTACCGGGACAACACTATTACACAGACAACACGAGGATGTGCTACAGAGCACTGCAGGGTTTTATTACTCTCAGGGTTACATAGGCTGAAGCAGGGAAGGGTCCCCACTGTGTTTACCTGCTGCCATGAACGGAAGCCTTGGAGGACACTTGAGCGTATTCCCCTTAAAGAGATTGTGATGTAGTTTGATGCCTAATGTGATTTTAATTGTTTAAATTAAATTGAACTGAATTATATTAAAGCGATGTTTACACCACGTCTGCATTTTGAAGTCTCGGCAACAGCTGGAGGTTTGTAGTTCACAGCATGTGCTGATGCTATACTTCCAGGTTTCTTCCCACCGCAGCCTCGCTTTCGTGTTTTAAAATGGCTGCCGCGTGAAATAAGCGTATTACCTGTTTTGCACTGGCTATTCAGGTTCTGTTCACTAAAGTATACATAATTCGCGCACATGCACACGTCCTCTCAATAGTAAATAAACAGTGCATCAGCTCAGGTGTAATTTAGCGGCCATGAAAACATCATTACATTAAGACAGAAATGACGTTTTTGGCTGAATTATACCTTATGAATACAGTATGTGATACTTTTAACAGCATTCGGAGTTGTCCACGTTGCTCAGTAACGTATATAAAACAACGTAAAGCATGGTTTCCTCTATATTTATTCTTCCATGGCGGGGCGCTATGCCAAAACTGATCCCGCCACAGCTACATTACAGCTTCTCATTCAAAACATTGTCGTGTTTTTTTTAATCGCGGGTGATAATCGCACCGAAACGTATTTAAAAGTAAGTGAATTATAACAGCGCAAACTTTTCTGTAACTGTAGTAGTGCTGTGCGCTGTTTGTTTAACTCTTTAAGGCTACGTGCTGACTGACAGGTGCGTGAGAGGCCAGCAAACACGACGTAAAGCCGTTTCAATTTACTTCAGGACGAATTAATGTTGCTCTGTAGGTCTATTAGAGACATTCTTAAATATTCCTAGCAAATCTAATAAATGCTGGAGACATACTCGTTACATAAACACACTAAATCGTAGGCTTGGGCGGTATCCAAATTTTGACACCGTCAAACCTCCCTATTTTACTCCGGTATGCGGTATTACCGTGCATAATAAAAAAAATATGACGTAAGGCGGCCTGAGGTTTGCGCTCATCTGTTTGTCTTGTTCGTGTTGGAGATCTGCGTGGGACACACACACAGAGAGCACGGGAAGGACACACAGCACCACACTCTCTCTCACACACACACACACACACACACACACACACACACACACACAGACAGACAGAGCGAGAGAGAGACGCACAGCACCACGCGCGCTCTCTCTCTCTCTGTGTGTGTGTGTGTGTTTCCGAATAAAGCGCGGGAGCGGTTGGTAACTAAAAAGGGAGCGGTCGCGCGGTCTTACAATATTGCTTCCGAGCACGCGCGCAACCACGTGGATGCTGTGTGTGTGTGTGTCTCTCTCTCTCATTCATACACACATACACACACACACACAGAGAGGGCACCAAGCAATACTCCTTCTGATACTCCCAGAGTTGTCTTTTCAAATGAAGTGACAGACCGTTTTAAAGCTGCGAAACATGCATGACGGTATAACGATATTAGAACTGACACCGTTGCTATTTTTAGATCCCGCGGTATACCATATTACCGTATTACCGCCCAAGCCTACTAAATCGCACTTCACCAGTGTTTATTTGAGAGCGCACAAGAACATGCGCTTGAGCAGCGTATATTTGTGGAGGCGTACAAGAAGTTTTGAGAAATCGTCGCACAAGCAAAGAGATAAATGCGATCTCGAATACTGCGCTCACGACATTTGTCATTGAAATAACGCCACAGGTAGTTGGTAGATCTGAGTAAAGAAGGCCTGCCGCCACAGCTGGATCCTAGAGGAAACACTGCATTTATGCTTCTCCCTACGTTGAAAATATAATTGGCTGAACCATAGAGAAGCTGAATTAAGATCGTGTGGGGGGTCAAATCGAGATTTGCCACCATTGTAGACGCTTCAAAAATGATTGGAGATGATTGACACTTTGGATGCATTTTTCATTGCTTTATGAATTCCATGCCTTTTCTGTTCCAAGCGTATCATAATATATACAGTAGTGCACTCTGTTTTGTTAAATCTATTGAGAATTATATGTAGCATCTTCTAATGTCTTGTTTAAAGTTTATTTCCATGTCAAAAATGTGTTTCTCTGAAAATCTCACTTGCGTTTACAGCAAGACTGTGTTGAACGTAATGAATATGCACAAATAAAGATGGCAAATGTTTTCACTCCAACTTTATTGTGGCAGTACTAACATATAAAACAATTGGTTTTATTTTCAGAACATATAAACAATCAAAAATCACTTTACAAATTGAATAAGGCGATTCCCGGTCAATCCGGGAACTGATTTTTTTTTTTCTTCTGATACTCCCAGAGTTGTCTTTTCAAATGAAGTGACAGACCGTTTTAAACTCAAACATTTATAAAGCTGCTAAACATGCATGAACACGTTTCACTTGCCGTGAAATCACCAAACACACAAACAAAAAGATTTCAAAGCTCTACTGAGAAATCAATAAAAACATGTACAAGCTTTTTCTGACCAGATGTTCGGTTCATTTGCATATACTCCTGTTTTACAGTATAATTACATGTTGATTTCTAAAGGGCAATGTTTATCAATGCGAGAAACATCTGGGTTAGACATTACATTTGTTTTCGCTACAAGGTTGTTGGGAATTTCATATTTCCAGGTCATTTCATACAGAAAACATTATGAGAAGATCAAATATTATATTTATAGAAGCATTCATATTTTTATTTGCTTATCGTTTCATTATTGTCATGATAATGAAGGACATTTCCCTCTTAAATCCTCATTACTGTAATGCATCCGCATGTTTGTGTATCTCATTAGATTGGTATTACTGTAATTAGGAGAACAATTAAAAATCATGTTGTCTGAAGGCAATATGCTTGCTTTTTAATCAGAAATAATTCATTCGGTGTCATTTTGCTGGTTAGTAATTAAACGAAAATAATCCAAACGTCCTGTAATATTTCCCAACTGGTCTTCATTTAAGAGAAAGTAAATTCATTCATTCATTTTCCCTTTATTCATCCACAGTGGAATGAACCACCAACTGTTCCAGCATATGTTTTACGCAGCAAATGCCTTTCCAGCTGCAACCCAGTATTGGGAAACACCCATACACTCTCTCATTCACACACACACACACACTCATACACTACGGCCAATTTAGTTAATCCAGTTTACCTATATACTGTGGGGGAAACTGGAGCATGGAAACTCACACCAACATGGGGAGAACATGCAAACTCTACACAGAAATGCCAACTAACCCAGCTGGGACTCAAATCAGTGACCTTCTTGCTGTGAGGCAGCAGTGTGAGCCACCAAGCCACCCCTTTTCAGTAAATTGTTTTTAATAAACAATTTATTTCGTTGTCGCAATGACGACGGTGCAGAATATTTTACTAGTTAATTGGGCGAACTATAGGCAACCAAGTCATTCAATCGAAAAAAATAAAATAAAAATAAATAAATAAAAGTCTTAAGAGAACTAATTATATTGACCGTAGCAGTATTTACATTAGTATAAAATATATATTTAATATAATTGCATCATTTTAAAATAATTTATTCCAGCCAAATTAAAAGAAAACACTTTTTTTTCCAATAAAATAAAAAATTTAAATACTCATTTTAATAAGCATTTGGGAAATATGTATAAAAAGGATTACAATTTTACAGGAGGGCTAATAATTTTGTCTTTAACAGTGTATTATATATATTTATACAACAGTTCTGTCTGGTTTAAGTGGTGGCGTGTTGGTGACGAATGAAATACTGTTTCTGGGTCCAAGCCGCCGCTCATTTGAATCGAGAAAATATTTGTTTATGATCACTTTTTATTCATGACACACATTAAAGTGAACTGTATATAAAATCATGGTGTACACAACAATCTCTGGACTTTTTGTAACAATTTGTAAAATAATGAATCACTTTCTGGCCATCAGATATTAGGCATGGACATATGTATTGCGATCGTGATTCGAAAACATTACATCGCTTTGTAAACGTTTATTATTACCATTTCATGAGTTTCCCCATACATTTTGATAGAGCGCTTGGACCCGGAAGCTACTTCGCGTGACGTCACACTTAACAAGCGGATATCAGAACTCATACGGCCTCTTCACCCTTGTGTATTACTCCGCCCACACGAGTGGCAAGCAGAGGGCTACAGTTTGACAAATATTGCAGCTGTTGGACAACATAATGTACTTTTGAGGCTTTTTTTAGTTGACAATATACACTGAAAAAAGTGTTGCATGCAGAACTGTGGCAAACAATTTATTTGTGTTGAATTTAAACAAACAAATTAAGTTTAATAATGTTCAACTTAATTTGTTTGTTTAAATTCAACACAAATAAATAGTTTAGAACCACTTAACGTAAAAAATATTAAGTAAATCCAAGGAATCATCTTTGAATAATTTTTTTCAGTGTAGTTGTTTAGATTACAACTATGCAGTTTATTTATAAGTCCAGTGCCTATTTTAAAATATTTATAATTTGGGAGATTCAGTGCATTGGAGGCCATCAGCCTGCCATACTGAGCAGAGCAAAGACAGTTGACGTTCCACCACAAGATGGCGACAGACAGCATAATACGTCCTTAGGGGAGAAAACCAGCAATTTTTCAGCGTAAATTTCAAATTACAGCTGAAGAAATCCATACAGAACAGGTAAGTGACATTCTCGTCGATCTCTCTCATTAATATGTTGTAGTGCTGTATTTATATCATAGTAATCTGCCAGTGTTTGCTTTGCTTTGGCTTTTTCGGGAGTTAATTATTGTGATCTCCCGATTGCAACAGAGAAATATTGGGAAGTCTCTGTAGACTGATGGCATTTCATGCTGTTCAGCCTTATAATCTTGAAATTTGAGCAAAATCACCTGATTTGTCATCACTGTAGACATTATGCTAGAGAATCACTCAAATACTAGCTCTAAAGTCACGTTGATGAATTAGCAACGGTTTCTGCTGTTCTGACGTCAGCTGCAGATGTGAATGAATGGCGGAAGAATGTAGTTCCACTTATAAAAGAATTTTGAGACTCTCCGTGTTTAATTTTCTTTTCATATACACGATAATGCTGTTGAACTGTTGTATAAACGAAATATCACACGAGTAGCAGTGCGATATGGCTGTCAACATATGGTAAGACACTAATCCACTCAGCCTGCGGCCTCGAGCCAAAGCACACCTCACACCAGTGCCGATATACAGCCATATCACACTGCTAATCATGTAATATTGCTCATATATATATATATATATATATATATATATATATATATATATATATATATAATTTGAGGGTAAATTGAGACCCTGATATGTTCTTTACAGGAATAAATTGACCAAAAACGTTAAACAAATGCAAATATTCTACAATTTATCATACAGTAATTAACTAACACATGAAAATTGTTGTTCGAGCAATAAATGCTGGTGTAAACAAACCAAAGATGTAAAAAAAAAAACATTAGTATCAGTGTTCAGTTTACATCGGGAACAGTTTTGTCCACAGGAGAAATAAAAATAAAAGGATCACAGCTCTAGTAAACATAAAAGTCTCTGTGTCCCATCATGCAACAGAATAGCAAGGCAACAACAACCAAAAAAAAAAAAAATTAACTTTAAACTAATTCCAGTGCATGAATTGCAGTATGAAACAGAAGTTTACCCGATTAAAGGAGTTCGGACATCTATATTTTGCCACACTACAATATACGATAAGAGATGTTCAGGTTATTGGACCAATTCAATCAGCCTTCTAGAAAACTAATGAGTGTGTTTAAAGGGACAGTTCACCCCATAATATTTCAATTCTGTCATCATTTACTCACCCTTGATTTGTTCAAAACTTTTATAAATGTCTTCTATTAAACACAAAAGAAGATACTTTGAAGAATGTTGGAAACCGGTAACTATTGACCCCCTACAATAGAAGTCAATGTTTACAGGTTTCCAACATTCTTCAAAGTATCTTCTTTTGTGGTTAATAGAAGACATTTATAAAAGTTTTGACATTCTTCCAACATTCTTCAAAGTATCTTTTTTGCGTTTAGCAGAAGTAAGACAGTCATAAACAGTCTGAAAGATCAGTTTTGGGTGAACTGTTCCTTTAAAAAGCGCTTGTCGGGTTGACTGGACGTGTCCACTGGTTCTCTGCTTTCATTGGTCATGATAACACACATTAAAGCACAAAGCAGGACTATCTATTATCTACATTTTACACATATGTTTTTATAACGGTGAGAACTATACTACGACTTTGCGTCAGAAGTATGCATGAATGCTGTATTTCATGAATCCATCAGTGAAAATGACTCAACCCTGAGCTGGAAGTGCAGAGAAACCTGAACACCAAAGGAAAAAACAAACCTTTTACAGTCGTATGATCATTACAGGAGTAAGACTCGATGAGTTTATACACGTCAGACACTTGAGAATGAGAATGAGCTTTTCTTTTTTCCAGTATTTACATAGGTTTACATGCGAGTGAGTGTCACTGTTGAATGTACACCGTCATCTGCTCGTGGTGTTTGTGGAAGCTACCAGAGAAAAACTGGACAGTCTGAAAAAGGTTCAATAATTAGCTGTTTATTTGAGGTGTTTGTTTATTTTCGTTCATATTGTAGTCTGTTCTTTAAGGTTAATAAATATGTTTTTTCTACATCTACTGTCTAATGTTTATTTGATGCAAAGTTGTGATTAATTATGATTAATTTTGTTAATCAGATCAAAAACTTTTTTGGCAACCCTGTAAATATAGTACAACAGTAGTGTAGGGATTACAAATTACCACCTACTCCAAGAAAGAAAAAAAAATAGTAATTTTACTGTACTTAAGCAAGCAATTAAACTAAGTGTAACCAGGAACTGCTATGCTGACTTGGCTAAAATGTCATTATTATGCACATAGTTCATCTAGAATTTTAAGGCAATGGCTTCCCAGCAGGCCCAGGATGTCAACATGTCATCAGATTGACGTCGTGGGAATGTTACAGTTTGTTTGGAAATAAAAACCGGGCTGATGGCAGAACCCAACTTTAGACCGATGTCAGTGTCCAACATCCAACCTTAAATCAACTAAATATCAACGTCTAATAATGTTACAGCTTGACGTTGTGTGAACATTACCACTATGACGTCTATTAGACGGTTTTTGTTTGCCACACCTGATGAATAATTGTCAATATTTTACATCAATATGACGTTGGTTTAAAATGTTGGCTCGACGTTGGATTTTGGTCACTTTCCAACACAACCTAAAATCAACCAAATAACAACGTATTTACTAGATGTCATGTCCTAAATCTAACCTAGTTTTATCGTCTTATGCCATTCTGTGCCTGCTGGGTTTACTTGCTTTATATTAGGTACCTTCACTATGTAAAAATAAAATTACAAATAAAATATAATAAACAAAATAAGTTGACTTTACCTAAAACAGCAAGTAAACCTGTTGTCACTTTAACATTTAGTTAAGTCAACTTTATTTTATTATGCATATAGTTATATATGTTATATATAGTTATGCATATAATTTTAAGGTAATGGCTTTTCTCACTTCTTAAAGTAAAGTCAACTAATCCCCTTTTAAGGTGTACAAATGTTCAATTTAAAATTAATAAAATATTAGGCCCTGCTTTATATTAATTACCTTTACTATGTAAACATAAAATAAAAAATAAAATAAAATAAACAAAATCTGTTGACTTTACCTAAAACAGCAAGTAAACCTGTTGTAACTTTATTATGTACATAGTTAATTATTCATTTTAATGCGATGGCTTTACTCGCTTTTTTAAATTAAGTCAACTAATCACTTTTTAAAGTATATATGTTTAATTTTAAATTAACAAAATATTAGGCCCTGCTTTATATTAGAAACCTTTACTATGTAAAATAATAATAAATTAAATTATATTAAAGTAAAATAAAAACAACATAAGTGGACTTTACTTTAAAAAGCCTGTAAACCTGTTGTAACTTATTAAAATTGAATTGACTACATTTTAATGCATATACTGTAGTTTATTTACTTAATTTTAAGTTAATGGCTTTACTTACTTCTCAAAGTAAGGTCAACTAATCCCCTTTTAAGGTGTACATATGTTCAATTTAAAATGAATAAAATATTAGGCCCTGCTTTATATTAGATACCTATACGGTGTCAAAATGAAATAAAATACATCAAAATAAAATAAACAAAAACAGTATAAGTAGACTTTACTTAAAACAGCAAGTAAACCCATTGTAACTTAAAAATGTTAAGTTGACTTAACTAAATGTTCATTATTATGACCATAGTTCATTTAGTTAATCATTTTAATGTGACGGCTTTTTTTATTTTTATTTTTTTATTGAGCCAACTAATCACCTTTTAAAGTGTACTTATGTTTAATTTCAAATTAACAAAATATTAGCTGCTTTATATTAGGTACCTTCACTATGTAAACATAAAATATATTAAAATAAAAACATAAATTGACTTTACTTAAAACAGCAAGTAAACCTGTTGTAGCTCAATTTTAAGTTGACTGAACTAAATTTAATTAAATGAACTATATGCATAATAAAATTAAGGTAATGGCTTTACTCACTTTTTAAAGTAAGGTCAACTAATCCCCTTTTAAGGTGTACACATGTTCAATTTAAAATTAACAAAATATTAGGCTTTATATTAGGTACCTTCACTATGTAAAGATAAATAAAATAAATTATATTGAAGTAAAATAAAAACAAAACGAGTGGACTTTACTTAAAACTTCAAGAAATGCCATAGTAACTTAAAAATGTTGACTTAACAAAATTTGTATTATTATGCACACAGTTCATTTACTTAATTTTAAGACAATAGCTTTACTCGTTAATTTATTAAGTCAGCTAATCGCATTTTATAGTTTTCATATGTTTAATTTTAAATTAACAAAATTTTAACCGCTTTATATTCATTAAAATAAAAGAAGAAGAAGAGTACAAAGTCATTTTCCAAACCACTTTTGCTGCCTGTTGCAGTGGAATATGGGTATGTTCAGCAGTGTAATAGGCCTACTGTATTTTTTAAATTTAAATATCAATAAATATCAATGAACATAATAGCGTGTCCTTGTTTTTGACTGGTAGTCTACACGGTATGTGATTTAAAACAAAAAACATTGATGATATATCAGAGAAAAAATGTATTTACACGGACAAACACTGACTGAGTCACAACTTTATGCTCTATGTCGATGTTATATGTTGTAATGGTAATGTAATAATGAGACTGAACATCACACATAACATATACACTATCAAATATTTTCTCTGGTAAATGCTCTGTAAGATTTGCTGATATGCATATTTGTTTCATTTTCGTCTGTTTTTCTATCAGAAAATAAACAGCTCTTTAAAGATCCCTCGCGTACTGTACGTTCCTGAGAGCGCCACCTGCTGTTTCTACAGAGCTCGTCTGAGTGTGTGATGCATTGACAGAAGTGTGTCGTAGCCCTTTTGCTTTTACCTCAGCACCATCACATCACATCTGGTATTCGTTTAACTGGATTAGTTCATGCGGATGAGCTCAAAGCCTGTCAGGAAGAAGAAAAAAAAAAATGCTAATCTAATCATCTAATCATTAGCCCCTTTCACACATTAACTAGCGTTAAAATACAACAGCAGCGGTTCATCCTTTCAAAGGGATCGTGACATAAGAAATCAAATTGGTCACTGGTCTTTGGGAATCAAAGCTTTGGTCTATTAAATCATAGCTTAAAATGGTTTTTACATGTCAACACTGTTAGCCTAGCATCCCCACTACCACTTCACCTTCTGTCAATATATCGACCGTCCTTTCAAAATGAAATGCCCAAAATAAATAGTGTTACTACATTATTTTACTACAATATAAAGCAAAGCACTTACTATTAGCATTAGCAATTAGCATTTAACTTTGTGTGAAGTCAAAATTCATTGTTTATTTTGCTAGCCCACATTGTTATTCTTTAGGTGAACAATACGTCTCTGCGAGTGAAAATAAATGTTTGGTTAGATCTTCAACGCTATTTCACCACAATTTGTAAGTTTATGTTGATGGTGTTTGATGGTGTTGATGGTGTTTGGTGTTTGATCTAAACAGTAATTTACTGAATGTGTGAAAATACTATAAACCCTTTAAGTAGCTATTAGCTAACAGTATGTGTGAAAGGGGCTATAAGCTTATTGTAAAATAAAAATAGCTATTAGCTTGTTGTGAATAAATAAAAAAAATTTAAGTCTTCACAGGTTTTTCAGGTTTTAAAATAGGACAGTTTTAAAGGGACAGTTCACCCAAAACTGAATATCTCAGTCACAAACCTCCTTGAATTTAGATTTTTTTTTTCTGTTTAACACACACAAAAAAACTGATTTAAAAAAAAATGTTGGAAACCACTAATCATTGATTTCCAAAGTATTTGTTTTTCCTACTATGGAAGTCAATGGTTACCGGTTTCTAACATTCCTAAAACCTTTTTTTATGAGTGTTGAACTGAAACAAAAAAAAAAGAAACTCATAAAGGTTTAGAACCACATGAAGTTCAGTAAACAACCATTACATTTGGGTGGATTTAATAATAGAATAGACTGCGCTAAACAAGTCATCAAAAGCAATGCTACACTGAGACCAAAGCACACTTCAACCGATATCTGATGGATAAAATCAATAATGTGTGACTGAAACCCTGCACTGATACACCTTACAGAATCGATTAAAAATACTTTTCAGAAATATATTGAAAAATCCAATTGTACAAAATGAAACTGAAACGTTTGGGCCAACGCAATCTCACGGCAATTCGTAACTTTTTAATTTAGTAGCTTATTCGTATAAATTCGTACGATCTCATTCATACAACTGAGTACGATTTGCTCAACCCCCAATGATGGTTGAGTTTAGGGGCGGGGTTTGGTGCCACAACTCATTTAAAATCCTATAGTTTTGTACAACTGAACTTGTACGAATTCTTACGAATTAGCCACTAAACTGACAACAAGTATAATAGTTACGTTTCCTTGTGAGAGCCAATTGTGCAAAATTAAACTTAAACGTTTGGGCCAACGCTATTTCACAGCAATTCGTAACTTTTTGATTTAGTAGCTATTTTGTATAAATTCGTACGATCTCAATTGCACAATTTAGTACAGTTTGCTCATCCCCCAATGATGGCTGGGTTTAGGGAGGGGGTTTGGTGCCACGCCTCCTTTTTAAAATCATATATTTTGTACAACTGAACTTGTACGAATTCGTACGTACTAGCCACTAAACTGACAAAAAGTAAAATAGTTATTTTTTCTCGTGAGAGCCAATTGTGCAAAATAAAACTTAAACGTGTGGGCCAACGCTCTCTCATGGCAATTTGTAACTTTTTGATTTAGTAGCTTATTCGTATAAATTTGTACAATCTCATTCGTACAATTTATTACGATTTCCTCATCCCCAATGATGGCTGAGTTTAGGGGCGGGATTTGGTGCCACGCCTCCTTTTTAAAATTAGATATTTTCGTACAACTGAACTCGTACGAATTCATACGTATTAGCCACTAAACTGAAAAAAAATGTAAAATAGTTATTTCCTCGTGAGAGCAGGCTGTCTATAAACTAGCTCCTCTTTCATTGTTTAAATGCATGTGCTCAGTCTTTTCATTACTCCATAATAATACAGACAAACTTTCTGTATGTTCTTGAATAATGCGTAATCATCTGCATCTATGGCGTTTTGGTTATGTTTGTATGCACTATGTTGTGTGATTACAGTGATCAGTTTGTTCAAACATACAAGCACAGCCTGCTGTAACATCTGCTCATGACATCTGAAAATCTGAAGAAAAAAACGAAATCTGTTTTTCGTAGTTTGTGCTATTCTATATAAAAACGCAGCACAGCATTTTAAGGTAAATTTTCAGTGATAATAAAAAATATTTCACCTCTACACCACCTACTTTTTTTTAGTTTAAATAAGATTATAACTTAGATTTATTTATTTATTTTTTTTGCTGAAAAATATAAGTAACTGTAAGCGTCACATTAAAAAATGTATAAAATTTTAAAAACAGATATTACGTTTTAGCTTGTATAGCTTGCCCTCGTTCTCATATCTAGTCTGTGTGTCTATGTGTGTGTGTGTGTGTTTTAATACAGTGTTGTGAGGTCAGAATCTGTCATTGGATTTTTAAGAAAATAAGGTTTTGATTGAGGGAAGCGGGTCTGAGCTCCTTGTCCTGCCTGTGCATCTTCTACATTTTGACATCTGTTATTTGATCTGCATTGTAATGGAGGTGGATTGAGGCAAAGCATTTCGCACTGCAGGAAGAGGGTCCAAAATTAGCTTAAACTTGAATAAAACGAGTCTTTGGTGAGTATGAGGAATTATTATTAAATAAAATCAATGGTAATATTCAGTGTCAAGTGATCCTTCAGAAAGCTTACTAATATGTGACCCTGGACTACAAAGTATTTTTTTTTCATTTAAACATTATCTTTCCATTGATGTATGTGCTAGGATAAGACAATATTAGGCTGATTTGAAAATCTGAAATCAAATAATTCTTTAAAGTCTTTAAACTTGACTAAATTAAGCTGTTAGCACTGCACATTACAAATCAAAAATTAAGTTTTAATTAAGTTTCACATTACTATCAATGGTGAACAGCTGTGAGAAAAGACTTTCATTTCAATACCCTAGACTGTTTAAAAATATAAAAATAACAAATAAAAAAGATTAATCTGGTGTATATTTATTTATACAACAGTTCTGTCTGGTTCATGAATCTGATTGGTTGACAGCCATGTGATATTCCAACACAATCTCACGGCAATTCGTAACTTTTTCATTTAGTGGCTAATTCGTACATTTTAGTACGATTTGCATATCCCCCAATGACGGTTGGGTTTAGGGGTGGGGTTAGGTGCCACGCCTCCTTTTTAAAATCGTACATTTTCTTACGACTGAACTCGTACGAATTCGTACGAATTAGCCACTAAACTGCCAAAACGTAAAATACTTACGTTTTCTCGTGAGATCAGGCTGGATATTCTGCAATATCAGCAATCGTACAGCCTCCTCACCCTTGTGTATTACTCCGCCCACGTAGTGACAGCGGATCAATTAACTCACTACAGTTTGACAAATATTGCAGCTGTTGGACAACATTATGTACTTTTAAGGCTTTTTTAGGCCTTTAGATTGCAACTATGCAGCTTATTTATAAGGATAGTTCCTTTTTTTAAATACTTATAATTTCTAAAAATTCAGGCCATCAGCCTGTCATTAAGCAGAGCAAAACTGGTTGCACCACAAGATGGTGACAGAGACAGTATAATACGTCCTTAGGGGAGGAAAAACTCAAACTACAACTGTTAAAATTATTTTTAAACAGGTAAGTGACATTCTAAGTCGATCTCTCTCTTTTGTATGTTGTAGGGCTGTATTTATACCATAGTAATCTGCTAGTGTTTGCTTTGCTTTGGCTTTTTCTGGGTTGATTATTGAGATCTCCTGATTCCAACAGAGAAATACTGGGAAATCTCTGTAGACTGATGGCATTTCATGCTGTTCAGCCTTACAAACTTAAAATGTGAGCAAAATCACCTGTTTTGTCATAACTGTAGACATTATGCTAGAGAATCACTTGAATACTAGCTTTAAAGTCACGTTGGTGAATTAGCAACGGTTTCTGCTGTTCTGATGTCAGCTGCAGATGTAAATAAATGGCGTAAGAAAGTAGCTCCTCGTACAAAAGGATTTTTCAGACTCTCCATGTTTGATTTTCTTTTTGTATACACAATTATGGCATTGAACTGTTGCATAAATGCAATAACACTCATAGCAGTGCAATATGGCTGTATATCGTCAATGGTGGGACACTAAGGCACTCGGCTTGTGGCCTCGAGCCAATGCACGCCTCCCACCAGTGCCGATATACAGCCATATCGCACTACTACTCTTGTGTGTGTGTGTGTGTGTGTGTGTGTGTGTGTGTGTGTGTGTGTGTGTGTGTGTGTGTGTATATATATATATATATATATATATATATATATATACATACACACACACACATATATATATGTACACACATACATATATATATACACACACACACACACACACACACAAAATAATAAAAAGAACATTATATTTATTATTTTTAAAATAGTATTTAATTTATTTAGTATTAAATAAACAAAAAATTGTATTCACTCACCACTAACAAGTTAATTTTGGACCCTGACTGATTTTTTTTATGTTTATGAAAACGGGCAGATGAAATGAATGAAAAGTATAGAAAAGTCATACATAACCATAGTCGATGTTGAATTGTATGATGTATTTCAGAGCTGTGCTTTTTGTACACCCTTTTTCTGAACTCTACAGAGCTGAAGGTGCTGCAGTCCGGCATGAAAAGAAAAGCTACAGCTAAAACAACAGCCAGTCTCAATAACTGCTACAGCAACTTATCAGCATGATTCTCAAAGAAAAAAAAGAGAAGAAGATGTGAATGAATAACCCATGTAGGAGAGCAAACCTGTCCTTCTGGTTTCATTCCCATCCCTATTCATTCCCTGAAAGATGCTCCGTCATGATCTGGAGCTTGCAGAGGAACCAGCGGCGGAGCGGGCAGTAGTACTCGTAGTGAAACTGCTCAAACTCGGGCGTCTGCCGGATGTCGTGCAGGAAGGAGATGTCCAGATCTGACTCCAGCAGGACGAGGAGTAGCGGCAGCAGGATCATGAGGAGACCCGTGGCCATCAGCACTAGACGGGCAGCGCTGCGGAGGCATGCCTGCATCTGCTGGCGTCCCGATGACGGAGAGCAAAGCGACTGCCGAAAGGCCTCTCTTTCTGCCTCCCTCTGCCGCTCCGCCTGAAGCTCCCTCTGCATGTCCGGGTCGGCATGCAGCTCCTTCAGCAGACGTGCGGGGCTCTGAAACAGCAGCTCCAGGCCGCCCTGAGCCTCCTCCACCGGCGTGGGCACCAGGCTGGCACACGGGCTGTAGGCGGTGTCGGAGATGGTATGAGCGCCACCGCTGGTGTCATCTTCACTGTCCACGTGGATCTCTCTCCTGTCCTCGTCCACTCGGGTCCGCTGAGAGGCTTCATCTTCTCGTCTCTCCTGGCTGAAGTTTAGCATCTCCTCCATCTCGGCTTCTTCAGGAGTGACCGACGGCTTGAGTGGGGACAGGTGAACGCAGTCTTTCAGAGCTGAAAGTCCTGCAGAAGCAACAAGTGCTTGCGTTAATCAATGAATCATTTATTTCGTTTAAGAATACTCTGCATTGTATTAACTTCAAAACATTTAGATATGGTCTCCTTTTCCTGAATTTTGAGCAGCCACAATATATAGCTGCAGGTACTCACTAAGCTCCTTTGTCTCTCCACAAACCAACAGTGTCTAGAACAGTCCACAAACTAGCACAGAGCTTCTGTTTTCCACCAGCTGGGTTGATTAAAACAGCAGTTCCCAATGCATCAGGGTCATTGGGATGCTTTAGAACAGCTTGGACTATTTGGAATGGGCTAGAACAGTGGTTCTCAAACTGTGGTACGTGTAACACTTGTGGTACGCTGGCTTACTTCTAGTGGTACGCTGAGGAATCACTGAGTGATGAAAGAAAAAATGAATATAATTATAATTATTTGATGTGTACGATAACACTAATGTGATCAGCATTGGCTGTTCTCTAAAGCCTACGATCAAAGCGATGTGCTTAGAACGTTTACTTTAGTGCATCGCGTCATCAGCTGCTAAAAATCAACTCAAATGATGCACAACTAGAGAAAGAGGTGTGTGGTGCTTGCAGAGCAGATACGCGCTAGAGCAGTGGTCCCCAACCCTCGGGCCACAGACTGGCACCATTCTATAGATCAATCGGTATCGGGCCGCACAAAAAAAAAATGATTGTTTCCGTTTTATTTATAATCAGAGTCTGAACGATCATTTATTTAGAAAAATCTTTTATTTTGAAAAATGACCATATTGTCTTGTTACATCTCGGTCACATGAGCATCAAAATTTAACCCAGGGGCTAGTAAAATGAGTAAGAACTGCAGCACGACGCACTTGCATATTCCAGGCTTGCCCGATTAAAAACATCCTAACTTTTCAAAATGCCACGCCACGAGTCACGTGACAAGAACTGACTGATCAGCCTCATATTTTGTATGCAAACACAAACACCCAAACTCTGCAGTGCTTTTTATTTTCTCCGCATATGTTTTGTCAGCTTGACATCCTCTGAGAAAAATGGGTTCCCTACCAATCTACATACAAGTTATTGTTTAGATTTTAAAAAGTTTTAAAAATATGTCATATGTACATGCAACATACATTTCAAAGTTTTTAAAAAATTGTATAAATATGAATATGACTCTGCCTCGAAATGTGCAGTGCTGTAGCTGCCTAGTTTGGCCAACTACGCTACTGTATTTCAATACTGATCATTGTGGTGATACTTGGAGAGACAATCTTTTTTGAGGTGATCTGATCTAGAACTTTCAATTTTCCCATTGACTTCAGCAGAAACAGATAAACAGTCTTTCAGAGCTGAAAGTCCTGCAGAAGGAACAAGTGCTTGGGTTAATCAATACATTTTGTCTTTTATTTAAATAATACTAGTAGCTGCTGGAACTTCAAATATTTAGATATGATCTTACAGCCTTTTCCTGACTTTTGAGCAGCCACAATGTGCAGCTACAGGTCCTCACTGAGCTCCTCTGTCTTAAAGCTGAATTTTACCAAAGACTATAAAATACACAAGACATGTCACTCGTATAGTTTTGAATGGGGAAAAGTGTAATGGTCAATATGGTGAATGAAGCCCCGCCTTCTATCACAAGAGCCAATCAGAGGTCGCTTTATACTGGGGATTCTCTAGGGAAGAGGCTCAGACGGTTGTTGCTAGATCACATATGGTTGTGGCCGAAAGTTTATTTACATTATTTATAAAATTTTCCATTTATTGTATTTTATTAACGTCTACCGCCAACTCTACCCTAAACCCAACCGTCACAGTAATGTAAAAACAATAGTTGTACCGAGTATTATTTATCTTGTCTATATTAAATTACCCAATAAATTGTATTTTTTAATGCCTACCCACACCCAAACCCTAGACCCCACCGAACTGTAAAAATACGAATTATTGTTAGACAGTGTCATTAAATAATGCTGCCATATTAATGTGCATTTCGCACTTCTGGGTGTGTGAAACCCCCTGTCGCCGATCCATCTTGCAGTGTAAACAAAGCAGCGACAAAACGCTAGCCCAGACATCTGTGACATGACTACTTTGAAAATCATCTCTCAGGCAGCACTGCATCAAGAATCCTCATTTATCGATAAGCGATATCACCACATGGGCTCAGGACTACTTTGTCAAACCTTTGTCAAGTACCACAATACATTGTGCATACAATACACGCTGCATCCACAAATCCCAGTTGAAACTGTATTGTGCCAAAAGAAAGCCCTATGTTAACAGTGTCCATCTATATTCATTCTTTTATTTTATTTTCGGCTTAATCCTTTTATTAATCTGGGGTCGCCACAGAGGAATGAACCGCCAATTTATCTATAATATGTTTTACCCAGTGTATGCCTTCCAGCTGCAACCCAGTACTGGGAAACACCCACACAGCTTTCAGACACATAAACTGCGATCAATTTAGCTTACCCAATTCACCTATAGAGCACGTCTATATGACTCGTGGGGGAAACCTGAGCACCTAGAGGAAACCCACGCAGAAATGCCAACTGACCCGGCTGAGGTTCAGAATTATATTTTTTTCAACACATTTCTAAACATAATAGTTTAATAAAAACTAGTTTCTAATAACGGATTTCTTTGATCGAATAATATAAAATAATGACTTATTAGGCAATTAGGCAAGTCATTGTATGACGATTGGTTTGTTCTGTAGTCAATTGAAAATAAATTATTAATATTAAAACTAATAATATTGACTTTAAGAATAATTTTGAAACCGCTTTAAAATATTATCGGAAATACTGAAAATTGTTTTGCACGTTAAATATCACTTGAGAAATATTAGAAAAAGAATAAATATTTCACAGGAGGGCTATTCACTTTGCCCTCAACTGTATACAATATATAGACAAACTAAACGGCAAGCTAAATCTTGTGCTCTTTAGTCTGCATGTTTTATTATATGTTTATATAGTGGTTGGGAGGCACGGCTGTAGCCTGTGTTCTTTGGGCAAGTCCAGTCTAAATATAGACCCAGCTGCCTGGGTATAGTGTGGATTAAGACAAGTCTCCTGGCTAAGTTGTCACTGACGTCGAAGCTTCTCCATGCAACTATTCTCTAACACGCACACACAGACACACACACACACGCTTAGAGTGTTATCTAACATAACCATCATTTCATTTCAAAATCATATATAATAGCTCTATTAAAAATATATATATGTATATTATTATTATTGGACTGATAGCCTTTAATTCACACTATGTAAATAAATGACTTTCCATTGACACTGTAGTAGATATCATGGCATCAGCACTGACAGTCACCTAATAGTGCCTGAAATGTAATATCTGTCAAATTAATTGGTTAATTATGTGTTATCTGTTGAACAACTTATATAAAACACACACTTTAGCATGTAGATGCCAGCATGGTGATGCTTATAGGGACGTTTAACCCAGGGGGAGGCAACAGTCGTCACTGGAAACAGACCATCACAGCTGCCATGGCAACAGTTCGATGACACAATAACTAAATCTGAGGGTGATTTTTCCAAAGGAGTGTGAAAGGCATAAGAGGAAAACAGATGCGACCTGGATTTTGATTCGTTTTCTGTGTTATTCGTAACATGACTTTAACTACAAGGTAACAACATTCCAGTCACTCAATCAATTTGATTATTTTGTACAGATGCAAGCTGTAATGTTGTGTTGTTTTTGGTAGTAGCAGTTTTTGTAATACTGACACATGATGAGCTAAATTGGCTGAAGTGTATGAGTGTGTGTGCAAATGTGAGAGTGTATGGGTGTTTCCCAGTACTTGGTAGCGGCTGGAAGGGCACCCGTTATGTAAAACTTATGCTGGACAAGTTGTTGGTTCATTCCGCTGTGGTGACCCCTGATGAATAAAGGGACTAAGCCGAAGTAAGATTAATGAATAAATAAAGCTAAATGTACGATTCAAGTTAAAACTAGTTATAATGGGAGTATTTAAGTTAATATTTTCAAGACAAAATGTCCTTACATAAA
Source organism: Danio rerio (assembly GCF_049306965.1). Classification (NCBI taxonomy): domain Eukaryota; kingdom Metazoa; phylum Chordata; class Actinopteri; order Cypriniformes; family Danionidae; genus Danio; species Danio rerio. The sequence continues at coordinate 59,401,595 of NC_133183.1, forward strand.
CATACAAACAGTATTTTTAGAGATAACTTTAATATAACGTCATTCATTCATTTTCTTGTCGGCTTAGTCCCTTTATTTATCCGGGGTCGCCACAGCAGAATGAACCGCCAACTTATCCAGCAAGTTTTTACGCAGCGGATGCCCTTCCGCCACAACCCATCTCTGGGAAACATCCACACACTCATACACTCATACACTACGGACAATTTAGCCAACCCAATTCACCTGTACCGCATGTCTTTGGACTGTGGGGGAAACCGGAGTACCCAGAGGAAACCCACGCTAACACAGGGAGAACATGCAAACTCCACACAGAAACGCCAACTAAGCCGAGGTTCGAACCAGCGACCTTCTTGCTGTGAGGCGACAGCACTACCTACTGCGCCACTGCCTCGCCCTTAATATATTGTGTTATTATTAAAAAATATATATTTCATAGAATTAAAGGTTGATCTAGGAAATGCAAAAATACAGCAATTCTGGAGTGACGCCTTAGAAATGGCCAGAGATGGGAAGTAACGAAGAACAAATACTTTTGTACTTACTTTTGTAAGTACTTACTGTACTTAAGTAGATTTTTCTGGTATCAGTGCTTTACTCCACTACTTATTTTTCCCTCACGAACGCAGGAAGAACATGCAAACTCGACATAGAAATGCCAACTGACCCAGCCGAGGCTAGAACCAGCGACCTTCTTGCTGTGAGGCGACAGCACAACCTACTGCACCACCGCGTCGCCCTAATTCATAACTCAAATCTATGAAATAAATACATACTGTAAATAAATACTGACCAACAAAAAAAAAAAATACATTAAAATAAAAAAATATATATACCGAATGAAATTTGTTAAACAAATGGAGTGTTTTATCAACAAAATTAGGCTATATGAAATGGTCAAAAATTGTGTCAATGTTTCTTCTTGCTCTTTTGGGTTTTTCATCTGTAGTTTTTTTTTTTTTTTTTGTCTTATCAGATATTCAAAATTTCATTTTGTGAGTCGTTCTTTTTAAGAGATTGTTGCGGTTGTTGTGGCTAGTAAATATTATTGACAGGAACAGAAATGAACCGATTCGGATGTGCTTTCAAACTTAAACATTTCAAATCGTGCAAAAAAAAAAAGCCTGAATTCTACATAGTTTTGCAACAGGGCTTCACAGACTATTCATACCAAATGGTCTATTGTTGCACAAACGTGTGAGCATTTTAGTGACTTTTCAACATGCAACATTATGTATCGTAGATAGACCGTTAAAGAGCCCCTATTATGGGTTTTTGAAAATGAGCTGAAAATGCAGTATGTAACATAGCACTAAGTGAATGAAACCATCCAAAATAGCAAAATAGTCGACTCAGAGTTGAATAAACAAATCTAGTTTGGTTCGGATATTTTGATTGAACACATGGACGTCGAGACAGTACATCACCATCATTTTTCATTTTACAGTTCAAATGGACCAGTTTCTTCTTAATGCGGATCAGAACCTGTCATTAAAATTGTTGACTCATTTTGTGTAGTTTGTAAAATATGTGTGTAATTGTGTGTTACAATGGCCCCGTAGTTGTAATGGCCCCGCACGGCTTGTTCTCACATGTCTATTATAGATCAGTGTTCGTACTGTATCTCTCAGGTTAAATCTGTATGGGGCTTTTCACATATCGTGCCCAAAACCACGTTAAAAACGTGCTTCTTCCTTTACCGATTTAAATGCGTTTCTGAACTAGTGATCCTCTGCTGTTTGCCTTTGCTATGGCCACCATCGACTGTTCCTTACAAGCGGCGCGATCAATTTTCAAAGTAGTTAAAACCTTTAACACTATGTGGATAAATACTGAATGTGTCGTTATTATTTGGGGTTAGCGTTAAGAGTAGAGTAATATTCTTGTGTTTGACTGTATTGCTTTATTGCATTCCTGCATTGAGCTCTCACATACTTTCTGCTACTTTATACTGTACTGTCAATCAATCGCAACAGACTGGGTCATCGGTCCAATCAGCGCAGATTAGCTTAGTGCTAAGGAGTGGTTTGAGAATAAATGAATTGCTGAACGAATCATATGGGAGTCACTGGGATAATTAGGTAAAATTAAAAGCACATTATATGCACATATCAGCATGTTGTTGGAGACCCCCAAACCCAAAATAAGATCTTTTTAAATGAAAAATAGGGGTCCTTTAATGACAATACTATCGTTTACAAATTACAGTGGCACCGCCAGTATTTTGGAGTCATATTGTCACAATTCTACCACAGTACCGGTAAACCAGACAACCCTACTTTAAACTATCAAAAATGTTAATAAAAGTCACTTTGTTAAAAATTTTGAAGGTTAAAAGTTGTTGAAAAAAATTAAGATCCCATAATGCAATTCAAAGGCATAAAAAACAAGGAAAAACACATAAAACTGCTAATTTACAGATATTTTTTTAGTAATTTTGGGGTATGAATATGCTTTCAAAGCTTTATAATGATGCAAAGTTGCTATTCTGAGAGAACGAGCAAGTATGAATGACACTTCCGTACCGGTTCCTGAGATACGATCCCCATGGCCAAGCAACCTCACATAGACATCCCGGTCTGTGTAGTTGGCCATGCGGAGCTGCAGATTGTGCCGTGTGGTGATCTTCACCTGACAGCGCATGGCGTCAGCCCGCTCCTCTAAACCTTCCTCCAAAACCACCTTCAGAACTTCATCTGCATCCTCGCAACCCACCACAGCGTACACATCACCTCCACGCGCTTCCTGCTCTCCCAGAACCTCCATATCTGACCTCCTTTAAGTTCACAACACAAACTCTCAGACTCTTCTGGGTTAATGCTGTAGTAAAAACCGCACACACTTCTAGGACATGGTCCTGCCGTCCTGCCCCTGAACAGCGGACATGTGCAGGGTGTTAACAAAGTCGGGGTATTAGGAGCCGGATCAGCCCAAATGCAGGATGAGCTATTTATACAGCATCAGTCATAGCACAAGGCTTTGCTAATCACAGGGGCTGATTATGGAGAAACCCTTCAGATCAGAGTACAGGACATCTAGCAGACATCGCACGTCTCCACGTCCCACTGCAGACCCTGGATGATCTCTCACTCTTTTTTTTTTTATGAAAATTAATATTTCATGACTAGATATTAAAACAATAAAACAATGTGAAAAGCATACCAAAACAAGCACCTTTTGCATTGGTCAGATATGTTATTATTTTAAAATAATAAAATGCATTATTTTAATGAGTAAAAATTAATAATAGCATGTAAATAATAAGTAGCATGTCCAAAATTCTTCATACCCTTCTCAATCATCAATATAAAAGCCTTAATTAGCAATCAAATCAATTAAATGCTTGCTATAACTACTACAGTCCCCGCTGCTGGAATCAGCTTCCAGAAATGATCAGATGTGCTCCAACATGAGGCACGTTCAAATCAGGACTGAAAACACATCTGTTTAGATGTGCCTTTACTGAATGAGCACTGTGCTACGTCCCACAGATCACACTATTATGTCTTTCTTTTCTTTTTCATTCTTTTATAACCTTTTAACACATTTTAATCAGATTTTAATCATTTTTATTCTTTAATGTTTTTTCTTATACTTGTATTTTGTTTATTTAACTCTTGTTTATGTAAAGCACTTTGAATTACCATTGTGTATGAAATGTGCTATAGATGGGTTGCAGCTGGAAGGGCATCCGCTGTGTAAAACATATGCTGGATAAGTTGACGGTTCATTCCGCTGTGGCGACTCCTGAAAAATAAAGGGTCTAAGTCGAAAAGAAAATGAATTAATGATTTTTTCTTCTGGGGTGAAATATTCCTTTAAGACTGCTACTCGAAAACAGCCAACAACAACACCATGTGCGACTCAAAGATAAGCAAAATGTTTCTCACCCTAGCAGTTTGGCATTTAACAAATCTAACAAAATCAACTCCTTGAAGCATGTCTGGAAAGATTTGAAAGCCTTTGAACAGCATGAAGCCATCTGATAGATCTATAGTGCAATTTTGTAAACCCAGCGTAATATCAAAGAGGTGAGCCAACAAATGGTCTATTTTAATCAAAAGCCATGTTATGTCACTTTCCTAGGTTGTAAATTTCCCCCTAAAAAGCTAAAAGCTTCTTTAGCATTATGCTGGTAGATATCAAACACAGATTTTCAAGTATGAGTTACTGGAGAGAGAAAAAACCTTAGGCACTGATATACTTCAACAGACTTAAAGGGATAGATCACCTCACCTAAAATGTAAATTGACTCCCTATTTAGTCGCCCTCAAGTGGTTTCAAACCTTAATGAGTTTCTTTCTTGTGTTGAACACTAAAGATGTTTTGAAACTCAAAAAGTATTGAATAAATGATGACAGAATTGTCCTTTTTGGATGAACTATCCCTTTAAAGCAGTTTCTGTTATACACTACCTGACAAAAGTCTTGTAGTCGATCCTAGATATAAGAGCAACAAGCAAAGAAGGTCAAGGTGCTCCAGGATTGTCCAGCCCAGTCACCAGACATTATTGAGCATGTCTGGGGTAAAATGAAGGAGGAGGCATTGAAGATGAGTCCAAAGAATCTTGATGAACTCTGGGAGTCCTGCAGGAACGCTTTCTTTGGCATTCCAGATGACTTTATTAATCAGTGATTTGAGTCATTGCAGAGATGTATGGATGCAGACCTCCAAGCTCATGATGGAGTCAGACACAATATTCATTCTTTATCCACTGCAGCATGACTTTATATTCTATACTGGACATTATTTCTGTTAAGTTACAAGACTTTTGTCTAAGCAAAGTCAGACCTTACTTATTCATTCATTTATTAATTTTCTTTTCGGCTTAGTACCTTTTTATTAATCCAGGGTCGCCACAGCGGAATTAATCGCCAACCTATCCAGCACGTTTTAAACCGCGGACTACTTCCAGCCGCAACCCATCCCTGGGAAAAAGTCAGACCTTACTGTCCTTGTTACGTGGGTCTGTGTTATTTAATGAATCTATGTATTTATTGCCGGTTTGTGCTTGTTGCCATCGAGTACTAGGAGGAGTGTTTCTACCCGGCTTATCAAGGATTGGATGATGCCCGTGACGTCGCTGGGGATTCCCACTATATAAGGCTGACAGCAATGGCGTCGGTCACACTTTACAATAAGGTTCATTAGTTAATGTTAATTAATGCATTTACTAACATGACCAAACAATGAACAATACATTTACTACTGTATTTGTTCATGTTAGTTAACGTTAGTTAATGAAAATACAGTAGTTCATTGTTAGTTCATGCTAACTCATGGTGCATTAACTAATGTTAACAAGCATGGACTTGAATGTTGATAATGCATTAGTAAATGATCAATTATGATTAATAAATGCTGTACATGTGTTGTTCATGATTAGTTCATGTTAGTAAATGCATTAACTAATGAACCTTATTGTAAAAGTGTTACCATGGCGTCTCTCTCTCTCATTCTACCTTGAAGTCTCTCGCCCTCCCTCAGCTCGGTGGTGGCTTGCGCTCAGGCGGTCTGGCAGGCGGTGCTCCGCAAGTCGATCATTCATCCAGATGCCGCTCCATTTAGTGTTTTGTTCCTGTTAATCTTTTTGATTCTTAGTTTGTAACTAGTTTGTTTATTTTGATACTTTGTTTTGTAGCAGGTAGGGGTTTATTTTTCATAGTCACGTTTTGTTATTTATTTAGTTTAGCGAAGGTAAGCAGCGGCCCGGAAGACTCACCTATTTTTTTTCCTTTCACGGGAGTTAGGTAAGATCTGTCCATTTAAAGCAGTATAGTCAGAGACCTGTTTACCTTAGCTGCCCTACCTGTCTACTTGATTTTTGTTAATGTTTTGTCTTTTGAAAACTTATGATTTATGGAAAAATAAAACGTATTGACGGAACGTCAATTTAACCATTCAACGTCTGTGTCTTCCATATGTTCGGCTCAAACCTTGATTGTTGTTGTTATTCGAGCCAGTTTTGAGTTTGGGCCGTAACAGTCCTAATTAAATAATTAAAAATCAGCATGATCATATTTTATTTTGGTCAAATAAGCGTAATCTAGAGGTCGTTGCCTTTCATGTAAGCCACTTTTGATACCAAGTGATCAACTAGAAGTCAAGTTATTATTAGTTGTTCCTAAAACTTATATAAGCGACAAGTCTTTTGTCAGGTAGTGTTTATCTTTATCAGCAAAAGCAGTTGCAGTGACATTGCAGCATACATCCATGCCAACTTTGCCCGAGTTACCTCAGAGAACATGAAGTATTCTGTTGATTCTTGAGCTTCTATTTGCCATACCAAAGTGGTACATCATCAAAGAAGAAGAGGAATCTGACATCCTGCATTAAATAAAGCCATTGCTGGATTACTAGCAATCAACAAGGTGTCCGGATGTGAAAACATTCCATAAAACCTTAAGAAGCAGCTACAGAAGAAGCAACCAACGTTACGCCAATGTATATGGAAAACAGAAAACAGGCCAAAGAGCTTTGGATAACATCTTCCAAGATTCTAGAGATCAAACAATTGTGAATGCAACTCTACACTGTAAAAAAAAAAATGGCTGGGGGAGCTTGCCAGTTAGGGATTTGCCTAAATTGCCAGGGCCCTAAGTACTCTGCCCCCCTTTACCCCACACTAGCAACACCCCTGCAAGAGATAACATGCTTATCACTGTTAAAGGGATAGTTCACCCAAAACTGAAAATTGTCTCATCTTTTGCTCATCTGGTATTGTACATGTTCCAAACCTGTTTGCCTTCTTGTTAAACACTAAAGAAGATATTTTGAAGAAAGCTGGAAACCTGTAACCATTGAAGTCATAATTACTCAAAATTTTGGAAACACTAGAGGGTGACTAAACAGGGAGTACATTTTCAGGGTTTGCATCTCTTTAAGCTCAATTCATTGTTTTATATTATAAAAATAGTTTATCTTTGATAGGCTATTTCAACAGACATGTGATTATCAGCTATTAACCTCCTCAAAATCCCTCAAAACACTGAAATCTTAAATAAGTTTACCTTATAAATGAGATTAAATCAACCCAGATTCATTCTGAAAATGCACTTCTGTATAAATTTCTGGAGAGCACCAGAAGTTTTTGCAGTTTTTGTTTTCTCGCATCCACCAGAGGCCGCTGTGTACGCTTTTGAGATGTCAAATTTCTCTCGCCAGTGCCATTTACGCCTGCTGGTCTCACGTAAATCCACTAGAGGCCGCTGTGTACGCTTTTTCAGATATCATATTCCTCTCGCCAGTGCCATTCACGCCTGCTGTTCTCAAGTAAATCCACTAGAGGCCACTGTCGACTGACTGACTGACTAACCACTCGACTAATCCGCCCTCCTTCTTCCCTAATCCAATAGTGTTTTCAAAAGCACCGATTGACACAAACACCCACTTTCCTAAACCCAACAGACAGTTTTAAAAAGAAACCCAGAAAAATAAAAGCCCACGCTAGATTTTCACCACGTTTTTTCAGATTTTACCACATTCTCACGCTGTTATTTACTTGTTTATTTCATTTTTTGGCTTCAGTTTTTGTCTTTCCTGCTTTCTGGAACCTTTCTTTGCTGGACTCGAACCCCGGCGTCTCAAGTTCACTAATGTACATGGCGAGCTACTGGACAAACTCTTAACAGCAGGAAAGCTGTCCATACGGAGATAAGCAGTCAGCCAGTAAGCACGAAAAAGAAAAGCCCCGTAGCATTCGTTTTAAAGATGAAATGCAGCCATACGTACTTCTGGCTACATAATTCATGATCTTCAGAAATGTATATATAGGGCTACGTTTTTCAGAATGAGCCTATGCTGGATTAAAATAATTGGTTCACTGAAGCATGTATAATTCACACACTGGATAGAAGCTAGTCCAAATATTTCCATATCGCTATTTTCTCACCACTGTTATTTTTGTTATTGAGAGGAAAGCATGTAGCACGTATTTACCCATTCATCCAAATGTGGATTACTTACAATGTGGATGGCAATTTCCACCAGTAAAACACACAACGTTGCCATGAGATTATTTGACGTTTCACTAAAAACAAAGCACTTCTGTCCGATCTCTATACAGAAGCTATCATAACATGTGCATTGTTTTTTTTATAGCAGGATGTACAGGGAACATCTGAGACCAGCAGGTTTGACATTCAGACCTTAAAGCCTTGTCCTCTCGTCTGGTAAGTTGATCTGTAAAGGGCTTAAGATTGAGGAACAAGCTTTACATCTCCACACAGTACTCCACAGCTCTATCACATGATCCATATCTCCAAATTTAAAGCAACACTCAACTTTTTTGAGAAATAGACTCATTTTACAAGTCTCCTAGAGTTAAACTGCTGTGTTTTACCATTTTTGAATCCATTTAGCCAATCTTTGGGCCTGGCAGGGGCACTTTTAGCTTAGCTTAGCTTAGCTTAGCTTAGCGTAAATCATAGAATTAGATTAGACCATTAGCATCTCGCACCTAAATTTCAAAGAGTTGAGCAATTTTTCGTTTTCAGTCTGTCTTAGAAACACGATATAACTACAGAAGAGTCAAGCTTTAAATGGGAAAACTGTCTAAACACGTTTGTGAATTTTTGGAGCAAGACACTAATGGTCTAATCTGATTCAATGATTTATGCTAAGCTAAGCTAAAAGTGCTCTCGCATAACCCAGAGATCAGTTAAAAATCAACCATTTAACACTAGCAGAGTTGTAAAATAAGCCTATTTCCAAAAAAAAAAGGTGGAATATATCTAAACACGTTTGTGAATTTTTGGAAAGAAATGCTAATGGTCTAATCCGATTCAATGATCTATGCTAAGCTAAGCTAAAAGTGCTTTCACCACACCTAGAGACTGGCTAAATTGATTTAAAAGTGTTAAAAATCAATCGTTTAACACCAGGGGAGTTGTAAAATGAGCCTATTTAAAAAATATAAATACAAGTGGAGCGTCCCTTTAAAGAGTTAAACCTGCAGCCTGTGTACTTGGGTGTCTTTGTTTTAATGCACAAGCTCAAGCAGGCATGCTATTAATCACCGCTAACATGGTGTCTTCTGCTAGGATATTCACATGTATTTTTAACACTCTGATCAGAGTCTCCACGAACACCAGCCCTCTCGCTGGGTCAATCTGAACGGATACACTGAAGACGAGGGAGGTTTACTTGACAACCTCATGTCAGAGATGCACTGATTGATTGAACAGAATTGGTAGATATTTGCTTCATTTTTGCAGATTTCTGCTCCAGACCTGCACTGTAATCATTTTATATTTCAAAGCCTGTAAACTGAGCATTAATGGAATGGTATTCAAGTGTAACAAGCGCAGGGCTTAATTTGTGCCGGAGATCCAAATCCGGCACCTCTGAAATCTGATCTGGCACCACATTTTGACCTGTAGCTTGAATATATTAATAATAGAAAACAAGCTTCTATAGTTATGTCAGTTATGTTATTATCCACTTTTAGGGTCATGCACAAACATTTTGAGGGACATGTGCTGAAACTGAAAAAGGCCAAACTGAAAAAGCATGCTTTGCTACGTTTATACGTGTGAAGATGACGCCAACCTGATTTTACCAACATCTATGTTGATCCTGGAACAACAGTCCAATCAGCCAATCAGAATTAAGGGATATTTTTATTTTGAGTTTTATTATTATTATTTATGTTAATTTTAGGCTTACGGTTAGAGTTATGAACTTCTAGATGATTTTTATCCAACTATTATTCCCCTCTGATTTTGGAAATAATTTACAGTTATGGTTGGGTTTAGGGGTAGGAATAAGGTATGGATTACATTTTTCAACCAAAATGGTGTTCCAGGATCAGTTCTGTCTGGTTCTTGAATCTAATTAGCTGATAGCCATGCAACATTCTGCAAATAACAGCACTTGTACCGCCTCTTCACCCATCACCCTTGTGTATTACTCCGTCCACATACAGCGACAAGCAGAGGACGCTGTACAGTTTGACATGAATTGCAGCTGTTGGACAACATAATGTACTTTAGAGACTTTTTTAGTAGAAAATGTAGTTGTTTATGGAGTTTAATTATAAGTATTGTGCATATTTTAAAATATTTTTAATTTTGGAGCATCTGATGCAGTGCATCGGTCCCCATCAACCTGTCTGAGCAGACCAAAGGAAGTAACGGTTGATTCTAAGATGATCTCTTTCATTTGTATGTTGTAGTGCTGTATTTATACCATAGTGATCTTGTAGTGTTTGCTTTGCTTTGGCTTTTTTGGGGTTAATTATTGTGATCTCCCGATTACAACAGTGGAATACTGGGAAATCTCTGTAGACTGATGGCATTTCAATCTTAAAATGTCAGCAAAAATGACCTAGTTTGTCATCACTTTAGATATTACACTAGAGAATCATTCAAACACTAGTTTTAAAGTGACATTGGAGAATAAGCAACAGTTTCTGCTGTTCTGACGTCAGCTGCAGATGTGAATGAATGGTGGAAGAAAGTAATTCCTCATACAAAAGGGTTTTGCGACTGCGTGTTTGATTGTCTTTTTTTATATACACGATTATGCTATCGAACTGTTGTATAAATGCAGTATCACACTCGTAGCAGTGCAATGTGGCTGTATATCGTCATGCCAATGCACACCTCCCACCAGTGCCGATATACAGCCACATCGCACAACTACTCATGCGATATTGCTTATATACCTGAGGAAAAAAGTTAGTGGTCACTTTTATGCCTGTTCATGTCAATATATTAGTCCTCTTTTTTTTGTTTCTAGCTTTTAAGAATCAATCTTAAAAAATTGTACCAGGCCATTTGCTCCTAGAAAAATCTGCAATCAGAGTCAGCCATAAAAAAATAAAGTGCATTATTAATTTCAAAGGTGCTTTAGATAATTTTTATCATGCAGGAGAAAAACTGTGATTGTTTTGGTGTGTGTGCATGCAGGTGTGTGTGTGTGTGTGCGTTACCGTTATCTGCTGAGGAGTCTCTGCTTTCCCTGCTGGAGCTTAAAGCTGGTAAAAGCGGCTCCATGTTCATTATGAGCTGTTTATGACTGAGTGACGTAAAGCTTCTGCTTTGTCCAAACTGACACCTAAAACAGCAACAAAAACACACACAATCACAAAAATGTTAAGAAAAAAAGCTAAAATACTACAGCATCAGATGCTTCGGAAATCAGTTAACACATTAAAAAAACCACAACAAGTGAAATTGGCTAGATATTCCAACAGCACTTACTCCTACTCATTCATTCATTTTCCTCCGGCTTAGTCCCTTTAATCATTATAGGTCGCCACAGCGGAATGAACCGCCAACTTATCCAGCATATACCCTTTTAGCTGTAACCCAGTACTGGGAAACACCCATACACTCTCACATTCACACACTACAACCAATTTAGCTTATTCAATTCACCTATAGCTCATGTCTTTCAACTGTGGGGGAAACCGGAGCACCCGGAGAAAACCCACGCCAAAACGGGGAGAACATGCAAACTCCACACAGAAATGCCAACTGGCCCAGCCGGGACTCGACCCAGTGACCTTCTTGCAGTGAGATGGCAGTTCTAACCATTAAGCCACCGTGTCACCCTAAGTGTTGGTCAGATATACTAGAAATAAATGCTAACCTGTGCACAACAGGAGGATCCCTCTGAATCTTTGAACTGGCTTCAATCACTTCTTTAGCCACACGACCACTGGAACACAACCAGGAACATTTAAATAGTAGGAGATTTTATAAATAACACACAGAAAATGAGCATTCGCTTGACTTTCCTTTAAAGAGGAATGATCTCACCTGTAGCGGAATCGGCTGCCCTTGAAAAATATACTGCTGCTGGACACAGTCTTGATCTGACTTGACTTTGCACATCTAAAAACCACACAGACATCAGAGGAAATAAATGAAGAGAACAATCAAACGTTTAGCTGTGAATGACGTAAAAAAGATGATCAAACAAACATTTACAATAAGTGTAATGACGCATTGAAGTCAAAATAATTTTTTTTTTTCTTTTTCAAGCATATCCCAAATGATGTTTAACAGTGCAAGGAATTTTTCACAGTATGTCTGATAATATTTTTTCTTCTGGACAAACTCTTATTTGCTTTATTTCAGCAAATATTTGTTTTCGATAGTCGATAGATTGCTTAATTACCCTAGCTTGCAAGTTAACCTAATTGACCTAGTTAAGCCTTTAAGCGTCACTTTAAGCAGGAATACTAGTACCTTTAAAAATTTTTGGTCAAATATTATTTACTGTCATCATGGCAAAGATAAAAGAAATCAGTTTTTCGTTATTCATTATACGTTATAGAAATTAGTTTTTACTTGCAGATAAAATACACTGCTGTGCTGTCGTAACCGAACTTTGGGATATAGACAAGCCCAACCTTGGGTTGATTTATTTTAATCAAAATGAAAGGTACAGTATGTAGGATTTACATCTAGTGGTTGAACTATGTGTTGCAGTCCAAATTCAAAATATTTGACAAGGGGTTTTTTTTCCAACCACTCCATGCAAATGCAGGTTGCCAGATTGCTAACATAAATAGAAGCGAGCGTGATATGGCGCAAGATGAGTTTGGTGCGATTCGTTGCAAATTTCAGACCAGCGCAACATTAATTTTCATGTTTTGCACCACATTGTTTAAATAGAAAATCGTTTGTGCCACTTTGTGGACTCATGGGTGTCTGAAAAGGAGATGTTTTAAGACGAATTGTTGGCGCTTTGTTTTTTTGAGAAACTGAAATAGATCGCACCATCAACTAACTAAAAGCTGCTCTAAAGTCCAGCACAGAGCTTGTTAGTTTTGCGCCTGTGCGGGTCCAAACGCTTACACACTGCTTAAAACACACAGAATGTACAGCAATAAACAAATATCTTTAGATTAGAAAACAATTAAAGGTCTAAAATGTCACAAAAAAATTCTACATAAAGATAAAAACCACTGCCTCTACTACCCCCTACTTTTTCAAGTTTATTTATGACAATTTGCATTTGTATAATTGTATTATTATTAGCAGTTTTATTTATCATTTGCATATTTATATTTGCTTAATTAAAACAACTTTAGATTTGTTAGTTTTGGAGACATCTGCATTACCATATGAGGCATAAAATCAGGAAGTGTGTTTGGATATAACTCAGTTTTTTTAGCACACTTCATTATTATTGTTCACATATTCGTCTGCTAAAAATTAGAACTGAATTTAGAAATAGTTTTGAAACAAATCTTTGCGCTTAACAAACGAAATAAATATATAGGCTAATGGATGTCTTTAGTGGAGTGAGTTTCCACCGTTTCCTTATCCATGAAAGTAATGGAGTAAAGAGTAAAAGTAAAGTAAAGAGGCTGAATTAAGGAGGCTCGTTCTTTATCCTCGCGCTGCAGATGCTCTGTTTATCTGTTTTCTAGCTAGTGAAGCGTTCAGTTTTTCCATTTACGAAGTCCGCCATGTAACTGACTCTTAACTGTAGTATGTAACAGAGAATGAGAGACGAGACTCTGGTTGGTTTAATGCATGTTATGCTCAAAACAAACCCATAACTCATAAAGAGAATAAGCACAAACTTGTTAGACCATGCGCCGTGACGCAGAGTGTATTTTTAGCTGATTCAGACAGACCCTTTATGCTTTTGCACCATGCGATTTAGACTGCACCTAGATCATTAAAATAGAGCCCTTAGTCTTTTTTCTGAGGCTGCTACTGTCCTCTGGAACTCACATTTCCCAGCATATATTGAAAGAGCCTTCATGACTGAAATTAAAAATACCACTAAGGCAAGCTGTGGTGCCGAAATATAGTCTGGTAAAGGTAATCTAGCAGTGGGCAAAAACAAAGACCCGAAACGCACATTTTCAAAAAAGAATAACTGACTAGCAGTGTTTTTCAGATAAACAAATGTTCAAGTTTATCTTACACCACGTGTAAGCATGATTTTAACTCTCATATTAACCTCTTTTTGTTATATTTAAACCATTTAGCAGAACTGGCGATTTATAGCTAATGTGCAATGGTGTGTGTGTGTGTGTCTGCTGATCTGACTGACAGACTAATATGTGTGTGTTGTTAATATGAACACTTCAGAGTGGCTGTTTGAACGGATGGGCCTGCTGTCTGGCTGGCATTTAAGCTCTTAATTAAAGGGCTTTCAACAGTAATGTGACACCACTCACACATAGTAACTAGAGACACAGACGCACTTATATCAGGGTCGTTCTCAGGAAACACTGCCAGTTGTGTGCCTCCTTTGTCCCCATGACCTCATACTCATATACTTACTGATTGCATGTTATTATATAAATGTAAAGACCCATTCACCTCAAGCACGATAACTATAAATAGAACAACATATTTGCGTCCACACTGACAAACGATAACAATCTTTTTGATTTTTCGACTATGCATTACCCCCTTGTGATCAGCAGGTGTCCTCATTGAGCAACTAGAGCCTTTCAACAGCGAGTCCAGCTTGTGAGGTGTTATGGTGCGTTCACACCAGACACAAATGAAAAGTCAAGCGTGAGTGATTTACATGATAGACATCCTGCGACACCATTCGCACAAATTGAGCATTTGCGCATTTGACGCGGTTATTATGACGGGATTATGACGTAGCACCTGTTGTTGGAGATCTGAGGGAAAAACCTCCTGACGCAACCGGACAACAGTTCATCAAACTGGGCTTGGCTCAATCTGAAGCACTGCTGAAGCCTCCATCATCCAGGTATAGTTTCTAAAGGAGTTGATGAACTCACAGAGCTCAGTGCACCTCTAAAAGGATCTAGTGGACTTAGACACGGCGCCGAGCGAATCTATGCTGTTTTTCAGCCTTCCTAAAGCACATAAAGCACAGCTACTCTCTCAATAAAATCCATGTTAGCCATTTAGCAATGAAACTAGAATCACCGGGCAGACAGAAGCCCCGCCCACGATGCGAAGCTGTGTCTATTGTGAAGTGAATCTGATAAGCAAATTAAGCGAGTAAAGTCAAAATGTTCACGTGTCTATTTAGGAGGGAATAGGGCAATTTTTTCACATGTCGCATCCAGTGTGAACACCACATTAGTCTCATATAGCCAGACTGACGGTTGAAGATCTGGGAGCTTTGCTGGCTTGAATGGGCAAGGATATGACTGACAGGTAACCCAACCAATTTATCTATTAAATGCTCCAACGTTAGGCACATTCAAATCAAGACTGAAAACACATCTCTTTAGCTGTGCCTTTACTGAATGAGCACTGTGCTGTGTCCCACAGATTGCACTATTATGTTTTTCTCTTATTCTTCATTCTTTTATATCACATTTTACCTGTTTTTATGTTTTGTAATCAGTTTTATTATTCGTTTTATTTATTATTTACTTGTTTCTTTTATTCTTGTTTATGTAAAGCACTTTGAATTGCCTCTGTGTATGAAATGTGCTATATAAATAAACTTGCCTTGCCTATTAACCACATTTCGTTTTGTGCCGCACCATGTTTTTGGGGCATAAAATTGCCCTCAGTCTTAGTCGTAACTCACAAGCATTTTTAAAAAGTTTACTATAATGTGTGGCGCGTCTATTCACGATTTGACGCTTAAATATTATAAATGACTTTACTCAAAACTTCGGCAGGACATGTATGTAAACTTTGAGATTCATTCATTATTTTGGTGGCACATTTCTGCATAAAGATCAGGCAGACGGAGATGATTGAATAAAAGTTTTCTGTTCCATTAATGCACAGTGTTGTTGTATTTGCGAGTAGTCACTGTTTTGAATGATGACTTTCTCTTTATGACCAAACTGACAGAATATCTGAAAATGCACACTTGTGTTTGTCGATATCACAGGTTGCATTTATGCTGTGAATATTGCATACTTTTAAACCAGCGATTTGTTGCTATTTTCAGACCAGCGCAACTCTATTTTCACGTTTGTTTTATTAGCAAATCCATTTGGGCCACTTTGTGGACTCATAGGCGTTCGGATCTAAGAAAGAGGTGTGTTAAGGCGCATTGTTTGCACGTTGCTATTTTGAAGAACTGAAATAGGCTGTGCCACTGACCAACTGAAACCTAGTCTAAAGTCCAGTTAGTTATGCGCCTATGATGGTCCAAATGCTTACACATTGCGTAATACACACAGGATATACAGCAGTACACAAGTATCTTTACATATAAAAAAAATAAAGGATTAAAATATTACAAAAAATATTGTTTTCTATTTTAAAACCACTGCCTTCATGCCTTCTTCATGTTGAGGGGCTTTTTTCAGTTTATTCAAAACAATTTGCGTCTGTATAATGTTATTATTATTAGCAGTTTTATTTATCCATTTGCAGGAAATTAGAACTGAATTTAGAAATATTTTTTGCAAAATATATTAATACATTTTTTATTAATTTATACATTATTATTTATTAAATATATTTATTAATTATATTTATTATTTTGTGCAAATACAATATCATATACATACATTTAAAATATAAGTAATACATTGTTTTGATTTTTCACTACTAAAAACCAATGACCATAAAAAACAATAAAATTAAAAAATACAGTAAATCTAAAAAAGTAATTAAATAAAACAATTATTATTAAAATAATTATATAAAAAACAATAAAAGTAATTAAAAATAAATAAAAGCTTTATTCCTCTTCTGCTTTAAGATCAATAGTGTCAATATAATTCAAGAAAGATTTCCATGTAGAAATAGTTTTGAAATAAATGTTTGTGCTAAACAAACTAAATTAAATATGTAGGCTAATGATGTCTTCATTGGAGCGTGTACAACACCGTTTCCTTTTCCACTAAATAAAAAAGTAAAGAGTAAAATTAAAGTTAAGAGAAAGTAAAAAGGCGCAATGGAGGAGGCTCGTTCTTTATCCTCGTGCTGCAGATGCTATGTTTAACTGTTTTTCGCTAGTGAAGCGTTCAGTTTTTCCATTTAAAAAGTCTGTCATGTAATTAGCAAATAGCAACTGACTCTTAAAGGGAATGCACTGCAAAAAATTGTTTTCTTACTTAGTTTTTTGTCTTGTTTCTAGTCCAAATATGTAAAAGTTCTTAAATCAAGAAGCATTTTCTAGACAAGCAAAACATATTATCTTAAGAAATAATATATAAAAAATTATCTGCCAATGGGGTAAGCAAAATAATCTTATCACAAATCGAAAAACAAGATTATTTTGCTTACCCCATTGGCAGATTATTTAGCTTGATTTAAGGAAAAACTCACTTCATTTTGGCATATTATTTCTTAAAACAAGACAATATGTTTTGCTTGTCTAGAAAATGTTTCTTGATTTAAGAATTTGTAGATATTTGGACTAGAAACAAGACAAAAAATCTAGGTAAGAAAAGCATTTTTTTTGCAGTGTGTGAGATGAGACTCTGATTGGTTTGATGCACGTTCTGCTCAAAACACACCCAGAACTTATTAAGAGAATAAGCACAACCCTGTTGACCATGCGCTGGGGATTCGTACATGTCCTTAACAGTTTTGCGCCTTAATGCACTTTAGACTTTGCACGTAGATCGTAAAAAAAAAGAGCCCATGGTGTTCAATGGGGGAAAAAGTTAGTTTTTTTTTACCCAGACATTTAAAAAGAACATATTTTAGAGTAGTAATCACAATACCGTGATATTTTATCCAAGGTTTATCGTATCGACAGAAACTTATACCAGCCCATGCCTAATATGGATGGACTGCAAGACTCACTTGTAAAAGGCCTGGTTTTCCACGCCACATTTCCACAGGTGTTTACAGGCTGCTGGTGTGGAGGTGTGGAAGGTCAGAACCAGTTTCTTCTGCAGAGAGAAATGAAGAGAGTTGATGAACAGCTGAAGTGTGCAATCTCTGAAATGATAACAGTAATCAGCTTAAGTGAAGGGGGGTGGAGGAAGAAAGGAAGGTGTCTATAAATTACAGTGAGATGGAATCGGAGCACAATGTCATAAATAATGAGAGCTGAACAAAATGCTGACCCAAATCTGTGTGAGTGAGAGTGAGAGTGATGGACGTTGAGTGTGTTTCGCAGGCTTTACTGGAAACAGTGCTGGAAATATGAGAGTGTGGATCAATATGACACACTATAACAGACGCTTAGCAACACTTTGACCAGAACGAACACAGTGTACATTTATTTCCTTTTCAGTCACACTATGAACATACACTACCTGACAAAAGTCTT
The DNA here is from genome assembly GCF_049306965.1 of Danio rerio. Classification (NCBI taxonomy): domain Eukaryota; kingdom Metazoa; phylum Chordata; class Actinopteri; order Cypriniformes; family Danionidae; genus Danio; species Danio rerio. The sequence goes on from NC_133183.1 coordinate 59,419,751, forward strand.
ATCACCCATCCAAGTTTTAGGAACAACAAATACTAACTTGACTTCTAGTTGATCATTTGGTATCAGAAGTGGTTTATATTACAGTTTTTCTCGATTGCTTGGATGCAGTTGTCAACTGAAACTCCACATTTTCAAAACAGTTAACACACAGGCCTAAACAGCGGCACTCATGGTCAAAATGACACATTTTGCTGGCAAAAGGCACATACCGTGTCAAAACATTTAAAATATGCAACAAAAGCTAGTTTTACCTTCAAACAACATAACTTGCAAACAAGTATATGAGCCCTTTCAGTTAATCATTATACAATAGACAACAAAATAGAAAATACAGAAGTCAGTGCACCACCATTGCTTGTCATTGTAGCCTATTGCCAATGCCATTTGTTGTCTTTCTATTTGGGCTGTCAAATTTGCCTTTTTGCAAAGAATTGCATCCAGAATAAGAAATGCTTTGATTACATTTATATTGAATTCATGACAATTTTCAAACAGTGGCTGAAAACTGAAATACTGTAAAAACAGACAAAAGTAATAAAATACTGTAAATATTAGAGAAAACACATGTAAACCAATATACAGTCAAATCTATTGGGAGTATAAGACATAGCCACTATTGACCTTCTCCATTCATGCTGGCACAGAACAACACAGACCTTCCACCATTTTATAAGGTTTGTAGACTGATTGCTTTTTAAAGATTTGTGTGAAGTAGTGTCAAACCGGTGCTTCACTGAATTCATATTGATGTTGGTAGTGTCTAATAGTTAGGAATAGATGGTTTCTGTTTGGTTACCATAACTAAAACAATGGAGTTTGGACTGCTTGAATGACATCCGTGTTAGCTGTTTTGAAAAATGGTGGAGAAAATGTGTCAACCCAATGAGAAAGAGTTTACACATTTGCAAGACCGGTCTTTTGCTCTGCTGGGATAGTGAAAATGAAAATGAAGTGGAACCTAGTTTCTTTAACCAGGTCAAAGCAAACAAGAAAAACTGTAAAGACAAATGTCTCTAGATTACACTTATTTTGCCAAAATAAAATATGATCATGCCTTGATTTTGAATTATTTCATTAGGACAGTAAGGTCTGACTTTGCTTAGACAAAAGTCTTGTCACTAAACAGAAATAATTAGACTCTAAGGGCCTACTCACACTATGCCATCCGTATCGTGCCCAGGCCCGTTTCCCGGATCGTTTGAGAAGTGTGAGTGCGCTGAATCGGGCTCAAGCACGGTTCACTTGGCCGGCCCTGGCCCGGTTGGAAGAGGTGTGCCTGAGCGCGGTTCAATTGGGCAATTGTGTGAGTGCAAAACACACCAAAGCCCGAAACCGAAAGCGAGACGTGACTTTTAAGGGGCTGTTTCATATGGATTTATTAATAATTCTTACTGTTCAGTGAACGCAAACTGCCGTAGGTTATTAAAGACGCAAACCCCTCACTGCACGACAGCTGCGCGCCTTCAGCAGACCTCCTCATTCCGCCAAATGAGGGCCAAAAGTGGCGGATCTGTTCGGCGAAATATCTGACTGCGTGTCCCCGCATCCCTAAGAACTGTTTGGCGAAATATTTGACGGCATATCAAACGACTGAAAGGATATAACTAGAGAAATCTTCACTGTGCTGCTGAGTGAGAGAGCGCTTCTCACTGAACAGCGCAGCAGCGATGACGTAAGCGTGCCGAAGCCCGTTTGTGGTGTGAGCGAGGGCCGTCGGGGGAGACGGGAGGAGGGACAAGCGGGCTTTGGCCGGTTCGAGGCAACTGTACCTAGTGTGAGTACGGCCTAAGTTCCATATAACAGCCGTCTTCGTCTTGAAGATCCCCCCTTTCACTTCTACTCCTACGATGTTTCAGTAGGGAGTTTACACGTTCTCCTCATGCTCATGTGGGTTTCCCCCGGTTTCCTCCCACCGTCCAAAAACATGCAATTTAAGTTAATTGACTAATCCAAATCAGCACCATAGACTTGCTCCTAATAAGTAGTTATCTCATAACCTTCTCAAGGCAGGCTTTGCAGATTTGCAACAGTTAAAAATTAACTACCATATTACTCCAGATACATATTTTATGAGATTTTTTTTTACTCAGAATTACCACTGCAGGACTTGGTTGTCCATTAGCAACAAACAGTTTCCCCACTTGCTCACCAGATGACACAAAAGACAAAAACTGTTTCTTGGAGTACCACATGACAAAGTGACTTGGAAACATGACCTACTCAATGAGGATTTGAGATGTTGGATTTGGATCCCATATTGTTTTTGTTGTTGTTCTGCCACAGAAAAGCAATTTATTACATTGTTTGAAAAGTTGTATATAAAAAGTTATTGTTCATATCATATTCAGGCGTCAGTGTCTAATTACCACACTGGGCCAATGTTGCAAATCTGCAACATGCCAGAACGCCCTGCATGAGAAGGTCTCTTTAAAGGGTCACGAAACACCAAAACACATTTTTTGAGCTGTTGACAGTCGTATATGTGTCCCACACTGCTAAAAACACTATTAGGACACCTATATTTCACTAAAAAGTGTAAATTGGTTGTTTTTGCGTTATTTCAAGCACATTCGTACTTCCTGTTTGAAACGAATTTTTGAAGCTGCGTCACGGTCATGACATATTAGCGTGTATTCCAGCGTGCAGACTGGACGTCTGTGCCAGAGTGAGTCTTATTACATCTTACAGTGTGATGCATTAATGCATGAGTAAGGCTTGGTTCAAACCAATCAGCGCGCTCTATTGTGCAACTTCATTAATATTCATCAGTGTCACCGCGTTTACGCCACAGAGACGCCACGTTGTCTTGGCAAAACAAGCGGGAAGTGTTGCTTTTATAGTTTGCTGCCATTAAGTTTCGTTTTCATTTTCTTTCTGTGAGAGCTCAGCTGGATCACGTGTGGATTAACAGTGTACGCGACGCTCGACAACAATAACTTACGTGTCTAAGGAGGAACATTGTTTACCTGAGAGCTGTTCTCATCTGCAAACGCTGAAATCCGGATTCGCTTGTAACGTTAGTCTCCTCTTCATAAAGACGCGGCTCTAGTTGCTGGTGATTGTCCTGTCTCTACAGATTTGGTAAGTGAGCGACCAGTGCTCTTTGTTTATTCAGTTTGTTCGTATCAAATTAAGTTAACTATTGCACTGAGTGCAAACATAGCACCGCATTTTGTGACCGGAATAACACACGCGGCTTTCTGACGCTACCTGCCGTGTGCATCTGAGTTTCCGGGAAATGCAGAGTTTTTTTTTCTCTCATTCGCCGTGCGGTATCAAACATTGCATGAAAAATACACGCTTAGAGCAGATCCTCGAATCAAATATCGCGTTTGTCGTGAGGGGCATGAATAAATTCCCTGAATGAAAGAGCCAAACTGCAGTTAAAGTCCACCATTTAATAATTTGGCAAATAATTCGACTACAGATGTCCATGTAGGTTAAACACCATCACATTCTACTGTGTGTGAGTATTTTGACTGAAACTCGCGCGTGCCCAAATAGACACTCCCACACCATCCCACTTTAGTTCCTCCGACACTCCCCCCTAAACAGAGCTGGACACGCCCACTTTTCTGACTTTTTCCAAAGTAGAGGTGTGAAAACACCCTGCTGAAACGAGGGGGTTTCATGGCCCTTTAAAAAAAAAGTCAGGATTCTATTGTACTACCCCATATGATAATTTTCCCCAAATATCAGATTTTTCCTGTTTCTAAAACTTAATTTGAGCCTGAGAGGGAGCAATCCCTATCTGTTCATTAGCTACTACAGCAGGGGAGTTCTCGAGATCTACCTGAGCTCAAACTCCCCTCTCGCCTTGCAAATGGGAGGGAGCCCCAGGCACAAGGATCTTATGAGCTCAGGGCTCTCTCCCGGTACAGCATGCCAAACAAGCTTGATAATCAATCATCAGCTAAGTGTGAACTCTTGAATGAATATAGATTTGATTATCAAGAACCTTTTCTAATTATTATCAGTGTTGTAAAGTCTGCACATGATATTTTTGTCGAACCCATGAGAATGTATAAGACTACTGTATATAAAGCATTTATTTCTTTGTAAAAACTCACAAGAGCTAATAAAGCGGTGTTCTACATTGTAAACGTGACTATAGTCTGTATTTTATCACCACTCCAATGCTGTGATTACCAATCAGGAGGCCATAAAGTGCTTTACAATGACAATTACGTGTTAGATTAATCTTCATGCATGAGAGGACAGAAGCTGCATCAGTGCTGTAATGAAAGTACATGCTATTGGTTTTCTGCTGAGTCGATATGGATTGGATTTCCAGCTCTTTCTCTTGACGACAGGGAGCTAAATGTGCTGAACTCCCAACCGGACTACAGTGAGGGAAATAAGTATTGAACACGTCATGTTTTTTCCTGGGAATAACTCGAAAGGAGCTGTTGAGATGGAATTAAAGCAGATTTAGGTAAAAATCCAAACAATGCAAACATAAAAATAAAACAAAACCAAAATAATAAAGGTTACGTGTATCAACAATGGAATGACACAAGGAGAAAGTGCTGAACTACTGAAATGTATTATAAAGGCTTTTTTGGTGATGGCCGCTTAAAGACGCCTCTCATATGGAGAATGAAGTCGCATGCACTGCTCAGATGGGATTTTTTCACAGACTGTAAAAATCTTGATGCTTCCGTGGGTCTTGTCTACCAAATCTGATCTTTATTTTGTGTTTTCTATTGGATTCGAGTCAGGTGATTGGCTGGGCCAATCTACAGCTTGATTTTCTTTCTCCGAAAGCATTTTAGCGTGCTTTTACATCTGTAGTTCGCTTCATTTGGTCCGGACCAAGGGCAATAAATGATACATTGTTGCATCTTCTGCCGTCTTTGGGTCGTTTTCACACCACACTGCTGGCTTTGGTCTGAACCAGTTGAAACGAACCAAAATGCAGTCATCTGACAAAATCCACATCTCTCATTGGCCAGATGTTGTTGAACATATTTCCTAAACTGCTTATTGATTGGTCAGAATTCACGTGCGGGAAAATGCCAATAAACTACCGCAGGTAAACAAAACCTTTTACTCTGGAGCGACGACTGCGCTGGCTGATTGTATCCCTGCTTTAGACAAACTATACATTTGGAGAATGAAGCGCGGCCGCGGCTGGAAAACAGTGTTTAATGCATTGCTCATCACTTCAGGAGGAGCCGTGAATTAATTTAGCTAAACTGCGACATGGTCATCCTGCGGAAATATTACCAACGATCCATCAGGTACTGTTTTCCCCTCTCTCTCTCTCTGTTGGTAAAGCGCTGTCAACAAATATTTTTCCTCCATATCCCATAATGCACAGCGCATTGGCCTACGGCAGCTGAATTAGTCCAAAAGGTGCAGTACTTTTTGCGGTTGGACCTGTTTTAGTACGGTTCATATTCTCACCACAAGCGAACCGCTCCAGGGTTCGTTTGAAAGCGTACCGAGACCACCTCTTCAAGCAGGTCTCGGTACGCTTATTTGGTACGCTTTTGGTGCGCACTTGAGTACGATTGCTGCATTCACACCTGCCCAAACGAACCGCACCAAAAGGGGAAACGAACTCTAGTGCGATTCAATCGTACTAAATAAGGCAGGTGTGAAAGCACACTTAGAGTTTCCTTGGCTGTGTTTTGGATCATTGTCTTGCTGAAATGTCCACCCTAGTTGCATCTTCATCCTCCTGCCACTGTAGACATTAGACTAAAGCAGCTAATATTCATTTACATTGATGAAGGGCAGAATAACTACTGAGAGATTTCAGCTGCTGTCTGGGATATCCCTAACTTTCTAAACTTTCCTTCCTTCATGTGTTCAATACTTTTACCTCGTGTTGTTTCATTTTATTACACGGAATCTGCACGTGCAGAAATCAGCAGATATCCGCAGATTTTTAGTCCATCACTGAGTCTATTTACTTGTATAAATGTGTCATTTCACTAATATTATTGTGATATATTAATACTAATATTAAAATGTTCATACGATTTATTTACAATACCGTCTTTAAAGTAATATTTCTGTCTTTCGGTAGATATATTATATATGAGAGACTTGATTTGTTTACCAAATAAGTGGATCTAATTGGATTTGCATTTGAAACATTAAATAAGAGGTAAAAAGGCATTATTTTCCATAATACATTCACGTCATATAAAAAAATTATTAATATTTCATATTTTAAGCTTTTCGTTATGATTCTCCTAAAATCATTCTGCAGAAATTTGCCGATTTTTAATAAAATTCTCCACAGAAATAGCAAAAAATGTCCGCAGATTCTACACATAACTTAATATGTAAACTAACTAATTTAGTTTTCTTTGCATGATCGCTACCATCATCTGCAGAAAATTTCACTCATTAGCACCTTTAGAAATAGGCTTTCTGTGAAAAATGATGACGTCTTTAATACTCATTTCCCCGACTATATATGACAACTTGAGCCCAGTAAATATACGTCCTGGATTATAAACCAAGAACTGAAGCGGAGGTGAATATGTAAGTGTTAGATCAATGTGACGGAGACATATATGAGGTCTGATAAAGTGAAGTGTCAGGAGAATGAGCTCCATTAACCCCTCGCATATGCTGTAATCTCAGACGACGATCAATAGATGGGGGTACTAAACGGAACAGCCGATCTGGGGCAGAAATCGATACAAACCACTTCCAGGGCGTTTAGCATCAAACTGCTGGCCCTGCGATTCACTGCTGATGCTCACACTGAGATTAAAGTCACAGCGCGCAAAATAAAGTATCATGTCGAAGAGCTTTACCAGTCTGTGCCAACAGAGATCTCAATCTGACAGGCAACAACTCATGCGGTGTTAGTGTGAATATCCTGCAATAAACTAACTGTGATTATAAACTGCAGGATACAATGTTTCCCTTAGAGACCTGTTGCATGTAGCTGGTTTTAGCGTTTTTTTCCAAGGGAACTTTGTGTTTAGTTCAGGTTTTCAGGCTTTATTGGGATTGCAAACCAACATTAGACCATTCAGTAAACTGACAAATAAACAGATATTGTGACATCTGCTTTTATCTGCACGTAAATAAAATTAGCTTAAATGCCTAAAAAATGCATACCCAAAGTAAATTGCATGCTATTTTTGAACCATTTTTTAAATATGCATGGTTTTGGTTTTAGGTTTATTCCTTAATAGTCAGAATCACTGTAAATATTATTGGTATTGAGTAATTAAACTGAAGACACACTGAAAAAAAAAAAAAAAAAAACACCTTAAGGTTTTATCTTGATTAATGTCTGCAGAAGTCTATAATTAAGAGGTATTAGTTTGAAAAGACAATTGGATCAAAGCTTAAAGACTCACAAATCCCAATTTTCTATTTTGATAACAGTACCTTAGAAAATTAGTGTTTTATACATGTTTATCCAAATGAATGTATGGGCGCTCCCCAAAAAGGTCACTTGGAGAATCCAAATTACCCTTTTAGGCCATTGACACATAAAAGGCTGTAACTTTTAAATGCTTTATTGTACAGTCATATTTTTGGGCTCTAATTAAAGGCTACACTTAGAGATATTCTATCCCTTATCCATATTCACTGTCAATACTTGCTGACTAATTGAAGGAAAATTGAATAACTTAAACTCACTATACAGTATATACACATACTGTATGTCTACATGTATAAACAAAAATTGCACATACATATATATATATATATATATATATATATATATATATATATATATATATATATATATATATATATATATATATATATATATATATATATATATATATCACTGTAAATATTATTGGTATATATATATATATATATATGTATATATATATATATATATATATATATATATATATATATATATATATATATATATATATATATATATATATATATATATATATATATATATATATATATATATCACTGTAAATATTATTGGTATATATATATATATATATATATATATATATATATATATATATATATATATATATATATATATATATATATATATATATATATAAATATATCACTGTAAATATTATTGGTATATATATATATATATATATATATATATATATATATATATATATATACACACACACATATATATATATATATATATATATATATATATATATATATATATATATATATATATATATATATATATAAATATGTATATATATATATATATATATATATATATATATATGTGTGTGTGTATATATGCAATTTTTGTTTATACATGTAGACATACAGTATGTGTATATGTGTGTATACATATATATATACATACATATATATATATATAGGGCTCAACATATAGTGTTTTGATCTATTGACCGTCAAAGCGAGGGCGGGACCAGTTCCCAAGCTATGCGCTCCTTGGATGTTGACGCCTATTGACACATCTTAGAAGCAACTATTGGTTCAAATGATACATCAATCAAAAGGGCAAAGGTCAGCGGCCATTTTCCTTTCAAAATAGTAGCATTGTTAACATCTAAAAAGACACTAAACAACCGAACACATCAAAGATTTGATTGCTCTGGTGACTAGTTTGAAATGATAGCGATAGTGATAGTCTAGTTCACTAGAGTTAAGCTGGTTGGCAGGTAGCCCAGGTTCACATAGTCTAGTTCACTAGAGTTAAGCTGGTTGGCAAATCAGTCCAAGCTCACATAGTCTAGTACACTAGAGTTAAGTTGTTAAGTTGTTGATTTCTTTCTTTTCTTCTTTCCAATTTTATCGAGTTCTTTGCATATGTAATTTATAGACAAAATATGTAAAATTGCAAATCTGCTTTTAAATATATTTATCTTCATTAAAATGTATTTGACCAAAAAAAAAGCACTACCTTAGTGACAACTCCTGTACCTTTATTCCTGATAGTGTAGAAACTGGATCTCAGGTATAGTGGATAGAATAGGGAGTTTAGTGAGTAGGGACAATGACTAAAGAGGACCTTTCATGCATTTGAGCAATTTAAAATAATGTGATATGAGGTTTCACAACTGTTATGAATGTTGAAATGCCAGAGAGTGAGCAATATTACAGATATCAGTGTGTTAAGATCTGAGAAGCAGAACAGGTCAGCCATTGCTCAACCTCTGAGGATCATGAACAGTCTGCTCTCCAACACTTCTGAGCAGAACTGTGTATATCACAGACAGATGTGTGCTTGTGGGTGAAACACAGTCACATGTCCAGATTAAGTAAACACACACACACACACACTCTCACATATACTGCTCAAGTGTGTGTGAACATGCAGAAAGGAACAGACACACAGTGGTTCTCCCTGTTCACACATACAATATCAATGCAGAAGGTCTCAGGCTTGCATGGGTGCTGGAGACCCAGACAGGCGATGATGTGCACAGAATTCAACAATCACAGGTTCAGACATCCAACAACACTTTAGTTTCATACCCACCATACAATTTGCATAACTTTAGAAGCAACCTGACAGACATTTAATGCTTTTAAACCAGTGGGCCTCAAGCTTTTTGACTTTAAGCTGTTTGTAGAATAAGTTTGTGATTTCTTGAAAAAATAATTATGGAATGGAATGGAATAATTGTCAGGTATTCTAAGACTCTCTCTACAAAAACTTTTTCTCAAGTTGTTTAGGCTGATTTTTATACCTATTTTGCAGTTTAATACTTTATTTTAAATGATAAAAAAAAAAAACTCACAAAGCTCAAGACCCCCGTTTGGGAACTATTATTTTAATTTTTAAAACTCTGTTATTTTATTATTACAGTATTCATCTTAATACAGTAATCATACAGTATTAATAAGGTTTTAAATACAATGTAATGTGTAATACAAATATTTATTGCATATGTTTGAACAACATTTTAAATTAAATTAAATTAAATTAAATTAAATTAAATTAAATTAAATTAAATTTAATTTAATTTAATTTAATTTAATTTAATTTAATTAAGTGCCTTATTTATCAGGGGTCGCCACAGCATAATGAACCGCCTTTATTTTGTTTTATTTTGTTTTATTTTAATAAGTAATACAAATATTTATTGCATATGTTTCAACAATACTTTAATTAAATAAATTATTAATTTTCCTTCGACTTAGTCGGCTTTTTCATTTTATTTATTTATTTTTTAATATGTAATGCAAATATTTATTGCATATGTTTCAACAATACTTTAAATTAAAGTGCATTAAAGAATTTTATTTTATTTTATTTATTTTCTTTTCTTTGACTAAGTCCTTTATTTCTCAGGGGTTACCTGAGAAAAAAAAATAAATAAATAAATAAATAAAAAAATACAAAAAAATAAAATACAAATAAATAAATAAATAAATACATGCATAAATAAAATAAAATAAAATAAAATAAAATAAAATAAAAGTGGTTCATTCTACTGTGGCAACCCCTAAGAAATAAGCGACTAAGCCGAAGGAAAATGAATGAATGAATAAAAAACAAAAAACAAAATAAAATATCATTTAGGTTATTTATTAAATTTTATTAAATTACATTACATTTAATTATAGTGTAATAAAGAGTAGGAGTGATAAATACATTAAGAAATATTATATCATATTAATGTATACAAGACAACAGCATGTGAAAAACATTTTAATAAAAAAATATCCACTGAAATACATAATAATTTTGATGTTTTTGTAAATATGCAGTGCTAACAGATAATGTTGATCATGGAGATGTTATGAATACTCTATGGTGGGCACTACAATTAAAGTATTATTAACACCAGGACAGATGTGTGGGTGAGGAGCTGTACTGGAAGTCTGGAATAATAATCAATTGCCATGATGTATGTTTACTCACCATCAATGGAAAAGAGCACACAAAGAAAAGAAGACAGAAGCACATGTAAAAGAAGATTTAAAGCGTGACACACGAACAGAATGACAGGAAGAGGAAGCTGAAAAAAAGGCTTGTTCACACCAAGAATGACAATACAATATTTAAAAATCACATTAAATGATATGAGAAAAGCATTACAGAGTGTTGCAAACGTAACTTTTGTATCAACAAGAAGCTAAAGTTCCTATTTTTAAGTATTATAATGACTTATCCTAGAAATCCTAGAACCGACGCTGTCTGTCAGAGTTATTTCCGCAGACTAAAATGTTTTTATGCTCTAATTTTTCCAATTGAAGTGAACATTCTTTACATCTCTACTATCAGACATCTATGTGAAATATGCTGTTTGAAATATGTGGGAAATTCTTCATCTGTAGAAATATGTAAATGAATCTTCCGATATTTACTCTCATAGAAAGAAGAATCGGGACACGTGAATGTTATTAAACATATGTATATACAGAACAATGTGAATGAGATTACCAAAGAATGCAAATAAATGTAATATAAAATACAGTGCTACGCATAAATGAGTACTGATCTCTTTTTTTAAATTAGTATACATTCACCGGCCACTTTATTAGGTACACCTGTCCAACTGTTTGTTTACGCAGTTTTTTTAATCAGCCAATCACAAGGCAGCAACTTAATGCATTTAGGCATGAAGACATTGTCAAGACGATCTGCTGCAGATCAAACCGAGCATCAGAATGGGGAAGAAAGGTGATTTAAGTGGCTTTGAACGTGACATGGTTTTTGGTACCAGACGGGCTGGTCTGAGTATTTCAGAAACTGTTGATCTACTGGAATTTTCACGCACAACCATCTCTAGGGTTTACAGAGAATGGTCCGAAAAAGAAAAAATATCCAGTGAGCGGCAGTTCTGTGGGCGCGAATGTCTTGTTGATGCCAGAGGTCAGAGGAGAATGGCCAGACTGAATCCAGCTGATAGAAAGGCAACAGTAACTCAAATAACCACGTGTTACAACCAAGGTATGCAGAAGAAGCTGGATGGGCTACAGCAGCAGAAGACCACACCACATGTCTCTCCTGTTCACACAGGCTCATAAAAATTGGACAATAGAAGATTGGAAAAACATTTCCTGGTCTGATTATTGTAAAGCATCCTACAGAAATGCACTCACTGGCCACTTTATTAGGTACACCTTAATAGTATCAGGTTGAACCCCCTTTTGCCTTCAGAACTGCTTTAATCTACCGTGGCATAGATTCAATAAGGTATTGAAATATTCTTTGGAGATTTTGCTTTATATTGACATTATAGCATCACACAGTTGCTGCAGATTTGTCTCCTGTTCCACCACAGTTCAAAGGTGGTCTATTGGATTGAGCTCTGGTGACTGTGGAGGCCATTTGAGGACAGTAAACTCATTTTCATGTTCAAGAAACCAATCTGAGATTATTCACACTTTAGCCATCAGTAGATGGGTACACTGTGGTCAAATTCTGACCCTACCATCCGAATGTTTTCTGTATTTCTGAAATACAAAGACCAGCCCGTCGGAAACCAACAACCATGTCAAGTTCAAAGTCACTTAAATCACCTTTCTTCTCCATTCTGATGCTCAGTTTGAACTGCAGCAGATCTTCTTGATCATGTCATCATGTCTAAATGCATTGAGTTGCTGCCATGTGACTGGCTGATAAGAAATTTGCGTTAACGAGCAGTAGAACAGGTGTACCTAATAAAGTGGCCGGTGAGTGTATATTGATTTTATTCATTGTGAAACAGATAAAAACATAAATTTTCAAAATGAGGCATGCACATTTATGCTGAGCACTGGATTGCTAAAAAAATGGGTTTCACGCAATTCATTTTGTGTGAAGGAATTAAGTTAAACGACTTGTTTTTACAAATTAAAGTTGATTGAACGTAAAACAATTAAGTTGTCAAAAAAAAAACTCAAGAAGTGTGTTGTTTCAACTTATTTTAAATAAGTAGTTTGAACAAACAGCAAACATCTTTTTTTTTGAGTAACTTTACAAAATTAGAATGATTTTAAGTCGAGTTATAAATGCGTAAAAATGGCTGAGATTTGTCCAAATAAAGGCAGTGTATATCTACCTACCTCTCTCTGTACTCCAATCACATAGAAGGTTTTTCCTTCAAACTTGAATTTGCTGACATCTGCCCTGCAAGAGTGAGACATCGCGAGTCAAATATTAGTATTCAAGCTTTCCTTGTGAAACTGTCTTCATGAGCAGTGATATGAGAGAGGAAAAACTCTTCAGACGTCTGGCCTTGTGTTCATTCATCTGCTTGTTGACTGTGGGCCGCTGTTAACAACTGCACAAAAGCTCAAGTCACAGATCAGACGCTCGGAGATCTGCTGATGAAAACTGCATCTGATCGACTGGCCTTACATAACAGCTGTGATTCACAGCTTTAAACGGTCCGCCAAGAAACAGGTTTGTTTACAAGCTCACAGACTGATTTACAGCTAAAACAGATTCTAGTCGCACTTGCACGGCTCGTGCCATCCAGCCTTGTCTCTAGAGTTATGCCTGATTTGTTTATAGTAGGGCCGTGCAATAGACAGTAGTGTGAAAAAGTGTTTGCCCCCTTACTGAATTTGTTTTGCATGTTTGTCTCACTTTAATGTTTCAAATCGTCAAAGAAATTTAAATATTAGTCAAAAAAAGTGAACACATCATGCTGTTTTGAAATGAAGATTTCTATTATCAAGGCAAAACAACACAGCCCAGTGTGAAAAAGTGTTTGCCTCTTAAAACATTTCTCTAGCCACACCCAGGTTTAATTACCGCCAAACCTGTCAATCAAAAACAAAAATCACTTAAACAAAACCTGTCTGACAAAGTGAAGTAGACCAAAAGATCCTCAAAAGCTAGACCTCATGCCAGGAGCCAAAGAAATTCAAAAACAAAAGAAAGAAAATAATTAAGATCTACCAGTCTGGAAAAGGTTATGAAGCCGTTTCTTAAGCTTTGGGACTGCAGTGAACCACAGTGAGAGCTATAATCTACAAATGGAAAAAACATGGAACAGTGGAGAACCATCCCATGAGTGGCAGACCGACCAAAACTAGCCCAAAACCACAGCAACAGCTCATCCAAGAGGTAACAAAAGACCCACAACAACATCCAAAAAACTGCAGGCCTCACTTAGTTAAAGCAAGTGTTCATGACTTCACCATAAGAGAGAGACTGGGCAAAAATAGTTTCAAAAAATGTTTTTTGAAAATATTTTGACGACCCCAATGTTAAACTTTTTTGAAGGGGTGCGTCCCATTTTGTGTGGCGTAAAAGTAACACCGCATTTCAGAAAAAAGATCCTCGTACAAAGAGTAAACTATGGTGTTGGTAGTGTGATGGTTTGGGGCTGTTTTGCTGCTTCAGGGCCTGAGAGACTTGCTATGATAAATGTAACTATCAATTCTGCTGTTTACCAAAATATAATCTGATAGTGACCTCGAGCAGAAGCAAACTGGTTGAACAATGATCCAAAAGCATGCCAGCAAGTTCACTTCTGAATTGCAGAATAAAAACAAAATAAGGACATTGGAGTGGTGTAGTCCAAGTCCTGACCTGAATCCAATTGAGTTGCCGTAGCATGCCTAATTGTTTAACTTCTTACATTCTAAAACTGCATGATGTGTTTACTTCAGGGTTTCTGCAGGTTTCACCGAGTTAAATGTAAGACTTTTTAAGACATTTTTAAGACCATTATGAATGGACTTCTTTTAGACTCATAAAGGGCTGAAGACTAAGACATTTTTTAATGGTCCAGATGGAAAAGATTTTTATTTGCACTCTTAAAAAAATACAATTTAATACATTTAATAATACAATAATACATTAATATAAAAAAATATTGTAAATTTAATTTTCTATCAAAATATTTTAAATATGGCATAAAAACAAGCAAGTTCTAGTTGTATCTATACACCTTTTTTAAACAACATAGTAACTTTAAAATAAAATAAAAATGAACAAATGAATTAAAAGTTTTAAAAACTATAATAAACTAAATGTATGCACAAAAAATCAGTCCAGATCAGTGTCCTCAGCAGTAAATACATGGAGAACTTCTAAACGAATGTTATTGTAAGGAAAACTATTAAACCATTATGATAAATAAAGTTAAAAGTTCCCTTTTTAAATGAAAAGTTTACAGTTTTATTGAGATGATTGTTTATGATTATATGGGTTTTGACCAGATTAGGTGGCAATCCATGAACAGGAAAATTAAGACCTGTTTTAAGACCTACAACACAATATTTCAGTGAATTTAACACTTTTTAAGGCCTGAAATTTGGATTTTGAGATTTAAGACTTTTTAAGACCCTGCAGAAACCCTGTTACTTGTGTTATCTTTGACTGTTTAAATTTGTTTGATGATCAAAACATTAAAGTGTGACAAACATGTAAAAAAATCTAAATAAGTAAGGGGGCAAACACTTTTTCACACTAATGTGTATAAAAATATGTGCATATATTGGCCTGTAAAGCTTCCTTGAAATTATTTAATAAACCCAAACAAAATACACCGAGTAGGATGGGAAATGAGGAAGAATATTTGAAATGAGGAAGAATGAAGTTCAAAGTTTTTTTTTAAATAAGTTACCATTTTAAAAGGTGGATCCTCTTATTTCCTTGGAAAACCACAAACCCTCTTGCAGTGAATCCCAAGAAGGCTGTGGATCCTGTAAAATCCTGAAAAGGATTAATGAAACATGAGTTTTATATTAGTTTAACCTCTGAGAAAAGTAGTATATATAACATAATTAAAATGTATTCAGAAGTTCAACAACTTGTATGAATGGTATGTTTTTTGTCTTCATGGAGTCAGTACCTTGCAGGGGTGTGGATCCACTCCATACGTGTCCAGTGTGTGAGCCCTCTGGAGAAGGTTTAACTCTGCGAGGGAAGGACACTGACCTCTACACAAACAAAACAATGTAACAATTGAAGACCTCTGACTACATAAAGTGATTAATATTCTATACAAATTTAGAAATTACATTTAAACTAAAATTTAAAAACCAATTCGGGCTTGTTTCCAACTGGTATTTCGTTTGGCATAAGTTGTCATTCAAGACACATTTCGGTTTCCATCTGGTATTTACATGATCATATGCGATCAAAGTTACTATAGTTTTGCATTTTATAATGAGCTTTTATTTCAAAACTGTTTTTAAAATGTGCTTAAATTTAAATTTAGCTTTGTTTCATCATTGGTTTTGCTCATTTTTGTTTAGCTTTTATTTTATGAACATATTTATAATTAGTTTTTACTTCTAGTGTCCGCCAAAGTAAAGATTAGTGTTTGCACAGTTTACGATAAAGGGCACCTATGAATAAAATCTTCTTTTGTAAGCTGTTTAGACAGAACGGTGTGCAGGTATAGTGTGTCCACAGTCATATTGGGGTGATATAAACACGATAAACCTCTTTTTATTAATTTTCTGACGTTAAAATAGGATGCAAATTCGTCCCATGTTGAGGCCGACCACAACATGATGTAGGAATGCGTTTTTTCAGCCCGCCGAATTGATTGACAGCTGTGTGTTAACATATCTCCGTAGTAATGTGCACAATCATATCAACAAGACAGGAGTGTGCAAAGCAACCGGGAGATCTGTTCAGCGCTCTGTGATCATCAAATGTGATCAAGAATAAGTTTTACAAGTTTAAAATGTGTTTAAAACAGTGCACGTTTGTAATGAATTACAGTGATTTTACGGTCTTTATCACCTCAGCTGTATGTCAGTACATTTATTAAAGAAGACACTTCATTCCTGATTTGTGGACATTAACATTAACATAACGGGTATTCATACAGCCATGGATATTAACCTGTATCCTTTCACATTTGCTGTGCAAAAACACACGTGTTAAATGCACATGCATGTCCGCTGTGTGTGTGCGCTTGTAATGACACTGTGTGTGACTCATCGTTGCAGAAAGGCTTGAATTAACTTCACAACAAATACATCAAATAATCATTGGTGAAGTCTTACTGTATTTTTTCTCACAAACGTTACAGGAGATCTGCTTCCTTTATGTCTGTCACTGTGCTGTTTATCTGACACAAGGCAACAGGCAACAGGCAACAAATACAGTGTGTTCAAAGTAGTAAATTCTAATTATCTAAAAGGTCTAATAAATAATCTGATGGGTGTTTAGAGCTAAACCTCATAGACACATTCTGGAGACACAAAATACTTATCTTAAAGCTTGAAAAAGGGTAAAATAGGTGCCCTTTAAATCTAAATAAACATTTTCAGCGAACCAATTGTTTGAACAGATACTGAACCCAAAACCACACAAATGCAACTTTGCTAGAAAATATATGATTTATAATTGTAATAGTTTTGTTTTAAAAATAATATATAGTTAAACATGGCTATTTCTTTTTTTTTTTGGCAGACAAAGAAAAAACTGAAACGTTGTTTTAGGTTTATATAGATATTATATTTTTGTATATAAAAATTCCCAGAATGAGTGCTTATAAATTCTGAAAAGATTTTTTGATTAGTATTTTTTTGTTGTTGTTGTTAGTCTCATTTTATTTTAGTTAACGAAAATGTTTTTGAGCGCTACAGTAGTTTTAGGGGAGCTATTATGCAAAAACCCGTTTCATGAGGGGTTTAAACACAGCTGTGTGCCATCAGTCTGTCAATATAACCACCTTCAAATGGTAAAATCGTATTCATTTTATTATCACGCTTCATAAAAACAGTCTGCAGAAAGCATAGGACGTTAGTCTTGTTTTTGAATCTGCCACTATGCTGACACATTTGAAGCTCCGTCCTCTTTTAAATTTAAAGCAACAGGCACCAAAATGACCCAATTACACTGTAAACTACAACAGCGAGCTTTATCAAATGAAATGAGTGTAGTTAACTCAAAATTGACTGAAAGTTAATTCTACTCACTTGAAAGGAGTTTTGAACTCAGTGTTGAAGGTAATGAGTTAATTAAATACCTTATTACTTCCGCTTAAATAGAGTAAGTTCACAGTATTCATATAGATTAGTTTTTAACTCAGATGGTTTGTAGCAATCCGTTTCCTCAAACGGTTTGAGTTGCCTTAACTTATTGGGTTTTACAGTACTCAGTTGGTTTGAGTTCTCTTCATTTATCGCAGGGGTCACCAATCTCAGTCCTGGAGGGCCGGTGTCCCTGCAGGGTTTAGCTCCAACTTGCCTCAACTTACCTGCCTGGATGGATCAAGTATACCTAGTAAGACCTTGATTAGCTTGTTCAGGTGTGTTTGATTAGGGTTGGAGCTAAAATCTGCAGGACACCGGCCCTCCAGGAACAAGTTTGGTGACCACTGATTTATCGGGTTTTACTGTGCTCAAATTGCTTTGTTTACTCGAATGGATTAAGTTCACAGTGCTCATTAGGATTAGCTTAGCATTAGTTGCAATCGGTTTCCTCAAGGTTTCACTTACCGTAACTTTTTGGGTTTTACAATGTAGGATCAAATTCTTAAAGAAGCAGGTTCAAGGAGTTATAAAACACTGTTTGTTTGTTATTTTGAGCTGGAACTTCACATTCACACTCTAGGCCAGGGGTGTGCAAACTCAGTCCTGGAGGGCCAGTGTCCTGCACAGTTTAGCTCCAACATTAATCAAACACACCTGAACAAGCTAATCAGTGTCTTCAAGATTACTAGAAATCTATAAGTAGGTGTGTTTGATTAGAGTTGGAGCTAAACTGTGCAGGACACCGGCCCTCCAGGACCGAGTTTGCCCATTCTTGCTCTAGGCTCATCAGAGTCTTATTTTACTTTTATTACATGACACACATTTTACAACAAAGGGGCATAATAGGTCACCTTTAACATTAAAATTAACTAAAATAACCTTTCCTGTGAACAGCTGCGTTCAGATTTCACCAAGACTAATTTAGTAATAATTCAGGATGCAGACAGAAGGTGGTCTTTTTTGGTTGTTTGAACACATTTGTCTAAATGAGAGTACACATTATTAAAGCAATGTGTTACAAACTCACACAGAGTACTCCCTGTTTATATACTGAAGCATCCTTCAAGGCTGTAATGAAATACTCAGTTTTCCACCAAAGTAACATGGGGTGCTGAAATATAATTAGGTAAACTGGCAGTGGTCGAAGTTACACAGACCAAAACAAAGACAGACATGTTTCTTTAATATCTGCAAACATATTATGGTATTTTTATGCTTTTGAAAAGTCAAAAATGTACATCAAATTTTAAAAAAAAGTGCACTTTTCTTTTCTTTTAGTTTAAATTCAACTTGTTTTATTTAGTTTTATTTATTTCAACTTAGAAAATAAGATTGTAAACATCATAAGGGTGTGATAAAATGGATGGAAGTACGGTGGAGTAAAGGAAGTGTGTTAAACATAACTTCTGGCCACTTCATACAATTTCACTTGATATGGTTATCTTAAATCTTAATACACAAACTGTCAAAAGTCTTGTCGCCTATGCAAGTTTTAGGAACAGCAAATAATAACTTGATTTCTAGTTGATCATTTGGTATCAAGCCATATCAACCTGCAGCCTAAGACCGGTTACTCACTGAAGCTAAGCAGGGCTGAGCCTGGTCAGTACCTGGATGGGAGATCACATGGGAACACCAGGTTGCTGTTGAAAGTTGTGTTAGTGATGCCAGCAGGGGGCGCTCAACCTGTGGTCTGTGTGAGTCCTAATGCCCCAGTAAAAGTGAAGGGGACACTACACTGTCAGTGGGTGCCGTCTTTCGGATGAGACGTTAAACCGAGGTCCTGACTCTCTGTGGTCATTAAAAATCCCATGGCACTTCTCGTGAAAGAGCAGGGGTGTAACGCTGATGTCCTGGCCAAAGTCCCTCTATCGGCCCTTACGATCATGGCCTCCAAATCATCCCCTTCCACTGAATTGTCTCTATCACTGTCTCTCCACTCCACCAATAGCTGGTGTGTGGTGAGCGCACTGGCACCGTTGTCCTGTGGCTGCCGTCGCATCATCCAAGTGGATGCTGCACACTGGTGGGGGTGTGGAGAAACCCCCCCTCATGATTGTAAAGCGCTTTGGGTGTATGGCCATACACAATAAATGCGCTATATAAATACACATTACATTACATCAGAAGTGGCTTATATGAACGGCAAAGGCCACTAGATTATGCTTATTTTATCAAAATAAAATATGATCATGCCTTGATTTTGAATTATTTAATAAGGACAGTAAGGTCTGACTTTGCTAACACAAAAGTCGAAAGCGTTCTTGCAGGACTCCCAGAGCTCAAGAACCTTCGGATTCATCTTCAATGCCTTCATTTTACCCCAGACATGCTCAATAATGTTCATGTCTGGTGACTGGGCTGGCCCAGCGACAAGACTTTGACGACAAGACTTCTGTCAGGTAGTGTATATTTTTTGTGGGTTAATTATTTGCCATAAAAAAAGAAGGAAGTGAGTTCAAGATAAATACCATATTTTTAATCACCACAACACAAAAATTATCATGCAAATAATTTAAAGGCCCCTCATTGGGTCAGCTTAAAAAACTGTGTTTTGTCTCTGACCTCAGCTCGTTCTGGTGGATCTCCATGATCTTGCGCTCCAGCTTGAGGGATTGTTTAGGGAAGAGCTTGAAGTCGCTGATGTAGTCTGCAGGATGCTCTTCGGGGTCATAATCTCCAAGCTCAGCTAAAACACAGATTCACATCTTATAAATGACCATTAATATTCCTGCATATCTAGAACAAGACACTCTCATCGGTTTCTAATCTAAATGAGCTTCATATTCGTCACAATCCCTCTCCTTCACTCTGAGAGCAGGGAAATGTGGAAAGAGGTTTTTGAAATATGACTGTTCATTAGTTTAAAAGCTTCCAGACGAAAGTGTCTCAGGAACACGATGTGACGTGATGAAACGTGTGATTGGTTGTAAAGGGTGTCTGTAGATGAGGTTACAGTCGTACCCTGGACGATGCAGGCTCCGAGATATGCAGCATCAGCGAATGGACACAACAGCCTGCCGTGATACACGTCTCTCTTCAACTGGAGATACAGAAGATACCTGAAAGAGAAAATAGAGAGAAAATTAGAGAGAGAGCAGACTTTAGCCTACTTTTTATGTAAAAAATGTAAAATAATCCACATGATTGCTTTATCAGATGCTACACTGCAAAAAATGCTTTTCTTGCTTAGATTTTTTTGTCTTGTTTTTAGTGCAAATATCTAAAAATTCCTAAATCAAGAAGAATTTTCTAAACAAGCAAAACATATTGCCTTGTTTTGAGAAATATTATGCCAATATTAAGTCAGTTTTTCTTTAAAACAAGCAAAATAATCTGCCAATGGGCTAAGCAAAATAATCTTACGTCATAAGAAAAAAACAAGATTAATTTGCTTACCCCATTGGCAGATTATTTTGGTAAAATTAAATTACTGACCATGTTCCACTAGAATAATAAACACTGATAAACTGTTCACAGAAAGAATGTTTCATTTTGATTTCTGCAGTTTATAGAACGAGACTGTAATGCATTAGCTAGACACGTGTGTCTGCTATTACAGTTTTTTACAATGGCTATGACACTTTTTTCAATACATTTAACAAGTTTGCTAAACTCTTAACACAGCAACACACCTAAAATACACAATTGGCAAAACAGTTAATTTTATGCTCAAAATCACACATTATAAACTAAACCTCTAAACTACTTTTCAAAATACAATAATAAACGAACACACTACACCATGTCTAACAAAACACTGCAAACATGTTTCAAAATGAAATTATTGTTCAAAACACTAACACATGTTCTCTTCCAACATAAACATTCAGTCAATCAGAACATACTGACAATAAAAACACTATCATCAGCTGACATTACAGAAACTGCATTAGTTTATGTGTCAGCTCTGCCTTTATATTTGAAGTCTCGTTGCAGTTTTGTTTCGTTGGGTTAAGTAAATGCATGCATTTTCTTTCGTTTACGGCAAAAATTCTATACAAAACGAAGAAAAAAAATTGCTTTATAAAATTTACAGTTTATGTAAAAAAAATAGAGACACAGAATTTCTGCAGTACATACTTTTTTTGCAGAAGGACATCACTGCAAACAGGAAAAGCACCACAATTATAATAAAATAACAAAGTAATCTTCTATTCTGCCCGGTCTTTTGCCACAAGTTCTCATCCACATTATACTTGATATCTTCTGTGGCCCGGCACGGTAACTGTGGCCCTTTGGTCTATTATGTTTTTCCTACGGCGACATCCCCAGCCTTGTCAACATTGAAAATTTCATGTGGTACTTGATTGGCCTCTAACTTCATGACTCTCTGAAAGTAATTAGACACAGTGTATGCAAATGCTGTACTGTATATGTACTGTATGTACTAATGAACTCCAGGTTTAAAGAGTAGTTTACTGCAAAACACACTGTGTATAGTACAGTAATGACTGTATTGCATAATCTTACATGGACGTATTGGTGACAGAGTTCTTTGATGTTCCTTTCAAAAACCTCAAAAGTCCTCAATTAGAACATATGATCATGTGATTGGAAAAACCAAAACAAGACATGAGTGTGCTTTCTAGATGGGAATCAGCTGTCATATATATATATATATATATATATATATATATATATATATATATGAGAGACTCATATTGCGGTTATATATATATATTAAAAAAATTTTTATAAATAAATAAATATATATATAAATATATATATATATATATATATATATATATATATATTTTTTTTTTTTTTTTAATTTTTTTTTTATTTATATAACCGCAATATGCTGTTTCTCATTGGCAATTGAATAAAATAAAGGGAATAAACTTGTGTTTCAATTCACAATTAGAACAGCTGTTCACTTTGACTTTATCCTATATAATTTCTGTTTAGAACATGGTGTTATCTGTTCTGACATACTGTGTTAAAGCATTTGTAAATTTGACTGTAAAATTACATTGTTTTGTTCCTGGTTGTGCTTGTGTGTAAAAGAAGTTAAAGCATTTTAAATTTGTGTTAACTGGATGCATTTTGTGTCAAAACAACAAGAAATGTGTTAATTGTATAGCCCACGAAGACGGATGTTGTGCTAACTGTGTTAAGAGTTTAGGAAACTTGTTAAATGTATTGATAAAAGTGTCATAGCAATTGTAAAAAACTGTAAGTAGTTTCCATTTTCTCCATTCTTCCTCTTCCTAACCCACTGCACTCAAATGCATTCTTTATATTAAATATTAAAGAGAAAAAGAGAGAGAGCGAGGTAGGGGGAAAATATATAGATGTTTTCTATGTCAAACCAAGCTTTTAACAGAGAAAGCCTTGGTTCAGGAACATTAATGCACCTCCATCTCAAACTCCTTTCTTCCTCTTTCACAGGATGTAACCATTTAAACTCAGGCAACCTGCGCTCTTCAATACACTCACACATGCACTCAGGCTTCGTCTGGCCACAGGAACATTCTGGTCTTCCAGGGCAGAGAAAGCATGCAAGATCCAGAATACATTTATCTTCACAGTTCAGATGGTCCACGCATTGAGCCCCATGTTGCGAGAGCAGCAGTAATGAGTTAGTCACACTGACAGTCTGTGTGTGTGTGTGTGTGTGTGTGTGTGTGTGTGTGTGTGTGTGTGTGTGTGTGTGTGTGTGTGTGTGTGTGTGTGTGTGTGTGTGTGTGTGTGTGTGTGTGTGTGTGTGTGTGTGTGTGTGTGTGTGTGTGTGTGTGTTTGGGAGGAATCAGTGAGATGGAATCAAAGCCTGCTTTAGGAATGTTGCTCTGTGATAATGTTAGAGAAAACACGTGAAACACACTGACACTGACAGCCTTTTTAGATTATTTTTGGTTCCATTTGATGGGAAAAAAATCCTATTAACATAAAATTGAGGGGTAAACATGCTTAATATTCATTTATGGAAAAACAAGGATGTCCAAACTGATGAAACGAAAAGACTTCTTCATCAAATTCTATTTAAAAACATGGAATGTCTTCCCTAATTTAAAAAGTTCATGTGTAACCCCGCCAGTGCTACGCCACCCAACCTGCTCCAAGCTGGTATTGAACCGACGACCTACCGCATGGGAGTCAGTTGCTCAACCAAGGAGGCTAAAGACCATGGCCTCTAGCGTCTGTCGCTAGAGCACCTTTAGAGGTTAGAGAAGTGAGGTTTACCTGCACAGCACTTAACTAGCTGGCCTCTATTACACACGGTAATCATTATTACTCAAGTATACGAAAAGTAATAAGAACTCGAATGTATTTTGGATTATTTGGAGGTTTTTTTGATGCAACCCAGGCTCATTCTGAAAACGTACCCCTATATACATTTCCGGAGAGCACCAAATTTGTCCCAGGAGGAACGTTTTTTTGCAGTTTTTCCGAATCCACCAGAGGCCACTGTGTACGCTTTTTGAGATCTCAAATTTCTCTTGCAAGTGCCATTCACGCCTGCTGTTCAATCCACCAGAGGCTGCTGTTGATTGACTGATTGATCCACCCTACATTTTCCATAAACCCAACCAATAGTGTGTTCAAATGCACAGATTGACCTGCTTTCTGAAACCGTACCGAACCTTGTCATCATGGTCAACATCGGTCATTCCGCTGTGGCGACCACGGGTTAATAAGCTGTCGGCGCACTAGCCTAGTGGTTAGCGTGCTGACATATGGTGCAATAGCACGTCAGGGCGTCGTGAGTTCGAATCCCGGCTTGAAGACATTTCCCTACCCCCTCTCTCTCTGTCCCACTTCGCTTCCTGTCTTGATACTGTCCTATCTAATAAAGGCAAAAAGGCCAAAAATAAATCTTAAAAAAAAAATTCATAAAGGGACTAAGCTGAAAAGATAATTAATGAATAAATCTTAATAAGCAAATTTGAATTGTGACAAACTAAAGTGATACCATAAATTTTTGTAGCAGAATACATCTTCTTGTTTCGTTTTTTTTTAATTTTTGGAGCGAAATGAGACCTGGTACATGTTGTTTGACAGGTTCGAGATATTCACTATAATAAGATCACACTGGTTACTCTGACATGAAAGCCGCCGCAGATCAAGCGCTCTGGCTTCGGCTGCAAAGTAAACATGCTCTTTCCAAATGAAACTGGAACAATCTGCCCAGGAGGCGTTTTTTTAAAATGCAAATCTCTTCCAGAGCATCCTCCGTCTCGCACACTTGACTCCAGCAATTCAGAGCTGTTTACACTGGAATCGGCCGGAGCCGCTTAATGTTATTCTAACAGCATTTGAGCATTAGATCAGAGAACGGTTACCTTGTCAGCTCTTCCTTGATCTTGATGGGCTCCTGAGGGTAGAACTTCACCCTGAAGCACATGGTGTACGGCTGCTGACCTGAAAACAGCACAACATCAACAATCAAACACCCAGAGAGAGAGATAGAGAGAGAGTCTTGAGCGTACGCCAGTAAATGTGATGCAGATTATGCAGAGAAGTGTAACCGAGGGCATGAGGAGAGCTAAAATGATTATATTAATCCACGAGATGAGGGAAACCCCTCTGGTGAAGGATGCAATGAAGTCTTCGAAGATAAACGTAATGAGTCGGTGAAGTTAAAAGCTCGGAGGGAGAGATTGATTTCGTTGACGTCACTTTAGAGAACGTCTGGCTAAAAGGTCTACGATCTCTCTCTCTCTCTGTCACTTGTCCATCCACTTCCTCTCTATACAGTAATTATACAAAGTCATTTTATTTCCATTTCGGGAACATGAGAGGGATTTATTCTCAGTAAAAGACATTTCAAAGGTAAAGTCTATTGTTGTAAGCCTAAAAGAAGGAATCCAGCCGGCACAACATCATATTACATTGATCTTTAGTTTTGTTTTGGTTGGTGACCTGTGGCCTGGGGTCTGTTCTTCGTAGGTGGATTACTCAGTTAGCTGGATTTGTTTATGGATTTGTTCAATTCATATAAACAGGATTAGATCGGGTCAGTTCAAGCAAAGATAATACTGAAAGTATGTACCGAATTCTGATATTTTCTTACAGTAGTAGTTATTTACACTTGGGAAAATAGTAAATATTTAAACTATATATATATATATATATATATATATATATATATATATATATATATATATATATATATATATATATATATATATATATATCTTGATACCTCAGGCTGTTGATGCTGCCATCCACTCTGCAGATCTCTTGCATACCCCCACACTGAATGTAACCCCAAACCATGATTTTTCTTTTAACAAACTTGACTGATTTCTGTGAGAATCTTGGGTCCATGCAGATTCCAATGGGTCTTCTGTAGTATTTGTGAGATGATTGAAGTTCAACAGAATCTACAACAAATCGACCTTCTGCCACTAGTTTGATCAACTAGAAGTCAAGGTATTATTTGTTGCTCTTACAACTGGGATTGACAACAAGACTTTTGGCAGGTAGTGTGTGTAAAGAGTAGCATGTCTTATATAGCCAGGAGCTATATAAGGCATACGCAATATAGATAAAACTTACATTTCATCTGTTTCACTACTGGTTTGCTCGGGTCCAACCAATGCTGTAAAAAAAAGACATGAAAAAAAAGAAATTATTGACTGCTGTGTACAGAGATGGTGACAAATCAAAACATTTTATGGCAAGCACTCTATACAAGCATCCTGCTCAGGAAATGATCGTAAACAGCATTCCCACTGATGAGCCTTTCTATAACGGCCATTAATATTACAACATAAATGAGTGTAAATAATTCACTGCAGTGCTGCCGGGAGCTTTTCTGCTCGACTGAAGAAACATTGTCTTACATACAGTAGGGAAAAACCCCTTGCTCGGTTGTCATGGCAACTTTGTTCAGATTTTACAGTCGGTATAATAAGCTACTTAAGGTTGAACAATCTACCCTGGTGACAATGTAGAAACTAGTTTGTGTAACATTGGTAAGCTTTTCTGTACTTTACATCACTGTTCAAAAGTTTGAGGCTAGTATTATGTTTCAGGAAAATAAAACTTACCACAATGTTATTATCTATGTTGTACTTGCGAGTCAGCAAGTAAAATGCTGACCCAGCTTGGGCTCGAACCAGCTACCTTCTTGCTGTAAGGCAATTGTGCTACCCACTGCGCCACTCTGTTTATCACTATTATTGTTGTTATAATTTTTATTAATAATGCTATTATTATTATTCTCATTACTATTATTATTATTATTATTCTCACTATTATTATTATTATTATTAGTATTATTGTTGTTGTTATTATTTTCACTATTATTATTATTATTCTCACTATTATTATTATTATTATTATTATTATTATTATTATTATTATTATTATTATTATCACTATTATTATGATTTTTTTATCACTATAATTATTATTATATTTTTATTTTTATATTATTTTCATTATTATTTTATTATTTATATTATTATTATTATTATTATTATCATCACTTTTATTATTATCATTCTCACTATTATTATTATTATCACTATTATTATTATTTTTATCACTATAATTATTATTATATTTTTATTTTTATATTTTTTCATTATTATTTTATTATTTATATTATTATTATTATTATGATTATTATTATTATTATCATCATCATCATCCTCATCATCATCATTATTATTATTATTATTATCATCATCACTTTTATTATTATTCTCACCATTATTATTATTATTATTATTATTATTATTATTATTATTATTATTATTATTATCACTATTATTATTATTATTATAATTATTATTATCACTATTATTATTATTATTTTTTTTATCACTATTATTATTATATTTTTATTTTTATATTATTTTTAATTACTGTTATTATTGGTCAAATTGTTACAGGATGTTGAATGTGCTGGCCAGTCAGTTATTTGTCTAATAAATGACAATTTACTTGGCCTTATTAGGCAGTTTTTAATTTAAAGCCTTAATCCTTAATCCTTTTTTTCCCTAATGATATATGATGTGATAAATTTGTATTTTCAAAGTGATACATTTACATATACATATATATACACATATACATGTGTATATATATATATATATATATATATATATATATATATATATATATATATATATATATATATATATATATATATATATATATATATATATATATATATATGTGTATATATGTATATATATGTGTGTATATATATATATATATATATATATATATATATATATATATATATATATATATATATATATATATATATATTATTTTTATTTCTTGAGACAAGCTAGTCCAGCTAAAAATAGTGCTTAAAATGTCACTAAAATGCAGTATTTAAACCTCAAAGTTAAAAAGAAGATAAAGCAAATAATTGCAAAAAGATCCACTTTTTGAGAAAAAAATTATTTCACCAGGATGACTACGGTCCTGCTTTATAGCCAAAAGAAGTTGGGTTGGTAAATGTGTATTTATTTACCCTCTGTTTGTCTGGATCCACATATCTGATGCCGAAGTAATCTTTCTCCAGCAGGCTGTAGTGATTGCACACATGATCCACCAGAAACTGCCCTTTAGTGTCTCTCTGTAGAGGAAAAACATAAAATAAATAAAAAATCAAAACCATTTTCAAATTTAAAAGGTGATTAAAAAATCACTTTTTAACAGTTGTGTGGTAACAGTGTGTGAATATAACCAGCTTCTAATGGTAAATATGTATTAATTCAGTATTTATAATTACACTTGATGAAAACACTTTATTGACATTCTCCTGCTCTACCATAATGTATGCGAAAGTTATTGTATTCCAACTGATGAGAGGTGCTATACAAGCCACAGGGACCAATCATTGTTTTCATATTTCATTATTCTTTTGTTTGATCAAACATAATTCACTGTGTTTGAACCACATCAGATATATAAAAGGATTACTTATGCACATCACCTCAGAAATACAGGAGAAATGGCCCTGAAGCGCACAGCATAAGGTAAGAGATGACAGCTGTCTGTGCTATCTGGGGCTGCTTAGTGATCATAAATGTATTGCTTTCACTTCTGCGCCATGGAAACACCATAATTCATTCAGCAACTGTTTGATATGTGAATATAATTCAGTTAAAAGAATGCTAGAACCGTATGAGCACTGGCAAGAGCTTTCATTTGAGCTATAACTTGTACATGTGTCATATGAAAAATATGAAAATGAACCAATGTAAAATACTCTGCTCTGGTATCCAAAATATTGTGTATTTAAGTGTAAATAACTTTTGTACAGTAGAATAAAAACCAAAGTGATGCATATGTGCATAAAATATAGATTCTACACTTTCAAATGAAACCCCTTACGGGGTCTGGTGCAATGCTAGCACTTTAAATCTTAAAGCGAAAGTCTATGACGTCACGGACCCGGTACCGGGTCTGCAGAGAAACTTTTTCCGCAACATTGCGCCAGAACAACAGCATATACAACTATGACAATGATCACCACAGGTACTGATTATAGGCTTTATTCTGTGTTAATGCTACCAATGTGAGTTTGAATAGCATTTTACATGACATTTACTGCCATACTTGTAACTGTAGGGTTGCTGGACAACAGAGGTGAAGGTGCACACGCAGTTTATTAAACAGATTAGTCAAGCAGACATAGGTCAAGACAGGGGCAAACAGAAGCATTCAGGAAATCCAGAAACGTAGTTAAGAAACAGGCAAACGGTCAGGACAGGCGGCAAAAACAACAAAAACATCAAAATCAAAGTCTGTGTGTGTGTGCGCGCTGTTTATATGGTCCATCTGATTATTCCATCATGAGCTTCCAGCTGTGTGAGTGCAATCAGGGAGAGAACTGGAACTGGTGTGCAGTGCATGATGGGATTTGTAGTTCTTACCAGTGACATATGTGTAGTTCTCTAGCGATGTGCACAGGCTAGATCATTGGTGATTGTGACAATACTACATAAACACCAGGGCCCGGTTTTTCAAAAGTAATCCACTAGGATTTTGGATAAGGGATTGGATCAAATCTTAAAAATGGGTTTTTCAAAAGAAAAAACAGATTACATAATCGGATTAGATCATGTAATCCAATCTTTGTTTTGATCCGGATCAAACCTTTAGTGTGGGTTTTTTGGACCTTTTTTGTAGGATCTGGATCACTTTGATCCAAAAAACATGGATTAAACTGATCCCATCAGAAGGGTGGATTTAGCGTGGATTTCATGCCTAAAATGTCATGAAAACTTAAAAAATTTATTAAACAATACTATTTTTGGATCATGCAGTATCTTACGAGATATACTATTTATTCATAAGGTTTTAATTTTATTTGTTCATCTGTCAGGCTATAGTGATTATTGGCTTTAACGTATTCAGCCTTTCTGTATAGGCCTCCAGCAAAGTAGAAAGAGTTTGGCCTCATAAAATAATCCCCCAAACAGCTGTCAAAACTGACCAAAAACAATACATTTTATTCCGTCACTAATTGATATATATATATATATATATATATATATATATATATATATATATATATATATATATATATATATATATATATATATATATGTATTCATCACAATGGAAAATATTTTTCTTATTAGAATATTTATTAATGATGATAGCAATGATTACAGAATAAACAAAAAATGCAAGAAATGGCAATGACTGATTTTTGAAATCTCTTTCAGCAATTGCAAAAAGAGACTGAAAGGGCAGAAGCACAGCTTCGCCTGGCAGAGAAACAACTGACTCTAACCAAACTGCAGCAAACCAAGGCCAGACTTGAGATCCCCCTCCTAAAGCATACGCTTCACATCAGATGAGGAAGTCTGAGATTATTGTGGAGTTTTTGACATTAAGTATTTTTTAAATTTACATCTATATTTGAAACTTATTATTAATATCCTCAATGTACAGTGTTTGTGTTGTAGGTCTCAGATGAGCGGACTGCTGGAAAAGGATGGGGTGGGCTTTTTCTTGTTTTTCTTACTTATTATTATTATTAATTAATATTTATTACATTTTCTTAGTTTTCATTAAAAAAAAAAAAGTTATATTGACCCCACGCTGGCTATTCTACTTGTCGCTCTTTACATATCTATAGTTCTACATTGTGATTTCCTATCCTGTTTGAGCACTGGTAATCCAGATTTAGTGATCCTGAAAAGTTCCTATCCAGATCAGATTGATCCAATCCAATGTTGCTTTGAAAAACTGGCTCAAAAAGTAAGCTGGATTACCTGATCACGGATCGCAAAAACAGAATTGCTAAATCTGGATCAATTTGATCCGGATTAAACCTTTTGAAAAACTGGGCCCAGCAGATAGTTTACCTCAGATCTTAAAAATAAACTAGGTTAAAAAATTAAAGGGAGTTTGAAATTAAGGAGTTCGCTTCATTAACTTTTGTTGTTAAAAATTAATCTCTTGTATAAGAAATAATGCATATAAAAATTGTGCACATTACCAGAAAAATCACTGGCGGCTAATTACACTGCTTTTGTAGCATAATTTGCATGACCAAACACATATATATTGTTTTATGATATTATGGTAGCACAAACATTTTGAAAATTGCACTGATAAATCATTTATAACTAATTTTGCAATATTCCATAAATAATTTTGATGCTGTATAATTGAACATTCCTCTAACAATTCATTTTTAGACATGTTTTATGTGCAAAAATGGCACAGCTGTGAACACATGGTTCTGCAGGAAACACTGACTGATGATGGTTTATGATCTCATACAGGACAGCGTCTCTGCTCCACTGAGCAGCTCTGCTTCGGTTCTGATGACCATCAGCTTTTTGACCTTGCTGTTATTACCCGTGACGCAGGGTGCCATCGCACACTCCTGATATGTGAAATACATCTCACTGCGGGGACTCCAATATCACCACACACAATGAAGACTGGCCTCGACATTCTGCTCATGCACTATGACAAAATCATCTTAGAGCTTCAGTTTCTGAACATGATGAAATACAAAATATTTAATATCTCTGTGCACTTTTGAAAATGTGAAACAAGGATTAAGTGCTACACCGGCCCGGATTAGGAAGAGAATTCTAACATGATCACATATGTTTTCTCTCATATCAACATCAGAATTGCATTTTTACATGATAAGCACTAGACAGTTATGAGTGGAGTTTGCTCGTTTAAACTCACAGCGGTTGCTAGGGTGTTGCTATGTAGCTGCTAAGATGTCCCAAGTGATTTGTTAGGGTGTTGCCAGCATAAATGTGGTATTTCTATTTGCTAATATGTTCAGTTATTGTGTCGCCAAATTGCGATGTTGTAAATGATGGTTGCTAAGGTGTTTCTATGTTGTTGCTAAGGCATTCTGAATGCTTATTAATGTGTTGTCACAATGCTAGAGAGCTATTTGTGGTTGCTAAGGAGTTCTGGGTAGTTGATTGTGTCACCACATTGTTAATGTGTTGATATGTTGATGATAATGTGTATTGTGTACACATATTGTGTAAATGGTGGTTGCTAGGGTGTTCCAATATGGTTGCTAAGGTGTGCCGGGTGATTGTTAAAGTGTTGCCAGCATAAATGTGCTATTTCAGTTTGCTAATGTGTTTAGAATACTTCTTAGTGTGCCCCCATATTGCTAGGATGTAAATGATGGTTGCTAAGGTGTTTCTATGTTGTTGCTAAGGCATTCCGAATGCTTATTAATGCGTTGTCACAATGCTAGAGAGTTATTTGTGGTTGCTAAGGAGTTCTGGGTAGTTGATTGTGTCACCACATTGTTAATGTGTTAATATGTTAATGATAATGTGTATTGTGTACACATATTGTGTAAATGGTGGTTGCTAGGGTGTTCCAATATGGTTGCTAAGGTGTCCCGGGTGATTGTTAGAGTGTTACCAGCATAAATGTGCTATTTCAGTTTGTTAATGTGTTTAGAATTCTTCCTAGTGTGCCCCCATATTGCTAGGATGTAAATGATGGTTGCTAAGGTGTTTCTATGTTGTTGCTAAGGCATTCCGAATGCTTATTAATGCGTTGTCACAATGCTAGAGAGTTATTTGTGGTTGCTAAGGAGTTCTGGGTAGTTGATTGTGTCACCACATTGTTAATGTGTTGATATGTTGATGATACTTTGTATTGTGTACACATATTGTGTAAATGGTGGTTGCTAGGTTGTTCCAATGTGGTTGCTAAGGTGTCCCAGGTGATTGTTAGGGTGTTGCCAGCATAAATGTGCTATTTCAGTTTGCTAATATGTTTAGAATGGGATGTAAATGATGGTTGCTAAGGTGTTTCTATGTTGTTGCTAAGACATTCTGAATGCTTGGTTATGTGTTGTCACAACGCTACAGAGTCATTTGTTATTGATGAAGAGTTCTGAGTGATTGTTAGTGTGTCATAGTGTTAGGGTGCTGCTATGCACTGTTTAGCTGTTGCCACAGTGCTGTTGTTTAAATAGTGGTTGCTAAAATCTGCTATGTGGTTGCTAAGGTGTTCTGAGTAGTTGTTAGGGTGTTGCCAGCATAAATGTGCTATTTCAGATTGCTAATGTGTTCAGAATACTTGTTTGTATGCTGTCATAATGCTAGTGTAATAAATGGTTGCTAAAGTGTTGCTTCGTTGTTGCTAAGGCTTTCTGAATAGTTGTTTACGTTATGACACAATGCTACAGGGTTATTTGTTGTTGCTAACGAGGGTTTAGGGGTTAGTGTACCATATTGTTAGGGTGTTGCTATGCACTGTTTGGGTGTTTCCACAATGCTATTGTGTAAATAGTGGTTGCCAGGTTGCTGACGTGGTTGCTAAGGTGTTCTGAGTCATTGTTAGAGTGTTGCCACCATAAATGTGCTATTTCCGTTTGCTAATGTGTTCAGAATACTTGTTGGTGTCCTGCCATAATGCTAGAGTGTAGTTGATGGTTGTGAAGGTGTCACTATGTTGTTGCAAAGACATTCTCAATAGTTGCTTGAGTTGCCACAATGCTACAGGAATATTTGTTGTTGCTAAGGAGTTCGTTAGATTGTCATATTGTAAGGGTGTTGCTATGCACCATTTGGGTGTTTCCACAATGCTATTGTGTAAATAGTGGTTGCTTAAGTGCTGATATATGCGGTTGCTAAGGTGTCCCGGGTGACTGTTAGGGTGTTACCACTATAAATGTGCTATTTTAGTTTGCTAATGTTTTCAGAATACTTATTAGTGTGCAGCTATATTGCTGGATTTTAAGCTATCATTGCTAAGGTGTTTCTATGTTGTTGCCAAGGGATTCTGAAAGCTTATTAATGTGTTGTCACAAAGCTAGATAGTTGTTTATGATTGCTAAGAGTGTTTTTGTGTCACCACATTGTTAGGGTGTTGATATGTTTATAATAATGTGCTGATGTTGTGTAAATGGTGGTTGCTAGGGTGTTTAGAACACTTCTTAGCGTGTGGCCAATGTTTGGGTTTGATTGATGGTTGCTAAGGTGTTGCTAGGGTGTTCCAATATGGTTGCTAAGGTGTCCCGGGTGACTGTTAGGGTGTTACCACTATAAATGTGCTATTTTAGTTTGCTAATGTGTTCAGAATACTTGTTAGTGTGCAG
The DNA here is from genome assembly GCF_049306965.1 of Danio rerio. NCBI lineage: Eukaryota > Metazoa > Chordata > Actinopteri > Cypriniformes > Danionidae > Danio > Danio rerio. The sequence continues at coordinate 59,454,120 of NC_133183.1, forward strand.
CTATATTGCTGGGTTTTAAGCTATCATTGCTAAGGTGTTTCTATGTTGTTGCCAAGGGATTCTGAATGCTTGTTAATGTGTTGTCACAATGCTAGATAGTTGTTTATGGAGTGTTTTTGTGTCACCACATTGTTAGGGTGTTGGTATGTTTATAATAATCGGTTTCTTGTTTTGTAAATGGTGGTTGCTAGGGTGTTTAGAACACTTCTTAGCATGTGGCCAATGTTTGGGTGTGATTGATGGTTGCTAAGGTGTTGCTAGGGTGTTCTGAATTGATGTTAATGCTAGTTAATAGCTGGATTTTAAAATGTTTAAATGACAAAGCATGAGTAACAGCAAAAGATGCTTGCTCTGCACACCGCCCCTAATGAATAAGCGGGCATGCATGAGACAGAGAAGCAGTATGTGGGTGAAATGATCAATTATTAAGGAGTCAAACGAGATGGCATGGAAGACTAGTTTAAACAACACAAGCAAACTGCACTGCTGTGCTTTCTTTAAATCTCCACCTTTCAAAATCCCTCCAAAATTCACTTAGCATTAGCAACGCCTCTGTCGGCAGCACTAGTCTGAATAATAATAATAATAATACTTTTAGGACCATAAAAGCTTTGCCCTAGATAAAATGTTCAGTAATTAATACCCATGCAATATCAATTATGAGTGTTTCTCGCTTAGAGCTGAACGTCTAATGTCTGCTAATCCAGAGGTCACAAAGATCCAGTCATGTCATTAAGCAGAGGATGAGCCCGAACATGAGCAAACCAGGGAGAAGTGTGAATGAATGAGATTTATGCGAGCAATAAAATTAGAGGTCACTTTCTTTACGCAAAATCAAAGACGACTGATGTTAATGAAGATGTTAGTATTCTACAGTGTGCGCACTCACCTTGTTTGAGCAGGTGACCATGTGTGAAAGACAAACTGCGTGTCGATTCCTATTAATCCCTAATTTTCTCTGAATGGTTCAGTCTGTCCTTGGCCCAAATACATACAGTAGGAAGGGCTGGTAAATGTTAAAAGCTTGGGGGTGTGATGATGTAATACATACATTACGGCCTCTTAGATGCATCTTACTAGTACTAGGTTATACCCCCTTTTGCCTTCAGAACTGTCTTAATCCTTCATGGCATAGATTCAACAAGGTACCAGAATCATTCCACAGAGATTTTGGTCCATATTGACATGATCGCATTATGTAGTTGCTGCAGATTTGTCGGCTGCACATCCATGATGTGAATCTCCCGTTCCATCACGTCCCAAAGGTGCTCTATTGGATTGAGTTCTGGTGACTGTGGAGGCCATTTGAGTACATTGAACTCATTGTCATGTTCTAGAAACCAGTCTGAGATGATTCACGCTTTATGACATGGTGCATTATTCTGCTGGAAGTAGCCATCAGATGATGGGTACACTGTGGTCATAAACGGATGGACATGATCAGCAACAATACTTAGGTAGGCTGTGGTGTTGACACGATGCTCAATTGGTACTAATGGGCCAAAGTGAGCCTAGAAAATATCTCCCTACACACCATTACACCACCACCAGCAGTCTGAACCGTTGATACAAGGCAGGATGGATTCATGCTTTCATGTTGTTGATGCCAAATTCTGACGCTACCATCCAAATGTTGCAGTAGAAATCGAGACTCATCAGAGCAGGCAACGTTTTTTCAATCTTCTATTGTCCAATTTTGGTGAGTCTGTGTGAATTGTAGCCTCAGTGTCCTGTTCTTAGCTGACAAGAGTAGCACCCGGTGTGGTCTTCTGTTGTGCGTCAGACATCGAGTGATTATTTGAGTTACTGTTGCCTTTCTATTGGCTCAAAACAGTCTGGCCATTCTCCTCTGACCTCTGGCATCAACAAGGCATTTGCACCCACAGATCTGCCACTCACTTTTTCTTTTTCTAACCATTCTCTGTAAACCCTAGAGATGGTTGTGCGTGAAAATCCCACTCCTTCAGCAGTTTCTGAAATACTCAGACCAGCCCGTCTGGCACCAACAACCCTTTCTTCCCCATTCTGATGCTCGGTTTGAACTGCAGCAGATCGTCTTGACCATGCCTAAATGTCTAAAGGCATTGAGTTGCTACCATGCGTCTGGTTGATTAGAAATTTGCGTGAGCGAGCAGTTGGACAGGTGTACCTAATAAAGTGGCCGGTGAGTGTATGCCCCTGACTTGTTTGTAAAGCCTTCAATAAGGAATGTTCATATTAAAGATAGTTAAGCACAAAAAGTGCTTATTTTGTGAGATTCTGCAAACATTACTTTTGCGATTTTGTTTAGTGACACCAATGCCATTTCACACAGCAGATTCAGATTCCGTTTAGCAGTCCCCCAGTGCTTGACTCTTATGACCTGCACAACATTTATGCCTATAATGGAAGCCATCTTGAAACAATAGAAGCATTTCTCTGTCCGCCCTTTACGCCCCGAGCACAGGAAAGTGGATTATGCTGACAACATGTCTGATGTGAAACTGACCCGCTGCTGTAAGACGATGCCATTGTCCAAACCTTTCTTCCGTCTAAAGATCTTAGTTAGGACGGTCGCCATATTGACTTTACAACATGCTGTGCACTACCTGACAAAAGTCTTGTCGCCTATCCAAGTTTTAGGAACAACAAATAATAACTTCTAGTTGATCATTTGGTATCAGTAGTGGCTTATATGAAAGTCAAAGGCCTCTAGATTACACTTATTTACCAAAATAAAATATGATCATGCCTTCATTTTTAATGATTTAATTAGGACAGTAAGGTCTGACTTTGCTTAGAGAAAAGTTTTGTAACTTAACAGAAATAATGTCCAGTATAGAATATAATGTCATGCTGCAGTGGAGAAAGAGTGAATATTTTGTCTGACTCCATCATGAGCTTGGAGGACTGCATCCATACATCTCTGCAATGACTCAAATCACTGATTAATAAAGTCTTCTGGAATGCCAAAGAAAGCGTTCCTGCAGGACTCCCAGAGTTCATCAAGATTCTTTGGATTCATCTTCAATGCCTCCTCCATCTTACCCCAGACATGCTTAATAATAATTATGTCTGGTGACTGGGCTGGCCAATCCCGGAGCACCTTGACCTTCTTTGCTTTCAGGAAATGAAAGCTTTAGCTATAGTTCTACCAGGAAGACTGAGGTGTCACGTCATTCATAATAATTATCTCGTCAGCCTTTAACAACCAAGCAAGCCATGTATATAAGCTCATCTAAACAATCTGTTTCGCTGTGTTCAGGTGACGTGGCGGAAGTTTCCTTCCATCCTCCCCATCACCACCACCACCAGGTCGGCCTCGTCTCCACTCAGGGGGTTGGTTTCGCCCTGCCTTCATCTTCAAGCAGGATCTCCCAGCTCTTCCAGAGTTCTGCACTATTGACCTTATTCTCCGCAGACGAGCGGACGCTGCTATTTAAATCTTTTTGGCAAGAGACTTCCGGTCTCATTCACTTCCATTCATTTTTAGACATTAAAAACTGCTCGTTTCGCTGTTTGATGTTGTAAACTGATATTTCCTTGTTATATTATTCTACTCGGTCTGTATAGTCATGCAAACATTTGTTTGTAGAGCAAGTAGTTTGACCGTTTTTTTGCCGTTTATTATTCCTTGTCATTTCTCCCATAGGCGACTGAAACAGAAGTTCTAAGACAGGTGTTTTCAAAGTGTGAGGCGCGCCTCCCCTGGGGGGCGCCAGAGCATGTCAGGCGAGGCGCGGGAAAAAATATAATATAATAAAAATATAATTATTAAGTTTAATTATTACATGTATTTTTTATTATATTTAAACGTTTTAATTAAACAAAGCTAAAAAAAATAATATGTCAAAAATAAGAAAACCTTTTTTACCCAGAAGGCCATAGCTGTGAATTCGCTTCTGTTTGGCAAGCCCGCCAATACAGGTATATGCCTGCTAATAGAATGGATCGGTTTCTGAGACCCCCCCGATTCAAAGCCTTCAAGTTCAGGGCTTAAACCCAAAAGACGACGATATGATGATCAGTATTTGAGTTTAGGATTTACGTGGACAGGACCAGCTGATGAACCACTTCTTTTCTGTGTGGTTTGTCAAGATATTTTGGCTAATGACAGCATGAGACCCGCTAAACTTCGGCGACACCTTGAAACCAAGCATGATGAGGTAGCAGGAAAACCTCCAGAATTTTTTGTGTGTGTGCGTGTGCGCGCGTGTGTGTTTGGGAGGAGGGGGGCGCCAATGGATAAGTTGTGTCAAAAGGGAGGCCCACTGTCTTAGACTTTGAAAAACCCTGTTCTAAGACAATCGCGAAAACAGGCGCACTTCCGCATTTTAGAATAAGGTCAATAGACGGGGCTTACGCCAAAGAACTTTATGAAAGGACCGTAACAGACTCTCATTCATGCAAACAATTCACAATAAATGTTCAAACGTTTATCTGCCTCCTAAAGTCTTTCTGGTAGAACCTTAATGTGGAGGCTGAAGCATAAGAAGAAGCGCTTTACTGCTGAAGAATTTCCTCTCCTGTGGTTTGTAATGTAATGGGCAGCACAAATGTCTTGGAGATCTTTCGCACGGCGCCAAACTGAATGTAACCCCAAACCATGATTTGTCCTTCACCAAACTTGACTGATATCTGTGAGAATATTAAGTCCATGCGGGGTCCAATAGGTCTTCTGCAGTATTTGTGATGATTTGATATGCAGTTCAACAGATGATTAGTCAGACAAATCTACCTTCTGCCACTTTTCCAAATGATCAACTAGAAGTCATTATTTGTTGCTCTTTCAACTGGGATCGATGACAAGACTTTTGTCAGGTATTGTATGTTTCACGTTTGATTTTAACATCCCACTGCATATGTGAAAACTTGGGCTGGATGTGACGGTTTCAAAGTTGCAAAGTCCTAATTTTATTACTCGCAATGTTTTTAAGGACGAGTTGAACACAGAAACTAATAAGTAGAGGAACATTTCGCAGAAAATGCAGATGCCAAAGTGAATGACTCACTATTTCTCAGTGATCCGCAGAGATGACGACATCATTGCAGACAATTACAAGACATGTCATGCTGAAAGAATATTAGCTTTAATTATTTACTATGAATCTTTGACGATTAAAACTCAGATTTAATTGATTTTTTTAAAAAAAGCCTGCATATTAAGAATGATCTTTGGTACTGCATATGAACACACAGGAAGGCTGCATGTGGTACTTGTGTTCTCAAAGGCTGCACAAATGGTTTGTGGTGCATCATAAAACATTTAATCCTTTAACACAGGCAACTTGAGTGAAATTTCCTGTTGTTTCCTGCATTCCCCTGTGGGGGAGAAAAAATACTCGGACATACTTTTATATAAAAAAGTATCATATTTTAAGGCCCGATCCCAAATCTATTTTTGTGCCCCTACCCCTTCCCCTTAGTCCTTAAAACAGAGTGTGAAGGGGAAGGGCTTCAAAGTTGACCCCTAAGAAATGGGACAGCACTACAGCACCTGCACACGTCATCGTGAGCTCTTGCTTCAAATGAGATTGACAATCGTGACTGCTTTAGTTAATCCAGTTGTGTTATTTTTTTGGTATTTATCTTCAGGAAATCCCTGTAGGTATATATCATGTTATCATAACGATCTATTGTGGCAATGAACTCATATCTGTACTGTGTTTTTACACCGTGGCCACATTCATCTATGTAAACACACGAAAACAACATTAACATTATAGCAGACACTGTAAAAAGCTCATTCCCAGACACTAGACTTTTCTGACAGGGGATTCGAGTGTCATCAAGAGTCAGCAGTGTCGGGCAGTAATGTCGCTACAAGTAGTGATGCTACTAGTTTAACTACAATACTCAGTATCGTGGCGGTAGCGTTACTACTTTCTAAATCAAATTACTTTTTTTTTTTTTTTGTCAGGACGATCTTAAGGGCCCATACATTTAGGGGGCCCCCAAAGACATTATCAAGGGCCCGCGCCAATCCCCCCACCCTATCCCCCGCTCTTCACTTTTATGTCTGCGATTTATGTGTCCCCCCCCCCCCCCTGTTTACTTTTATCTGTGAACACCCCCACCCCCCTTTAACATGCATCCGCGACCCGTCCACCCGTCTTCACTTTCATCTGCGATTAACAACCCTCCCAAAAATTGTTCCAAAACAACAATGCGTGTTATTTCAAATGTTTTAGGACAAGTTCACTTCAAATCCCCATCACATGTTGACTACTTTATACATTATAGTAAGTTGACTGTGCTCTAGGGGCTGTACTATCCAGTCATTCCAGCAGAAGCACAGTGAGTGACAGATACGAGTGTGTATCAGTGTGTGTTTGTGTCTTTAACGGGTCATATATCCCCAATGGCCAAACATGCTGTTGTCTCCTAAAATATCTATCACACACACCACACACTGTCACTGCACTGCCGCAGGCTAGTGATGTACAAACAGTAGAGGACGACACACACACAAACCCGCACGTGAACTATTTAAATATGGATATAATGGACTTTCACTATTTTCTAAACATGAAAAATGTAAAGGGTTAGTTCACTAAAAAATATTTATATATTTAAAAAAAAAATTAAAATGTACTCTTGAATTGTTCCAAATATGTTTTTGTTCTGTTGAACAATAAGAATGATATATTATAGTATATAATGTACATATATAAATATAAAAACAATATAAGATTTTAAAGAAAGAGGAAAACCTGCAACCATTAACATCTACAGTATTTATTTTCCTCCTATGGATGTCAGTAAATATCAGCTCAACATTAAGAACCAGGGGGTGAAAACTTTTAAGCACAACAAATTGTGCAACAAAATGTCAATTTTTTTTCTTACTTTGTTGAAATATCATTGTTTTCTTGGGAAATAACTATCGGAAATAGATGAAGTGCAATGTACCTCGATCGTCAGATTCTACATGTTTTCACCTCACCATCTCTTAATGCCTTGTGTTTTCTTCTGAAGCATCAGTAAGGGTTTATTCATTAACATTTGTGTTTGAGTCCCTCAATCATCCTCAAAGTGAAAAGATGAATCTCACAATCATACAGTCACTGCTGGGAAGATGCTGGTGTGCCCTATTTGCAGCATGTTTGTCTGTTTGCATGTGTTGGTCAATTAAATTTATTGCGCTTCTCACAACCATTATTGTTCCAAAGCAGCTTTATAAAAAGATATTTACCACTTTACTGTCAAAATCAGAAAAGTTAAGAAGTTGTGTATGATATTTTATAATACATAATGCAGGGCTGTAAATTCTTTTATTTTTATTTTTTGGTGGGGTCAGTGAAAATTTTGGCAGAGCACGTAAAGCTCTAAACCCAATCGGGCCAGTAGGAAAAAATCCTTAGCGTTAAACCCTGTAATGTAAATATATAAAAACATTTTAAGATGATATTTTTTTTTAAAACGAAGGAAACCTGTAACCATTGACTTCCATAGTATTTGTTTTTCCTACCATGAATGTCAATGAATACCGGTTTCCAACATTCTTCAAAATGTCTTCTTTTGCACTCGTTCATTCATTTTCTTTTCGGCTTAGTCCCTTTATTAATCTGGGGTCGCCACAGTGGAATGAACCACCAACTTGTCCAACATATGTTTTATGCACCGGATGCCCTTCTAACTGCAACCCATCACTGGGAGACACCCACACTCATTGACACACATACACTACGAACAATTTAGCTTACCCAATTCACCTATAGCACATGTTTTTGGACTTGTCAGAAAAACAGAAGCAGCCTTAGAAAACCTACACAAACACGGGGAGAACATGCAAACTCCACACAGAAACGCCAACTGACCCAGCCAGGGCTCGAACCAGCGATCTTCTAGCTGTGAGGGGATTGTGCCACCCACTGCGCCACGGTGCAGCCTCTTTGATTTTGTTTTGTTCTGTTTTTGCTTTGTCATTGTTTTCAACAACAACAACAACAAAAACAACAACAACAACAACAACAACAACAACAAATTGATTTAGACTGGTTTAGAACAAGTCAAAGATGAGTAAATGGTGACAGAATTTTCAGTTTTGGCTGAACTATCCCTTTAAAGTTTTATTTTATTTTTTTCAAATTGGCTAAATGAAAGATCATTAATCCATTTTCTTTCCAAATGTGTAAAAAGCTTGAACCCTTGAGATCTTTCCCAACTTCTTATGAAAGCCTGCAGATTGATTTGAGCATGAATGACTCAAAATCAAAAGGATTAGACATTTACACAGGCTTTTGAGAGCCTCTCTTCTGCTTCTGTTCAAATGAAACAAATGCTCATAATGCTGAAGAGAAAAGGCATTAAGGCCCAATCCCAATTCTATTTTTGTACCCCTACCCCTTCCTCTTCCTATTGGCCCTTAAAAACGAGCGTGAAGGGCTTCAAAATGTATCCCCTAAGAATTGGGACAGCACTACAGCACCTGCACACGTCATCATATTGTCATCTTAGATTTATAAGGTTCTATCTGCATTCTAAATGATTTTGAGATATTGAGCTTCAAAGTTTTTGCATTATAGCAAACAATATGGGCTCTATTTTCACATCTATTTTTGGGCTCTAGACATCACATCCTCTGTTCCTTTTTACCTTTCTTGTTAACATTTATTACTATTTATTTAGGATATGGATTTTCACATTCTGATTCCAATGCCTAAATTGTTAAAATGACTCAAAATAAATATTCGTATTAATAAAATATGTGTTCTTTGGAAGAGTGTACTTCCATCATGATGATATTATATTGTCATTTTGGCGTTATATGATAAGTGGCGGCGAGGCAGTGGCGCAGTAGGTAGTGCTGTCGCCTCACAGCAAGAAGGTCGCTGGTTCGGACCTCGGCTCAGTTGGTGTTTCTGTGTGAAAGTTTGCATGTTCTCCCTGCGTTCGCGTGGGTTTCCTCCGAGTGCTCCGGTTTCCCCCACAGTCCAAAGACATGCGGTACAGGTGAATTGGGAAGGCTAAATTGTCCGTAGTATATGTGTGTGGATGTTTCCCAGAGATGGGTTGCGGCTGGAAGGGCATCCGCTGCATAAAAACATGCTGGATAAGTTGGTGGTTCATTCCGCTGTGGCAACCCCTGAATAATAAAGGGACTAAGCCGACAAGAAAATGAATGAATAATAAGTGGCATCAAATCGTCTTAAAATGACAACAATATTTTTATCGCAGTATATTTTGGTGCAATATATAGCATACAACGAAAAACAGATATCATGACAGGCCTATGCAAACATTCCAAAAAGGTAAACTGACACAATAAAAGACATGCGTTTGAGCAAATGCAGCATTAGGAGCAGCTTTAGAGAGAGTCTGCAGTCCCAGCTCAGATGCTCATGCTGCCTTCAAACCGTAAGCATGCTCTGCACATCATCACTGACACATCATTCCCAGCACAGCGCTGACGTCATTCATTTACACCCCTTCCCTCTCTCTCTCTCTCTCTCTCTCTCTCTCCCTGTTTTATCATTCTTCACTCATTCTTACAAAAAAAAAAAAAAAAGAAATCTAATCAAAGGACATGGAAGAGGAGGAGGATAAGAATAGCCTGAGCACTATTTATAGTCTCCACCACAACACCACCTTCTCTCCCTTTTGGCTCTCCGGACGTTTATTGATGAAAACAGGCAATGAGAGATACATTTCTGCAGACGGGCAGATTTGCGTTCGCTGTAATACCAAAATAGAAATGTTTAATCAATGATGACACCGCTGCACTTTCAAGAAGGACAGCAGTGAGAACTGTTCAGCGCGAGTAAAGCTGAATAAGCCAGATGGTGAACGCACACAGCACTGTGATGCATGTCATGGATCTGATTGGCTGATTTTCATGCTTCAGAACTCATTTATGCAACATGATGCGGCAAAATACCTTCAAGTAGATGGTTCTGGAGTCAAATTTCATTCACAATTTACAACTTTTCTCATGGATTGTCTGAGCGCCCAAAATAAGTATGTTTAAAGGAGGCCTATTATGCCTCTTTCGATGAAATGTAAAATAAGTCTCTGATGTCCCTAAAGTGTGTATGTGAAGTTTCAGCTCAAATACCAAACAAGTAATGTTTTATAACTTTTTGAAACTGACTTTTTGAGGCTTTGATACAAATTGTTCTGTTTTGGTGACTGTTGCTTTAAATTCAAATGAGACTGTGCCCTTTTCAGAAGAGGGAGGAGCTACAAATGCCTACGTGTCAGCATAGTGGCAGATTTAAAAAAAAAAGAATAACCTCTACACTAATGAGGGAAAGATGGTCACTAGAGAGCGGGGTTTTCCCTTTCTGATGGCACGTGCAAAGTAAGAATGTCAATTAAAGTGTTTCTGCAGTGTTTTTATTAAGTGAGATTAAATAAAATAGAAATAATATATTTTTACCATTAGAAGCTTATTATATTCACACTCTGTATTTGGGCTGTGCAATTAATCGAAAATCCGATTTCGGCTTCTAACGATTATGAAAAAACATTAATCGAGATAAACGATTATTGCATCATTTACCGCCCCCTTTCCAGTGGTACACGTGTTGCTCTTAAAAGCGCGAAAGACCGCATGATTCTGTGTGCCGCGCACACACAGAACAGAAGCATGCAGCCAGCATTCGGTCTCATTCGCACACTGAGACGAGGAGTGCGCACACATCTAAAGTCATCTTAACATGAGCGCTTTAATGGTCAAATAGGTGTCAAAATGCGGTGTTAAGTGATTATTCATTTTAACCCTCATTTGTGTTATAAACAAACGAGTTGAGAATCAAAAGACACGCGAAAGAGAAACTATTAAAGAGACTGCGCGCCATTATCCTTCTGCCGCCTGTTTTTATGATTAATAATCAAAGAACAAATGGAGAACATGCCTCTCTGCTCTCGACTGAAGGATTTTTGTTGCTAAAATGTTTTTGAAGATGCTTAAAGCACAGTTTGTTTCATAATTGTATTCTATGGTATTTATTTCTCTTTCCTTTGCAGGGTGGAAAATAACTGTATATTGAAGTCAGAATTATTAGCCCTCCTGAATATTAGCAGCCTCCCACGCCCCCCACCCCTCAATTTCTGTATAATGGAAATAAGATTTCTGAACATAATAGTTTTGATAACACATTTCTAATAACTGATTTATTTTACCTTTGTCATGATGACAGCACATAATATTTGACTACATATTTTTCAAAATACATGCATTCAGATTCAAAGTGCGATTTAAAGGCTTAATTAGGGTAATTAGGCAAGTAATTGTATAACATTAGTTTCTTCTGCAGACAATCAAAAAATATATTGCTTAAGGGGGCTTATATTATAGACTTTAATATGGGTTTCAAAATATTTGAACCTGCTTTTATTCTAGCCAAAATACAAAAAAGCCTTTCTCCAGAAGAAAAAATATTAGAAGAAATACTTAAACATCATTTGGGAAATATTTATTTTTTACGAAATTCCCAGGAGCGCTAATAATTTTGACTCTAACAGTAATCGTTTTGAATAATCGTGATTACAATTATGACCAAAATAATCATGTTTATGGTTTTTCCCAAAATCGAGCAGCCCTACTCTGTATGCCACACAACCCCTTATAAAAGTGGGTTTTGCATAGTAGCTCCTCTTTAAATCCCCCAAAACATTCAACCCAAGTTATACCGTTTAAAGACAATGCTACAAAATACTACGGAAATGTATGTAAACTTTTGACTGTCTAGAAAAAAAAAAAATAAAATAAATAAAATAATATATAAAATTATATATATATATATATATATATATATATATATATATATATATATATATATATATATATATATATATATATATATATATATATATATATATATATATATGCAAAATGCTGTCATTAATCTGGCATTTAGCAAATGTAAACAGACCTAAAACAGTAAACATTTAGTATGATTCATTATGAGACATTTAAAAACAAAATGGCTATGTGCCTTTATAGGGTGTGTGTAAACTTCTGGTTTCAACTGTACACCCTAAAAATGATTTATGCAGCTGCTTATTCAAACTACCTTCTTAAAATTAGCTGAATCAACACAATTCTTGTGATTTTTGGGGCGACAACTTAATCTTTTTATATTCGATGCAGGGCGAAGCAGTGGTGCAGTAGGTAGTGCTGTCGCCTCACAGCAGGAAGGTCGCTGGTTCGAACCTCGGCTCAGTTGGCATTTCTGTGTGGAGTTTGCATGTTCTCTCTGCGTTCATGTAAGTTTCCTCTGGTTTCCCCAGTTTCCCCCAAAGACATGCAGCACAGGTGAATTGGGTAGGCCAAACTGTCCGTGGTGTATGTGTGTGTGGATGTTTCCTAGAGATGGGTTGCGGCTGAAAGGACATCTGCTGTGTAAAAACTTGCAGGATAAGTTGGCGGTTCATTCCGCTGTGGCGACCCCAGATTAATAAAGGGACTAAGCCGACAAGAAAATGAATGAATGCATGTTCAATGCACTTAAGTTTGTAAAAACAATTAAATTAACTTAATTGATTTTTGTGGGGACAGTGTGAAGAAATCGTGTGGAACCTAGAATTTTTTAAAGTGTAGTACTGAAAAAAGCTTCATTTAGAAGTTGCATTCTGTTACTTATTACTAAAACAGACACGGTAACTATCATATTTCACAAGCTCCAGCTGAGTCGAGATGTTAAGTGTGTTTGAGTCTGTCCAGTTTTGCGAGCGCAGCATCAGTAGCACACAAGTGAAGCACAGACTCGCTGAAGAACATGATCTGCTTTAATAATGCATCAGAATTCTGTCCTTCAGACACTGAGAAGACACTCGGCACACCACTGAGAAATGACCCATGCGAAGCACACACGCATCTCATTCACTCCAACACACGCTGATTACGTTATCGCTGACCTACTACACTGGCATGCCTGTAGTCTGTCCAAAACAGAAAAACACAAGAGCAAATCTTTTTAGATTTTTAGTATGTCTGAAATAAACCATCTGTGAAGTCTGTTTGAGGATTTAGTTTGGTCTAAAAGATCTGCTCTCAAGACAAAAGAGAGGGTGGCCAAACTTTTGCATGGACTATTTTTTAGTTTCAATTTAATTTCACACACCTCAATGCTGCTACACTACTTATTACTGTCTGAAAAACAAGACACTATCCAGCTTTCGCTAGGAACCGAATGTGATCATTGTTTCAAACAAAAACAAAAAAATCACAGTATGGGAGGAAAAAGCTTCCGGTATATGTGGACTTTAAAAAAAAAAGAATTAGGGGTTGGGCTCACCGGCCACTTTATTAGGCACACATGACTGGTACCAAGTTGGACCCGCTTTTGCTTCCAGAACTGCCTTAATCCTCCGTGGCATAGATACTGAAAATATTCCTCAGAGATTTTGCTCCATATTGACATGATAGCATCACGCAGTTGCTGCAGATTTGTCGGCTGCACATTCATAAAGCGAATCTCCCGTTCCGGCACATCCCAAAGGTGCTCTATTGGATTAAGTTCTGGTGACTGTGGAGGCCATTTACAATGAACTCATTGTCATTTTCAAGAGACCAGTCTGAGATGATTCGCGCTTTGTGAGGGCTGTGGGCCAAGAAAACATCCTCCACACCATTACACCACCGTCACAAGCCTGAACCGTTGATACAAGGCAGGATGGATTCATGCTTTCATGTTGATATTGGCAAATTCTGACGCTACCATCTGAATGTCGCAGCAGAAATGGAGATTCATCAGACCAGGCAATGTTTTTTCAATCTTCTATTGTGCAATTTTGGTGAGCCTGTGTGAATTGTAGCCTCAGTTTCCTGTTCTTAGCTGACAGGAGCGGCACCCGGTGTGGTCTTCTGCTGCGGTAGCCCATCCGCCTCAAGGTTGGACATGTTGTGTGTTCAGAGATGCTCTTCTGCAGACCTCTGTTGTAACAAGTGGTTATTTGAGTAACTGTTGCCTTTCTATCAGCTCCAACCAGTCTGTCCATTCTCCTCTGACCTCTGGCATCAACAAGGCATTTGCGACCACAAAACATTTTCTCTTTTTCTTCTCTTTTCTCTTTAAACCCTAGAGATGCATGAAAATCCCAGTAGATCAGCAGTTTCTGAAATACTCAGAGCAGTCCGTCTGGCACCAACAACCATGCCACGTTCAGAGTCACTTAAATCAGCTTTCTTCCCCGTTCCGATGCTCGGTTTGAACTGCAGCAGATCGTCTTGCCCATGTCTACATGCCTAAATGCACTGAGTTGCTGCCCTGTGATTGGCTGATAAGGAATTTGCGTTAACGAGCAGTTGGACAGGTGTACCTAATAAAGTGGCCGGTGAGTGTACTTTTTCTATACAAATTAAATACACTTTTCCACACAAATGAAACTCGTTAAAACATTGGCACCCATTTAATTAGTTAGCTTTTCTCGTGAGACATCTAGAGTCTATTTGCAAGGCGCAAACTCAGTGAAAAGTCAAAGGTCTGCGTATCAGCACTCTTTTCAAGGACCGGAACTAACTGCTGACCTACACAGCACACGACGCAGCCGACAAACTCAGCATTTAACTCCTCGTGTAGCTGATGAAAAAGTAAGCAGCGAGTGCTTATAGCATGTACAAGTGCGCCGATGGAGGTGCAGCCTCTGTCTATGAGGACGGTCATCAAATATGCAGGAGAAATCCATCACAGAACAAGAAGCCATTAGAGCCTCGTGGCCTTCTGAAATATTTATTAGACCAAACAGAGCGAGCTCCTTCTTTTAGCTCAAAAGTTTATAAACACCACACCGGACAGAGAAATACAATGTATGAAAAGGTTATCACTCTTTCTGTCATCTCTCTCCTTTCTCTTCTGCTCCTCCAGTTTTTTCCGTAAGTAAAGATGAAACGTTTTCAACATTTAAGAAGTTGGTCGAAAGTTTTGTCAGTCTTTTTTTATGAAGTCAGGACTAGCTTTAAAGAAATACTCTTTTGGAAATAGGCTCATAGTAGACTATCTGACAAAAGTCTTGATGCTTTAGGTCCATTTAGACAATATCCAAAATATAGACAAAATATAACTTGACTTCTAGTTGATCATTTGTTTTCAAAAGTGGCTTATTTGAAAGGCAAAGGCCTCTAGATGACACTTATTTGACCAAAATAAAATATGATCATACCCTGATTTTTAACAATTTAATTAGGACAGTAAGTTCTGACTTTGTTTAGACAAAAGTCTTGTCACTTAACAGAAATAATGTCCAGTATAGAATATAAAGTCATGCTGCAGTGGAAACAGAATGAATATTGTGTCTGACTCCCATGTGCTTGGAGATCCATACATCTCTGCAATGACTCAAATCACTGATTAATAAAGTCATCTGGAATGCCAAAGAAAGCGTTCCTGCAGGACTCCCAGAGCTCATCAAGATTCTGTGGGTTCATCTTCAATGCTTCCTCCATCTTACCCCAGACATGCTCAATAATAATAATATCTGGTGACTGGGCTGGCCAATCCCGGAGCACCTTGACCTTCTTTGCTTTCAGGAACTTTGATGTGGTCCCTCTCCTGTGGTTTGTAATGTAATGGGCAGCACAAATGTCTTGACACCTCAGGCTGTTGATGTTGCCATCCACTCTGCAGATCTTTTGCACACCCCCTTACTGAATGTAACCCCAAACCATGATTTTTTCTTAACCAAACTTGACTGAATCCTGAGAGAATCTTGGGCCCATGTGACTTCCAATAGGTCTTCTGCAGCATTTGTGAAGATTGGGATGCAGCTCAACAGCAAAAATCAACCTTCTGCCACTTTTCCAAATGATCAACTAGAAGTCAAGTTATTATGTTGCTCTTCCAACTGAAATTGACGACAAGACTTTTGTCAGGTAGTGTACATCTACCCTAAAGTTAAACAGTTGAGTTTTAACTTGTTTTAATCCATTCAGCCTGTCTTTGGGTCTGACTGAGCACTTTTAGCTTAGCTTAGCATAAATCATTGTATCGGATTAGACCATTAGCATCTCAAAAAATGTGCTGAAAACTTTCTATTTAAAACTTGACTCTTCTGTTAGTACTATATCTTTATTTTAGTGTAATAATTGAAGAATTTCCTGCCGTACCATGGCTGCAGGAGAGTGTATAATTCCTAGTCATACCATTTCAACCTAGAAAATAGCAAGTTTCATTTTCCGTCACTCTTAGTACACAATGTATTTAATTCAATTCAGCTTTATTTGTATAGCGCTTTTATAATGTAGATTGTGTCAAAGCAGCTTCAAATAAATGGTCGCAGTAAATTGGAACAGTGTAGTTCAGTTTTTTAGTGTTTAAGTTCAGTTCAGCTCAATTCAGTGTGGTTTAAAAATCACTACTGAGGGTCTAGACACTGGAGAGCAAGTCCATCGATGCGCAGCTCTACAGATCCTAAACCATGCAAGCTAGTGGCGACAGCGGAGAGGGAAAAAAAGTTCACCAATTGGGGAAAGAGAAGAAAAAAAAAACAGACTCAGTTGGGCACGACCATTTCAATTTCTCAAAAGTTGCAGTCTCAGCGGCAGAGGCTGGAAGCTGGGCCTCAGCGAAGACTGGTAACCACAGAAGAGTCAATCTCTAAATAGAAAAGTTATCGAAAAGCCTAAAAGAAATGCTAACGGTCTAATCGGATTCAATTATCTATGCTAAGCTAAGCTAAAAGTGCTCCCGCCAGACCTGTGGTGGGTCCCAATTTGCATACTTTTACGTTCTAAAAGTGCGTACTTTTTTGTGAAGGAATAAGTACATACTTTTGAGTGTGTAACAGAAGAGTATGCAAGTTTTGGGACATACGCATTGTTGTTGCTTAGTTAAGTTCCCTGTCAATCATCTCAACACATCATCCACTTTTCTTTCATATTTAATATTGGAGATTCAGTTGTGTTGCGAGGCGAATCTCTTCAAGTCTTTGGATAATTATGCATTCAGAAGTAAATGTACAAACATGTCTTTATATAAATTCACATTGTAGTTGCTGATGAAATATAACACGGAAAGCACGATTGAAATATTTTCCAGTAGACTGGATGTTAATTAATAGTCAACAACTTCAACGAAGCCTCTCTACTTGACGATTGGTCTTGCGCATCAGCCATGTTTGTAGTTTCTTTACACTTTTCCACCCGAGTTTGTAGTTTAAATGGAATTCACATCCAACATGCAATGCATTGTGGGCGATATTAGCAGTTAGAGTACAGACGCTTCTACACTTTGAATTTCTACCGGAAAAAGTAGACCATCCGGGAACCTTTGGCACACTCTTTTCAACATACTACAGTTTAGGATATACTAATTCTATTTTCAAATACTATTTAGGATGGATGGAACCAGCACTGGAAATGGTTTGAATGGTTTGAAAACGCTGCAAGTCAACAGTAAAATGAGCCTCTAGGCAGATTCAACTTCGATAAGTGGTTAGTTTCCTGACGTAATCATAATAGTGCGGTTTCTGGAAATGGACGCTGCTTCCATTAGACTCAATGTGATAGTGATACTGCAAAGAGCCGGACTACACATCATCATCATCCGTTATCATCAAACACTTAAGCCTGCATTACAGCTGCATGACAATAACAGCATTACGATTGCTTCGTGGCCCTTACAGATTCAATCATATTTACAGATGAAGTCACAGTTATTAGCTTTGAATTATTATTTTTTTTCTTTTTCCGGATTTTTCACAGAGCAAGAATTTTTTCACAGTATTTCTTATAATATTTTTTCTTCTTGAGAAAGTCTTATTTGTTTTATTTTGGCTAGAATTAAATCAGATTTTACTTTTTTAAAAACCATATTAGGGTCAATATTATTAGCCCCCTTAAGCAATTTTTTAATCAATTTTAGTCTACAGAACAAACCATCATTATCCAATGATTTGACTAATTACCATAACTTGCCTAATTAACATAGTTAAGCCTTGTAATGTCACTTTAGGCTGAATACTAGTGTCTTGAAACATATGTAGTCAAATATTATGTGTTCATCGTGGCAAAGATAAAATAAATCAGTTATTAGAAATTATTTATGTTTACAAATGTGTTTAAAAATCTTTCCTTTAAAGAGAAATTGGGGAAAGAAATATATATATATAATAAATCTGACTGTATATTCGCAAAACTACATGCAGATTTTCAGTAGATTGGATGTTTGTATTGTTTCCGAGAGGGCTCTGAAAGGAAGCAGACTGTCAAGAGTATTTCCCAGAAATGAGTTAGCTCGTTTATTGTGACTGGAAAATAGAGAGCATGATTGGAAGAAATGTATTGGCTGCTTCACAAAACATAGTGAGCTGCCAAGCAAGACAAGATTTGTTGGGGGGAGGGGGGGGGGGGCATCACTGATACATTAAGATATTACGATGTTTCCACTGGATATCTATACATCTCAAAAGGTGGAATATCAGTACCATACTTTGGTGACACAATGATCCAGTCCTAAAGACATAGTTCGCCCAACAATTACTATTTACTCACTATTTACTCCAAACCAGTTTCTTCTGTTAAACACAAAATAGGATCTTGTGATCAAAGCTAAAAACCTTTAGCCCATAACAAATTCTATCAAAGTCAATCCGCTTGTTAAGTGTGGAAATTTTGTATAAATTGTTAAATATTTGGTATTTGTTATGCAGCAAGCCCAGAGATTGTTGTGTACACTATGATTTTATATAAAATTAACTTTAATGTGTGATAGGAATAAAACGTGATCATAAACGAATGATTTCTCCACTCAAATGAATGGCGGCTTGGACCCGGAAACAGTATTACATACGTCACAAACACGTCACCACTTAACAAGCGGATGGTTACAAGTTTCCAGCATTCTTCAAAATAGCTTCTTTTGTGTTCGACAGATAAAAGAAACTGAAAGAGGTTTAAAAGTATATTTAAGATTATAGAGGACAGTGTGAATTCAAAACATATTTTGTCAAGATGCATTGATATTAAAAGTGCAAAATTTCTGGAAATTCATCTTTATCGAAATGCAAAAGAGAGATGCTAATGGTCTAATTGGATTCAATTAGCTATGCTAAGCTAAGCTAAAAGTACTCCCGCCAGACCTAGATGGATTAAAAATGTTAAAAGTCAACTGTTAAACAAGCATATTTCCAAATATAAAAAAGTGGAGTTTTCATTTAATCTCATCAACCTCGATAAGAGGTTAGTTTTGAAGATAATATTATTAGGTAACATTAAACTTTTGTGAGAGTTTTACTAAAATATAATAAAGGACAGTGTCCATTAAAAACATATTTTGTTAAGATACATTGATATTAAAAGTACAGAATTTCTGAAAAAAATCATTATTATTGAAATGCAAAAGAAAGATGCTAATGGTCTAATCAGATTCAATTATCTATGCTAAGCTAAGCTTAAAGTGCTCCTGCCTGACCTGGATATTGTCTAAATGGATTTAAATGCTAAAAGTCAACTGTTAAACTCTAGGGAAGTTGTAAAAAAGTGGAGTGTTTATTTAATCTCTAGGCAGAATCAACTTTGATAAGAGGTTAGTTTCGAAGATGATTTCATTTGGTAAAATTAAACTGTTGTGAGAGTTTTACCAAAAAGTATACTTAAGATTATAGAGGTCAGTGTGAATTAAAACATATTTTGTCAAGATACATTCATATCAGAAGTACAGTACGTCATTATCGAAATGCAAAAGAGAGATGCTAATGGTCTAATTGGATTCCATTAACTATGTTAAGCTAAGCTAAAAGTGCTCCCGCCAGACCTGGATATTGTCTAAATGGATTCAAAAACAATAAATGTCAACTGTTAAACTTGATGGAAGTTTTTTTTTTTTTTTTTTTTTTTTTTAAGTGAAGTGTTTATTTAATCTCTAGGCATATTCAACTTCGACAAGAGGTTAGTTTTGAAGATGATATTATTAAAATTAAACTGTTTTGAAAGTTTTACTTAAATGTATATTTAAGATTATAGAGGACAGTGTGAATTCAAAACATATTTTGTCAAGATGCATTGATAATAAAGGTAAAGAAATTTCTGAAAAATCATCATTATCAAAATGCAAAAGAGAGATGCTAATGGTCTAATCAGTTTCAATTATCTATGCTAAGCTAAGCTAAAAGTGCTTACGCAGACCAGGATATTGTCTAAATGGATTCAAAACCTTAAAAGTCAACTGTTAAACTCTAGGGAAGTTGTAAAAAAAGTGGAGTGTTCATTTAATCTCTAGGCAGAATCAACTTTGATAAGAGGTTAGTTTCGAAGATGATTTCATTTGGTAAAATTAAACTGTTGTGAGTGTTTTACTTTATTATATTTAATATTACAGAGGACAGTGCGAAAACATATTTTGTCAAGATAAATTGACATTAAAAGTACAGAATACATTTTATGTATTATCTGGGAAATCATAAGCATTCATGGGTCATAAAACAGAACATTCTTTGCAAAAACATCCTAGTCATTCATATAAAAATTACATAGGCTTCATAGACAACCTAGGAGGTCAGGGAGGGCTTCATTAGTTTAATTACAAGCTGTTCACACGTTGGCCATAAAAAAGTTCATAAAAAAAAAATCCATGCCATAGTTGCCTTCAGTTTGCTCATTAGAGATTTTTAAGGCCCTCGTGAAAACAAAGTGTGCTTGTGTCAAATATGCACTTGAAACAGTACATACCTTTCTAAAAACTGCACATAATTAAAATAAAGATTACTTCAATATATGGAAGATGTTTAAGTTTAGCGCGACCACGTCCATCCCTTTATGACCACAGTGTGCCCATCTTCTGATGGCTACTTCCAGCAGGATAACGCGTCATGTCATAAAGCGCGAATCATCTCTGGTTTCTTGAACATGACAATGAGTTCACTAAACTCAAATGGCCTCCACAGTCACCAGATATCAATCAAATAGAGCACCCGTTGGGGTGTGGTGGAACGGGACATTCAAATCATGCATGTGCAGCCGACAAATCTGCAACAACTGCGTGATGCTATCATGGAATGTTTCCAATACCTTGTTGAATCTATGCCACGTAGGATTAAGGCAGTTCTGAAGGAAAACGGGAATCCAACCTGCTACTAGTAAGGTGTACCTAATAAAGTGGCCAGTGGGTGTATTTTAATTATATCTGATCTCTGCTCCTATAACTTTTTGATGTTCAAAAGTTTAATAAAGCGACTTTTGTCGATGATTTTAAGTAGTTTGAAAAAAAAAAGAAAGTCTGCGACGATCACATAAAAATATGAAGAATTTTTTAAAATGTAATGAGATAATATCTTTCCTGCTAATAATTGATTTATTTTAATATATTATTGGACATACAATATATTGTAATAAATATAGGCTTTTTAAAGTAAAAAATGTAACATTAAACGTTAAGATCAGAGATCAGGGTCTTGTTATGAATCATTTATTTGAAAGTGTAGACAAACAGAAAACTCCTGTAAATCACAAGCTAAAAGTAACTGTTTTTTTTATTTATTTATCCATCCTATTTTACAAGTAAGCATTTTATTCCATTATACATTATTATTAAACATTATTTTAAGTACGCTCGGTTTAAAAGTGTACTTCACACGGGCTAAACGTGCTTTGACACACTGAGTGACAAGTGCTATTTATGAAAAACGACTTGACAAGACTTTACAAACAATTATCAAACTGTTACACTTTTTTCAGCCACTAATCACTTTTGAAGCAAAAAAAAAATTATATTTATCGTCATAGTCTGAGACACATGGACGCGCTGCCTTACATCAGGATCTCCGTTGCCAATCAGGCAGCCAATTCAATTACACACCATTAAAACAAACGTGCTTCCACTCGTTATAATTCTCTTATTCGCGTTCACGACCTAAACACGTTTAATAAACAATATTTCTCGAGTACAAAGAAAAGTCAAGGGCGTAACTGTTTACGTTAACGGTCATTTCACGGCGGCAATAATAAACCGAGCACAAACCATGACGAGCGCGTCACCATCACTCCCTATAGGCGTCTTCCAGCTAAACAAACGCAAACCCTGTCAACAATATACCGCTTATTAGTCATCACCTGGATGCTGGATACATGTTTATTAGTCACTACCTGGATGCTGCAGGAGATCTCGGAGTCGTCGAGCAGCCGGACGGTGCACTGGAGCTCCAGCGCGAGGGAGGAGAGGCTCGGGCTCCGGAATCGAAGCATTTTCATGGCTCTCGGTCCCGCATAGCAAAGCGAGAGTTCGCCTTTGGTTTTGAAGAGGACGGAGCGTCGGTCACGCGTGGCTCATGTCGCCAGAGATGTGTCGTTATGACCGGGAGAACGAGCCCCCTTTTCTTTTTCGCTCTCTCCCCCCTCCCTCCCTCGTGAACGCGCGAGCGAACCACCCTCCATCACAGATCAGCAGCTTCGAGCTTCACCTGTCATCATCAACACACTCAGTGAGTTCCCATAACAACGAGTGATACCGCGCAGTTCACGCTGAAATGACATAGTTTTATTGGCTTTTTGCATTGAAGTCTTCATCTATCTATCTATCTATCTATCTATCTATCTATCTATCTATCTATCTATCTATCTATCTATCTATCTATCTATCTATCTATCTATCTATCTATCTATCTATCTATCTATCTATCCTGTTCTGTTCTGTTGTATTACTATAGAATTATCACAACAGATTGAACCTATAGGATATATCACACTCACCGGCCACTTTATTAGGTACAACTGTTCAACTGCCCATTAATACTAATTCCTAATCAGCCAATCACATGGCAGCAAATCAATGCATTTAGGCATGTAGACATGGTCAGGACGATCTGCTGCAGTTCAAACCGAGCATCAGAATGGGGAAGAAAGGTGATTTAGCCTAAGTGGCTTTGAACATGGCATGGTTGTTGGTGTCAGACAGGCTGGCTAACCCTGTTCCTGGAGAGTCACCTTCCTGCAGAATTCAGTTGCAACCCATATCAAACACACCTGCCTGTAATTATCACGTGGTGTTCAGGTCCTAATTAATTGGTTCAGGTGTGTTTGATATGGGTAGCAACTGAAATCTGCAGGAAGGTGGCTCTCCAGGAACAGGGTTGGCCACCCCTGGTGTAGGGTTTGCCCCAAGGCAACATATCATCAGTTGTGTACCCCAGCATGACTAAGTGCTTCCGTCCTTTAGATACCCTCTGCTGAGGCCCATCATAGGCTGATGAGACCCGGATGTGTGTCCCATATTCACACACTTTTGACAGTAGAAACGGACATAAATATGAAATATTGAACTGTATACTGGCGACGCAGTGGCACAGTAGGTAATGCTGTCGCCTCACAGCTGGGTCACTGGTTCGAGCCTCGGCCGGGTCAGTTGGCATTTCTGTGTAGAGTTTGCATGTTCTCCCCATGTTAGCGTGTGTTTCCTCCAGGTGCTCTGGTTTCCCCCAGAGTCCAAAGACATGCCGTACAGGTGAATTGGGTAGGCTAAATTGTCCGTAGTGTATGTGTGTGAATGAGAGTGAATGGATGTTTCCCAGAGATGGGTTGCAGCTGGAAGGGCATCTGCTGCGTAAAACATATGCTGGATAAGTTGGTGGTTCATTCCACTGTGGCAACCCCAGATTAATAAAGGGACCAAGCCAAAAAGAAAATGAATGAATGAATGAATGAATGAATGATGAACTGTATACCACTTTTTGGTGCCCCACGCAATAAAACAGTAACAAACTGGTGGAGCAGAAGTGAAGAAAAGCAGTTTTGAGGGTTTTTCATTAAACATTTTTTTTTCTTTGCAAAATAATGCAGTGCACATTCTGCACACATTTTTTACAAGCACTACTATATACACAAAAAATAAAGAGTGAATTCAAGAGTTCACACCAAGCTGATGTTTGATTATAAAGCTTGTTTGGCATGCTGTCCCGGGAGAAAGCCCTGAGCCCATAAGATCCTCAAGCCCAGGGCTCCCTCCTGTTTGTAAGGCGAGAGGGGAGTTTAAGCTAAAGTAGATCTCGAGAACTCCCCTGCTGTAGTAGCTAATGAACAGATAGTGATTGCTCTTAAGAGATAACTACTTACTAGGAGCATGTCTATGGTGCCGATTTGGATTAGTTAATTAACTTAAGTTGCATGCTTTTGGACGGTGGGAGGAAAATGGGGAACCCACATGAGCATGGGGAGGACGTGTAAACTCTGCACAGAAACGTCAGTTGGCTTGGTAAGGACTAGAACCAGTGACGTTCTTGCTGTGAGGCAACAGTGTTAACCACTGGGCCACCGTGCCACCCATCTAGGAAAGGAGGAGTAGGGGTGGATTCTTCAAAATGAAGATGGCTGTTATATGGAACTTAGGGTATTTATAGTGGCTTAGGAATCGTCTGATTAGTGAATCATAAATTGGATAATGTGAGATCAGCCGCAAGCAACCATAAGCACGTGATCCTCTCGAAATAGTTTATAAATAAACTTCTTTGGATTTCATATGACTAAGAAAACTGTGGCTGAAGCCACCAGACAAAGGTAAAAGCAATTGGTCAGACTTTGATTGAAGATTACCAAAGTTTTTTTTTTCAGTGGATTAACTTGTATGGATTAATTGTTCACCTAAACAACAACGTGCATAATCAAAATAAGCATTGTACGTTTTTATTTCACACACAGGCTTTAAAATTGTTAGAGAACTCAACTGTTGCTAAGATTTCTTGGTAGTGCCTTACTTGTGTGCTGACCGGTCTATCCAGGTGCTTGGCGTCAGCTCATAGATGGAAATTGGCCACATAAGACGTGGCAACTAACCAAATTGGAAGCAGCACAGCTTCATCTTTCCCAGAAGGACCTTGTCAACAATTCAAAGTCAAAAAGAATTGTTTTTACTTGTATTACACAGCAAAACATTTACGATTTTCTAACATTTAAAGATGGAGAACAGACCTGTAAGAAGATGCAAGTTCAAGGAACTGGCACACCTCAAACACATTAAACAGTACAGACTGGATACTTTGAAGAACGTTGGAAAACTCTAGCAAATGATGTCCATACTCTGCCTGACAAAAGTCTTGTCGTCGATTCCAGTTTTAAATAACTTGACTTCTAGTTGCTCATTTGGAAAAGTGTTAGAATGGATTTTTGAGTCATCTGTTGAGCTGCATCCCAATCATCACAAATACTGCAGAAGACCTACTAAAAAACCCACGTGGACCCAAGGTTCTCAAAGAAATCAGTCAAGTTCGGTGAAGAAAAAAAAATCATGGTTTGGGGTTACATTCAGTATGGGGGTGTGTGAGAGATCTGCAGAGTGGATGGCAACATCAACAGCCTGAGGTATCAAGACATTTGTGCTGCCCATTACATTACAAACCACAGGAGAGGGCAAATTCTCCAGCAGGATAGCGCTCCTTCTCAAACTTCAGCCTCCACAACAAAAGGTCCTGAAAGTAAAGAAGGTCAAGATGCTCCAGGATTGGCCAGCCCAATCACCAGACTTGAACATTATTGAGCATGTCTGGGGTTAAATGAAGGAGGAGGCATTGAAGATGAATCCAAAGAATCTTGAGGAACTCTGGGAGTCCTGTAAGAACGCTTTCTTTGGCATTCCAGAAGACTTTAAGGCTGATTTATACTTCTGCGTCAAACGCCGGCGTATGCTACGGCGTTGATGCATAGCCCTTCGCCGTAGCCGTCACTGACATGCACCTCTCAAAAAATGTAACTACACGTTGCAACAACGCATAGCGCAAGCTCTGTGACTGGTCGGCTTGGTAGCGCTGATGAGTCTGGGCGGGACCGAGAGCCGCGCGAGCAGCGCTAGAGCAATGGAGCGATAGTTTACAAGTGTGGAGTCCCATGAAGGAGCTCCGGATGGAAAGTTTTGTTTTGTGTTTACCTCATAGTTAAAGTTTTTGCACGTCCGTCGGTTGCTGCCTCAAAATGAGCGAGTTTGAGCCACTTGTACATCCAGGAAGCGTTCAGGAAAAGCAAAACAGCAGCGAAGAAACTCGACACAGAGGAACATTTACACCTCACTGCCAACTAGCATTTCGGAAGTGTTAATGCAGACCAACAGTGACAGCGTGCAGAAGTATAAATGCACAGCTACGCGCGTTGCATGCGCCGTGAGTTACGCCGATCACTTGACGCAGAAGTATAAACCAGGCTTTATTAATAAGTGATTTGAGTCATTGCAGAGATGTATGGATGCAGTCCTCCAAGCTCATGGAGTCAGACACAATATTCATTCTTTCTCCACTGCAGCAGGACTTTATATTCTATACTGGACATTATTACTGTAAAGTGACAAGACTTTTGTCTAAACAAAGTCAGACTTTACTGTCCTACTTAAATAACTCAAAATCAAGGCATGATCATATTTTATTCTGGCTAAATAAGCGTAATCTAGAGGCCTTTGCCTTTCATATAAGCCACTTCTGATACCAAATGGTCAACTAGAAGTCAAGTTATTATTTGTTGTTCCTAAAATTTGGATCGGCGACAAGGCTTTTGTCAAGTAGTGTAGTATTGGTTTGTCCTGTTATAATGGTTACAAGTTTCCAACATTCTTCAAAATGTTAGAAACTTCCATGAAATGTGCAGGGAAAACAAAACAAAAATACATTTTCATACAAATCTCTTTACCATTTTTACAATGCTAGCAGTTGTGAAAAGTTGATTATTTTATCTTATTTCTGTCAGTCTGTCCAAGTATATCCAGCTGTAATCATTATAGATTTATTGAGTGGAGCAAATGGATCGAAGACTGCTACATTCATTAACAATAACGACGCTTAACGAGAATGGAAGGCATAAACCAACAGACTTGGAAAAAGTAGATTAGCATCTTTATTGAAAAGAACTTAAGATTGTTGGCCGTTCAGTCATGGTGCACAGATCAGCAGATTTACTGTACAGCAATGATGAGTGTCCGAATTCTAAAAAAAAAAAAAACATCTGCTGTTTTCAGGACCGAACTATGCAGCAACAAGCAGGAATACGAACACAAAATGTGTGTGGATGATTGTGGTAGTCTGATTAGGAGTGAGTGAGTGGTGTTTTGAACAGATATTACAGATTCCAGCAGCTTGATGGAGGAGGTGGAACATTCAAGCTGTCTGTCCTTTAACATGCGGTTCATACATCCCCTTCTGAGGCTTTTTTACCCTTCCGGTTCCCCTGTAAAAAACAAAAACACACATCAAATGTTGACTTCATTTAGTTGATTAGACGGAAGTTAATCGCGAAAATCGATGTAATAACGGATTTTTAAGTGCTGCGTAATATCATTGCTTCTGCTTCAGCCCTTTTACGGCAGCAAAGTTCCTTGATTATTACGCCGAAATGAGAGTATAGTTCCTAGCCATATCGGCCAAGAAAATAGCAAGGTTTTATTTCCTTCTGGACTTTGTACACAATGTAACAATAGAAAGGTCAAGTTGTAAAAATGAATGTTCTCAAAACTTTTTGGATATTTAAGCAAGATGCTAATGGTCCAATCGGATTCGGTGCATTATGCTAAGCTAACAGTGCTCCAGCCAGACCTGACAATCAGATGACAGAATTCAGTAATTGTGGTGTTTCCAATTAAATCATGAAAACAAATGTACAAAACACTTGTGCAAATCTTTGAACCAATAAAAAAAAATGTAATCAATGTTATGCAGACATTTATGACTTATAATAAGTTATTTATAATCTATAGTGGCAAAAACAAGTATTACAGACAAAAAAGTCAATTTTTTGGATGTGTTTAAGCCAGTAAATATGCAAATGTTACAGTTTTTTTTACTTAATATGGCATGCATTAGAGTCAGGGCTAAATCTTATTTCAAAACCTTTTAAAATTATGGATTTTTCTTTCATCTAGTAAGGATGTTACATCAAAATCTAAAATATAGTGGACTTACTTAAAACCAAAACACATTTTAAATGTAAATGGCAGTCTATGGTGTGAAGATACAAGATGTGCACCTGAAACTACGGATATGGAAAGCCTGTGCTGGCATTTCTCCTGCGGTGTTAATATCAGTGTGTGAGGAGTGGGAGAAGAGGGTTGCATTGACAATCCACCACAATGGGCAGCACATTAAACACATTTCATAAGTGGTAAAAACTTGTAAATAACTCATGAAAGAATAAAGGTATGTTAAAATCAAGCACACCATTGTTTTTCTTGTGAAATTCCCAATAAGTTGGATGTGTCAAATGACCCTCTTCCTATTGAAAAAACAGAAGTTGGATCCAAGATGGCCGACTTTAAAATGGCCACCATGGTCACCACCCATCTTGAAAAGTTTGCCTCCTCACATATATTAATGTGCCACAAACAGAATGTTAATATCATCAACTATTCCCTTTTTATTAAGATGTATCCATATAAATGGCCCACCCTGGAATTTACTTGCTACTCTGGGTGGTGATCTGCTGTAAACGCAAGTTTGTGTAGGTATATACAGCACAAAGACAACCAGCCTCTGAGCGAGCATAGAGAGGATTGTGTGAGCTCTACCAGTGCTCCTATTGGCTGTCGCTCAAGAAAGTCACTCTTCATTTGCATAAAGTTGAAGTATTCTCAACTTTGTCATGACGCTTGGCACGCCCACCCGGTCGCCAACGGTTGCTGTTGTTCAAGTTGGTGGAGGTTGCTCATTCTCCAATGAAATGAGCTCACGCTTGTTGCTTTGTCACTGCTAGCCAATCATAGTGTGAATGAGGCTTCACGCATGCCCGCAGTACACAACTTAGGATCTTAGGCTACGTTCAATAAATGCGATTTTCCCTTGCGTAAAAATAATAATAAAATAAATAAATATAAATAATTATTTCACATTTACACAACAATGAAGAGAGAAACTAAAAAATAAACAAATGCTGTTGTTGTGTAAACAAACAAGCAAAATGCATTAAAAAGAGTTTAAACTCTTTTGCTAAAAATGTTGTTGTGTAAACGAAGTTAATTTTTAAATTAAAGGGTTTTAAACAGCCAATTGTGGTCACTTTTTCACAAGTTTGGTGTGTTTTATACCTGATGTTTGGGTTGTTCTGACTGTAAGCCCTTCACTTTCGATCTCTCCTGCTCCAGAGCTGTGTGTAATTGTGTAACCTGGAAATACACACACAAACACCAACAAACAGCTTTTATTGATGCTAAAACTACGCCATCCAGTGAAAGAGTGAATGTAGCGTCTCACACACACACACCTGTGAGGACAACTCCTCTTTAATGTTGAGCAGCTCCTCCACCTGCAGCAGAATTTCAGCTTTGTCCTTCACTAGACGCACAGAGACAGATAGATCAATACCAATTAGGGCTGCATGATGACCTTTGCTGATGTGTTTTTATTTAGTGCCACGTCAGCAATGACGGCTACTTTTCATGGCAACAACATTTCAAAACAACACAAACGAATACATAAATTAGATACGATTTTTTAAAATTAACACAGGATAAAAATTCAAAAATATCTGGCTACATGATTAACAATCAAAATGAAGTCTCATGCACATCTTGTCAGGGAAACACGACTGATCAGCTGTAAATATACTCCAAAGGAAAAGAGAGTGCTCTCGCTCACAAACTGCAAATACACCATTAAAATTTGATTAAAATTGATTAAATTAGATAATTTAAAGGGACAGTTTACCTAAATAAGAAAATGATGTCATAATTCACTCACCCTTCGCTAGTTTCAAACCTTTCAGTTTCTTTCTTCTGTTGAACACAAAAGAAATTCTAAAGAAAGCAGGAAATCATTAAACACTGACCTCCATACTATTTGTTTTTCCTACTATGGAAGTCAATGGTTACAGGTTTTCAACTTTTTTTCTGTATATCCTTTGTGTTCAACAGAACGTAAAGAAACTTAAAGGTTTGAAACTACTTAAGGCAGGGTAAAAAGTGAGTAAATTAATTTTTTTGGGTGAACTATCCCTTTAATATGCAAAAAAATCTGACTTATTTCAGCTTGAAGACGTTTTTCAAAATGAAACTGAATACAGAGTAAGGGCTTTATTTCTATACTCTTCCTCTTATCTTTCACTCACAGAAACTAATGGTTGGAGGGGCGTGGCTAAGCATATTTCAGCCAATCCGTCAAACCGACATAAGAGACGGTCAAATGGTCAGAATAAAGTTTTTAGTTTTCAACATAGGCAAATGAATTGCACACCATAAGAACTGATGTGCGCTAGGAAAAAAAAGGAACATTAGAAATTTCAGTAACCCTTTATAATAACTACACACTATGAATTATTTATTAAGCATTAGCAAATAGTGCATTCAGACCCGAGGATTCAGGAGGAGAGAAGTCTTCCTCATTTATCGTATTTATATAAACACAATTATATTATGATATAACATTATGATATATTATAATATAACAAATTGTGGTTTTGTTTATATCAAATTACAAATAACAAATGTAGCACGGCATTCAATTACTTACCGTTGATTTACTTTAACTCTGTAAACTATAAAATCATGTGGTTTGTGTCTCATTCTTTGAGCCAACTGGCCACAGTTGTTCGCTCTATTCTTTTTCCACTGCTCTGCCAGCCACGCCCACTCCTCCCTCTGCTCGCAGAGCCCCACACCCATCTCGAAGCACTTTTTTTTTTTTTTTTTTTAATTCTGAGATGGACTTGAACCAAAAGAGGGGGGGGGGGGGGGGTTCATGGCACTTTAACATCACTAATAAACACACGCCTATGGAATCATAATAATAAAAACTCAACTGAAGATGTGAGGGGAGGTATGAGTAAAATCCTGTTATTAAATTTAGTGTTCTCACATGTTTTCAGACCAGCAGCAACATTGAGCCATAGTTCACAAAGAAATGCCTGTCAAATCGCAGAATGATTCACTTTGATTTCAGGATTGAATCAAATTAAATAGTTAGCATATCTTTTGCATAGATTGTCAGTGAGCAACAGCTCTGTGTAGTAAATGCTGCTCCATCTGAAAGCACATGCTAGAGATTTACAGCTAATTGCAGAGCCGGTTTACCTGTCAAAATGTGCAGCAAATTTGCCTTGATTCACCTTACAGCCCTTATAACATTAATAAATGCTAGATTTCAGAGGCAATTTTGCACTTACTTTCTCCTTGCTGAAGCATTTTCAATAGCTGGGAATTTCTGGCCTTGACTTCCTTATATCTTTCCTGGAAAAAAAAAACAGATATAAAAAAATCAAAAATATAAATAAATAAATAAATAAATAAAAGATTCCTTGATTCATCGGACTGAAATCTTTTGAGAGGTCAATTTAGCACATTTCACCTGTAAGAAAGTATAACATTAGCTCTTGTGTACTGTTCAAACTGACTATCCTTTCGTTATGTTGGTGGCTGCTTTTCCCCACTGACTTCCATTATAACCACATTTTTTGATTGTAAAGCCTTGACGCTATATAATCATGCATTCTAGACTGTTGGGGATGTTCTCTGTTGGGAAGAGGTACAATTTGCATTTTCACCAGGGCTCGAAATCAACCTTTTTTCTTGGTAGCACCGGTACTCCTAACTCCACCAGACAAAATTTAGTCGCACCCACCAAAAATTATCATTACTACACATTTTATATTAACAATTCTATTAATTCTATTATAAATCAACACTCTAATCACAACTAACAAATAAACAAAAATCTGCATGCGCTCACCGGCACGCACTGCTTGGCGTGAATGAGATGAACTGAATTAGCAATAATAACTGTGCTGTTCTCACGGGTGATGTCTGATATTGCACACATGATATTGACATACAACTAACTATTTGCATACGTCATCTTAATAGCAGTAACGTTTTTTTTTATGAGCTGCAATATTAGTTTCATCTCAGTGAATGCATGCTTTTTATCGATGGTGAACGCGGTGTCAGTCGCACGATTGACAGGATCGTGATGATTAAGTGAAGAATTAAACAACGTTAGAACATCTCGTGCTTAAAATGTGTAGATTCAGTGGCAAACACAGTTACCTGAAAACTCTTTACAGTGAATGCTTTAGTCATTTTCATAGCGGACTTTAACCACTGGAAGTCTTTTATCCACTCTTCTAAAAGTGTAAATGCTGGATTGACATTCAGCACATGATCACTTATCAGATGTGCCATTATTTGTAACTTTAGGTGGTTTCTAAAAATATATCTGTCAGTTTGTCTACATTCTCTCGTATCCAGACCTTTTTCGCGGCTGTCATCAGAGCTGAGTGGTTGACAGCTGATATTAACCAATCCATTTGCGTTCTGTTCTAGCGCAGTGGGCCAATAAGAAGAGCTTGAAGGCAGGGCAAGCATTGCAGGCTTAGTTTACGGCAGCAAGTTGACATGTCAACTGTTTTGAACCATTCCCGAGCGCTGCGTTTGGTGTTTTTAGGTGCAAAGATGCCTAATGCATGAATGCCTCCTAATACCGCGCATGTGGTGAACATTTTGCTGTGAAAACAACAATTTTATGCACTCGCACAAATGCTCCCAAATATATTTTGAGGTTGCATAGTTAATTTTGGGCGAATATGAGACCAAAACAGTCACAATTTCGAGCCCTGTTCACTGTTGATCATCATGCAATAAGATAGAAGTCAAAGTAAATTTGGGAAAACAACATTTTTTCTAATTTGGGGTTGTATAAAACTGATGAAGCATAGAGGGTATTTTACTATGAAATGTACATTTAGTCAGAACAGTGATAGACCTGGGGCCCGTTTCAGAAAGGAGGTTAAGTGAAAACTCAGAGTATTTCAACCCTGAAATGAGAGAAACTCCTTTTCTGTTTTCCGTTTCACTGTTCAATATCAATGATTAAAGTAAATGGTCTAAATGTATTTTTATGTATTTTTATATTTTGGGTAAGGCATAAAGCTAAAAAATGTTCATCAAATTAAATAGAGTCCGTTTGTACGCATCTCTGCCGACCGCTGTTGGTGCTGCGCGTTCACAAGAGGGGGAGCGCCCGCGAGATCGGTACAAACCTGCTAAATCAAAACTTTTTAAAAACCTGAATCAATATTGGAGTTACCTTTGCACGCTGGAGAAAGGACGACACAATGTCTGCAGAATTTCTCTTAGACAGGTAATGTTCTGTTTTTAAAACTGTTTTAGCTTCACACACAGCTGATGTAACATTAGATGTTGTTGTTACAAACGGGTTATATCTTTACAGAAGTGTTGTTCAGCTACTAAAATCTTTCGATGAAAGACTGATTAGACTATTTTCGTTTTCAGGGACTTTTTACAGCATCGATAATGTAGATTTTATTTAGTTTAACAACAAAACACAAGTAAATATCGCTATTCCGCCTAGTCTCTCCCTAAATTGTTAACCATGCAACTCTAAGAGTTGGCTCTAGAGGCGTGGCTCTAGACGGCAGGGGAGGGACTGTGATTCAGAGACTTATGCTAAGCTATTAGCATTGTGAAAAATCACCTACTGCACCTTTAAATATTTAAATACTTTAAATGTAAAATTATGCATTAAATTGAGCTGTTTTCCCACAGTAACTGTCTCTGTTGTTCACTGATGCAGTGGTGTTGCTTTTTTAAATATATACGCTCATATTTGCTCTAACTTTGCATGAGCACACCAAGTTCAGCTGGAGAAAGAAATGCTGATCTCTTTTTTCAGAGGTTGCCATGGCCACTCATAATATCTGCGCTCCATTAATAATGCCTTTTTATAGTCACAGTGTGCGCGCTTAACTCTGAGTTGGCCGACTCAAAGTTGATTGACCCAACTCAGATGAGCTGTTCTGAAACCGAAAACTCTGAGTTTTTATTCTCTGTAAATCAACTCAAAGTTCAAGTTTAAACTCAGTCGGTTAAACCTTACTAAAACAGGCCCCTGTTTAAAACACTGCTTGTTGTTTCCACACAAGTACAGATCAATAAAAATGCTTTCCTTTGTACCCATTGTACAGTAGCTGATATGCATTATTCTATTATCTAGTATTATTACCGTCTTCACTACTGCTGCTGCAGCATTTCTCATTTCATCTTACCTCCCATTGTGAAATTGTCTTTTTCAACTTTGCGATTTCCTGGTCTTTCTTCTCCAGTTCGTATTTCAGCTGCTCAGTTCTCACATCCTGGAAGTTGAAAACAGTTTTGGTGTTATATTTAGCTGCATTCTCCACTTTGAGATCACATTATGATGTGCAGTGAGAAAGCCGGACCTGCTCGTGCTCTGAGGACGTGTTGACCTCCTGCCCGGCGCTGTTGCTGTACTGCTCTCTGCGTTTGTCGCGCTGGACGATTTTACTCACGTCATCCTCTAGCTTGTTAAAGAACTTGTCATCGCGGAGCGCTGGATTTACAGGCTATGGAAAACAACAGGGTAACACTTTAGTAACAATTCATACCATTAACAACTAGCTTATTACCTGCCTATTGTTAGGATCTTAACTCTTTATCAGCACTTATTAAACTATGATCTTAAGTGTCCCTAATCCAACTGCCACCTTTTCAAGCTATTAATTAGCAGATAATCAGTAGTTATGAGCTAAAATTCTTGCTTAATGGTTTGTCAAAGGCATTAATTGTGCATTAAACTAAAGTGTGATCAAAGATTGCTAAAAAAAAAAAGAAAGAAAAGAAACTGCAAATCTGGCAACCATTGCATTCCATGCTTAGTGAGTAAACCTATTAAAATAAACAAATAAAAACAGAAAACCATAAGATTCAAAAGTTGATCTGTCAAGCAAATTAAATAAAGCATGTTTAGGTAGTATGTTTACCAAATCCAAAATAATACACTAAAGCTAAACTGAATATATACAGCATATACACTCACCGGCCACTATATTAGGTATACCCGTCCAACTGCTCATTAATGCAACAATGAGCAGTTCTAATAAGCCAATCACATGGCAGCATTTCAATGCATTTAGGCATGTAGACGTGGTTAAGGTGATCTGCTGCAGTTCAAACCGAGCATCGGAATGTGGAAGAAAGGTGATTTAAGTGACTTTAAAACGTGGCGTGGTTTTTGGTGCCAGACAAGCTGGTCTTAGTATTTCAAAAACTGCATCTCTGAATGCACAACACGTCTAACCTTGAGGCTACAGCAGCAGAAGACCACACCGGGTGCCACTCCTGTTAGCTAAGAACAGGAAACTGAGGTTACAATTCACACAGACTCGCCAAAATTGGACAATGGAAGATTAGAAAAACGTTGCCTGCTCTGATGAGTCTCGATTTTTGCTGTGACATTCGGATGTTCAATCAGAATTGAACAAAAACAACATGAAAGCATGGATCCATCCTGCCTTGTATCAATGGTTGAAGCCGGTGGTGGTGGTGTAATGGTGTGGGGGATATTTCCTTGGCACAGTTTGGGCCCATTAGTACCAATTGAGGCTGTGTCAACACCACAGCCTACCCGAGTATTCTTGCTGACCATGTCCATCTCTTTATGACCACAGTGTACCCATCTTCTGATGGCTACTTCCAGCAGGATAACCCGCCATGTCATAAAGCGTGAATCATCTCAGACTGGTTTCTTGAACATGACAATGAGTTCACTGTGCTCAAATGGCCTCCACAGTCACCAGACATCAATCTAATAGAGCACCTTTGGGATGTGGTGGAACGGGAGAGTTGCATCATGGATGTGAAGCCAACAAATCTGCAGCAACTGCATGATGCCAAAATATCAATATGGAGCAAAATCTTTGAGCAATATTTCCAGTACCTTGTTGAATCTACGCCATGAAGGGTTAAGGCAGTTCTAAAGGCAATAGGGACTCTAACCTGGTACTAATGTACCTATTAAAGTGGACGATGAGTGCAAATTCACCTTTGTTAAATGGAAATAGAGTAAATCTAGTTAACTCACGGTGCATTAACCAATATTAACAAGCATAAATTGGACTTTAATAATGCATCAATAAATGTTGTACAATGATTAATAAATGTTGCAAAGGTATCTGTAATTATTAGATTATGTTAATAAATACATGAACTAATGAAAGCTTATGGCAAAGTGTTAGCAGATTTACTTGATGGGACTGACGACTAATTAGATCATGTCTCATGTAAAAAGAGCTAAGTAAAAGAAGAAATAAGTTTAAGAAATAGACAAATTATGTGTGTGGTAATAGGGTGGGAAAATAATAAGCTTCTGCTTCATCCAGCTCCATTTTCAAGTCCGTTGAAATGTATTGAAAATGTAATTTTTATGTATGATATTTCTGTCGGAAAAAATCAAATAGTGCTTTAGAAAATCTCAACGGTCTCAACTCAAAGCAGGTTGAGCTTGCCCATTTCATATTATTACAGGTCTCTGATAGTATATTCACTCACCTCTCGCTCAGGCTTGTTCTTCAGCTGATCTGCAACAGAGAAGCAGTAAACGCTCAATCTCAGATGATAGTAACACGTTCAAAAAGTAAAGTCCAAAGCATTTTCCCAAAATATGTGTCAAACTAAGATTAGTCACCAAGAATTAATCCATTTGCTGAAAAAGAGAAAGTGGAGGTCAAATTATGCCTCAGAATCATCCCAGTGTGGATGAAAACATCTCAAACAGCACAAAAGGGTTAAATGCCGCTAAATAAGTGTCAAATACAACCAAAAAATGTATAAAACAACAAACCTTTCTGTGTTATTCAGCGATACTTTAAATATATTTATATTTTTTTAATAATTATTTTATTTTTTTCCAGGGATTGACATTAACAACCGCCAACCTGCCAAGATTTCAGCTTTGGCGGGTAAGACAACAACCATCACTAGCCATTTTGGCTGGTTGAAAATAATTTTTAAATTGTGGTTTTCTTAAAAGCAAGGTTCGACAATAAGGATGACCCAATATGCGTGCAAATGTGATATTAGAATCGAGAAACAGCACAAATAACAGCTGATGTGAAGCGCGGACTGTTTAAAACATGTGCGCGCTCCTGTTTCTTTGCGTGAAGCAATCGTGCCTGGAAGGCAACTGTGATCGGTTCAAATAGACTAGACAAAAAGTTATGCTCATGCACCAACAGTCTTGTGTCTTTCAAGAGCTTCAAATTTGTCATTTTGTAAGCAGCACCGGCTGCTTTCGCTTTGAACAGATTATTAATTGGCCTTAACCGTGTGCGTGTGACCATCCTTTCATTATCTCACACAGTATGTTTTTCACCCGCTTTCTTTTGCTTACGGTTATTTTTGTTAATATAGTTATCGTTTTATTTATTTTTTTTACAATAACAATGCTTTAATAGGGGATTATGAGATCATATGAGATCCATTTATATTTAGTTAACTGGTGATCTGAGAGATTTTTAGCCAGGACAGATTACTGTGCATATGTTTGATAAAATGACAATACTTTTTTTTTTTTTTTTTTTAAGTCAATGATGTTTCTTTGTTTTTTTTTTTTAAAGAAATGTTTTGTTAAATAAAATGTGTATTATACAGCTATTATTTACAAATATATTTATATTTTCCCCATCAGTGTTAATTTCGTTGACGAAGACTATGACGAAAAATATTCGTCAACGAACATTTTTTACAGACGAAAACTAAATAAAAACTAAATAAAAAGTCAGATACGAGGACGAAGACGATGACGAAATTTAACTGACAGTTTAGTCAACGAATAAAAACGAGAGGAAAATGTTGGGGCGGGACGAATGGAGAAGAGATCCAATAAGAACTACCCTTTTGTGGGGAAATCCAATCAGAGCGAATCTTTTGAGGGCAGGTTGATCTTGGCAAAGCCATTTTCAAAACAAAAGCCGCGGTTTTCAAGTTATGATGACGTTTGTTATACATTATATTTAGTTACACATTATACTTGGTTACAAAGCGTTGGTTAATTTAAGTTGACTTTTCTCCTTAACAACACGCTAAAGTTTTGTTCACTCGGTCCGAGGGCAGCGTCTCATGAACAGACAGACAGAAATGTCAGAGCTTGGTCTAGGACGAAAACGAAGAATTGACATCTGGTCAAACTTCACATATGACAACAAGAGCGTCTGTAAACCATGTGGAGTAAAAATCGCTGGGAAAAACACCACCAACTTGAAGCGACATTTAACGTTACAGACGGCTCATCCAGAAATCCACACCAAGGTAAGCATAAACGCTAACGTTAAGGTTATCCTATAAGATAAACCACCGTGATTCTGCTAAACTTGGAATAAAATTGAAGCCAAAGGAAATTAACTTTAAATCGTATTGATTAAACGAATTGTCTCGCTGAATTAATTAATATAAATATGTGTACTATTATAATAGATGTTGTGGTGATATATATGACTCGACAAAAGGTGTGGGTGTGTGTGTGTGTGTGTGTGTGTTATATGGCAAGAAAGAAGAAAATATCACAACTTTGTATATCATTTATATATCCTCATAGATACAGAAGATGTCTGATGACCATGGGCCAGGTGGAAATAAAGCTAGTGATGCTACAAGTACAACACAGCAGCAGGCCATCTCAGATTTCCTAAGGTCTTCAAAGTACAAGACTGAATCAAAGGAACAACTGACCAAGGAGCAGGCCATAGCTAGATGGATTGGACGGACAGGTTTACCACTCACAACAATTGAGGATGAGGACTTTGTGCTAATGATGGGGATGATAGACGGGAGACTAACAGTTCCAAAGAAAACTAAAATTAGCAATTTAATTAAAACACAGTATGAATGCTGTACTTTATCTTGAAACAATGTCATATGCGTTTCATATAATTCAGGGACAATGCATATCTTTTTCAGGGAGCATGTATATTGTTCAGGGAGAGCAGGTCTTGTGGTTATTTTTTGTGAAAAAGACTGTTTTTGACATGTAATAAAATGTTTTTTATTACAACAATTAGATATGTGCCTGTATTCTATATATGCTTCCACATATTATATTATACTTAGAATTACATGAATTATGGAGAAAAATCTGCTAATATTTGGTCCACTAAAACTAGACTAAGACTAATAGACTTAAGACTAAACTAAGACTAAAACTCTTATGATATTTAGTCAACT
Organism: Danio rerio; assembly: GCF_049306965.1. Taxonomy (NCBI): domain Eukaryota; kingdom Metazoa; phylum Chordata; class Actinopteri; order Cypriniformes; family Danionidae; genus Danio; species Danio rerio. Next base: position 59,492,963 of record NC_133183.1, read on the forward strand.
AAACTAGACTAAGACTAAAAGATTTCAGATGACTAAAATAGGACTAAAACTAAATGGTGTATTATTCCAAAGACTAAGACTAAATCAGAATTTGCTGTCAAAATTAACACTGTTTCCCATCAACAAAATTGTGGCTAGTGAAAGTACAGAGTGGCTAGTAACGTGGCTGGTGATCAAAAAGGTTAATATCAAGTTCGGTATATTTTTAAACTTCCCAAGTTCTGCTGGTTGACGCATGTGCAGATTTTTTCTTGCCAATTTTAACCACTTAAACTCTGCTGCTATTTGGGGATTTCAGCCTGGATTTTGCCTAACCAAATTTAAAAGCTTCCCAAATCCACATAAAGAGGTGTAAATGCAAAAATTTGGTATAATTTTAAAGAAAACCCTTTGAATTTTCATAAAACACTATTGAAAGTGTTTAAAATAACTGTATATGTCATCTGTGTTATAATAAACACCTAAAAAAAGGAGGCGCTTTTTGTGTGTTTTTTTTTATAAACTCAAATTTGAAAGTGTACCTTTTAGGTTCTGTGTGGTCTAGCGTGCTGTAATTAATTTTGGTGGTTCCTGCACATGTCTGTAATCATAGGAAAAAAGAAAAATGTCTCTACCATAATCTATGCAAAAGTTATTGCATTCCAACTGATAAGAGGTGCTGTACAAGCCACATGGACCGATCATTGTTTTCATATTTCCCTATTCTTTTGTTTGATCAAACATATTGTACTGTGTTTGGACCACATCAGACATATAAAAGGATTACTTATGCACATCACCTCAAAAACAGAGGAGAAATGGCCCTGAAGCGCACAGCATAAGGTAAGAGATGACAGCTGTCTGAGCTATCTGTGGCTGCTTATTGATCATGAATGTATTGTTTACATTTCTGCACTATGGAAACACCACAATTCATTCAACAACTGTTTGGCATATGAATATAATTCAGTAAAAAGAATGCTAGAACCGTATGAGCACCGACAAGAGCTTTCATTTGAGCTATAACTTGTACATGTGTCATATGAAAAATATGAAAATGAACCAATGTAAAATACCTAGCTCGGGTATCCAAAATACTGTGTATTTAAGTGTAAATACGGTACCGGGTCCGCAGAGTTTAAGTGGTTAAGCCAACTATAATAATTTGTTTTGCTTCAATTCGGAATTTCCACAACCTTGGCAGAGCTCGGGGGATCAGAGTGAGTGAGTGCTCCTAATTGGCCCCACCCTGATCCACTTTAAATAATTTTAATGTACAATTCATGCTTTTAACAAACCATCAACTAAGACTTTTAGCTTAATACACTACAAAGTAGCTGCTTATTAATAGTTTGTAAGGTAGTAGTTTTAGGTATTTGGTGGGATTAGAGATGTAAATGAGATCATATTGTGCTAATAAACAGTTAATATCTTAATACTATGCAGGTAATAAGCCAGTTGTAAATAGCATTAATTGTTACTTCAACTAAAGCGTTACCCAATAATTTCATTGATCCGCAGTGCACGTTATTATAAAGTGTCATCTAATACGGCGTCCTCACCCTCCTGCTGGAAGTCTTTCAGAGACACGGTGACACGTTTGTCCTTCCCCTGCTGGTTCTTCTTCCTGTCCTTCTTTCCACCAGTCTTCGTCTTTGGTGACGCCGTCTCAGCTTTGTCAGCATCCTTGAAAGAGAGCAAAATTGCACATGAAAACAACAAACTAGCAACGTAACAATGTTAAATTATTAGTATTAGTTTCAGAATTAGTTGCATTTATATTAGGCATTTAAAACTTATACCAGTGTAACCACAAGAGGGGGCTGTTACACCGATCAGATGATGATGACAGCACCAAACGCTGTTTTTATGGCAAGAACATTTCATTAGAGACAGTTATTCAAAATGTGATCAATTTTTAAAAGATCCCCATAACTGCTAAAGAATTTGCAATAGTATTTGATGCAATTCCTAGTGGACTTGTTCCGCTCTTATCTGGCAATTTATCCTCTGAATCAGTGGTTCTCAAACGTTTTTCCATCAAGTACCACCTTAGAAAAAAATTGTCTCCCCAAGTACCACCAAAATGAGCAGTATTGAAATACAGTAGCATAGTAGGCCCAGTAAAGCAGCTACAATTCTGCACAGTGAAAAAACCTGGCAGATTACCTCAGAAATTTAGGCTATATATCATATATGGCGTATTATATACATAATTTTTAATCCATTTTGAAATGTATGTAGCATGTACATGACATATATTTTATTCCTCCGTGTACCACTAGAAGGAAGCCCGCGTACCACTAGTGGTACACGTACCACAGTTTGAGAACCACAGCTCTGAATCAAACCTATTACATACTAATCAGTTAAGTACCAATGGTGTGGGAATTGTAGACAACACAGTTAAAAAACTGTTACATTAAAAAGTTATGCAGGACCACATTGCTGCCTAAATGCAAATCTTTTTGGAGTTTCTTATTTGAACAGATTTGAGTGGGAAAAAGTTTGGAAATTACCTAGTAAATACTGTCTCACCAATAAAATGAAAGAAGTGACATATAAACCAAGACATTTAATTTATCCAGAGAAAGAACTTGTTAATTTTTTTAGAGACATGGAATCTACATGCATTTTTTGTGAATTAGAGGAGGAATCGATAAAACACCAGTTTTTTGTATGCACATGTACCCAAATCTTTTGGTTTAATGTTGTATATTTTATCTTTAAACTTACAAAATAAAAAATTCTGTTTTTTTTTATAAAGATATTTTTTGATATGTAATAATAATAATAATAATAATAATAATTGCAGTGGTGCAGAAGGTAGTGCTGTCGCCTCACAGCAAGAAGGTCGCTGGTTCGAACCTCGACTCAGTTGGTCTTTCTGTGTGGAGTTTGCATGTTCTGCCTGCGTTTGCGTGGGTTTCCTCCGGGAGCTCCGGTTTCCCCCACAGTCCAAAGACTTGCGATAAAGGTGAATTGTGTAGGCTAAATTGTTCGTAGTGTATGAGTGTGTGTGTGAAAGTGTGTGTGGATGTTTCCCAGAGATGGGTTGCCGCTTTCTTCCATAGCGAACCCAAAGTTGTGCATGAAAATAAATGTTTACAATGTCAGTATTACTACTCTAGCCTATATATTGTTGAATATAATCTGATAATGGCAAATGTCTGATTTTACCAGTGAATAAAATTGTCTAAAATGACAGATTGCAAGCATATATCTCAAACATAATTCAACATCAGAATTATTATAAGTAGAATAAAATTATTTATAGAAACTATTGAACATATTATTATCGATGTTGTGCCATATGTTTGTTTTTACCATACCTTTAATTTACATCTACAGAATCGCGAGAAAATCATGATCTTTATATAAAGCAAAAATGAATAAAGATAATAAAAAAAATAAAATAAAATAAAAATTAAACTAAATAAATAAAAATCGCCATTCTCATTTTAGCCAGAATCGTGAAGCTCTAACAAAAAAACAATAATAAAAATGAATGATCTGTCTACACAAATGTATAAGAAATATATGTTTTTGTAAGCAATTCTTGCCCTGCCAACGTACCTTTTTATGTTCCTCAAACTCCAATTTACTTAGCATCAAGGCCTTTTCCAGATCCGCCTCATACAGGTCACTGGTCAGCTGTGACGAACACAAACATGAACACGAATGAATAAAGCGTGGAGAGAAACGGGCCCTAGTAAAGACAAACTGTGAGCTTTTTTACCTGTTCATCTCTCTGCTTCCACTCCTGCCAGTTTTCCTGCGGTTTGGAGCCTTGCTGGACATTTGCCGGATTGATCAGATCATTCGCTAAATCCTGGAGCGTGAGTGAAGGAGGCGCTGTCGACTTCTGAGGGATCTTCTTAAAAGCAAGACTCCTGAGCTGCAATGTAGAAAGACAAAACTCTTTTTTTTTTCTCTTTTTTAGCATTGACAGGCACTTAGTTGATGTTTTATCTAAAGGGACTTTAGCGTAAAACACAACCCTCCCTTTCCTAAAGATGTTTGAAATCAAGACACAATCCCAATTCTATTTTTGTACCCCTACCCCTTCCCCTTGAAACGGAGTGTGAAGGGCTTCAAAATTAACCCCTAAGAAATGGGACAGCACTGCAGCACCTGGACATGTCATCACATGTCATCGTGAGCTCTTGCTTCATAGGAGATCGACAATCGTGACTGCTGTAGTTAATCCAGTTGTATTATTTTTTGCTCTTTATCTTCACAAAATCACTAAAGGCATATATCATGTTATCTAATGATACAACGTGGCAATCAACTCACATCTGTACTGTGCGTTTACACCATAGCCATACCCATCTATGTCAGTGGGGTCTAAACTCGGTCCTGGAGGGCCAGCGTCCTGCAGATTTTACCTCCAACTTGCTTCAACACACCTGCAAGGATGTTTCTAGAATGCCTAGTAAGAGCTTGATTAGCAAGCCCAGGTGTGTCTGATTGGGGTTGGGACTAAACTTTGCAGGACACCGGCCCTCCAGGACGGAGTCTGGGCATCCCTGATCTATGTAAACACACAAAAACAACCTTAACGTTATACCAGACACTTTAAAAAGGTCATTCCCAACCACTAGACTTTTCTGACCGGGTATTCGAGTGTCATCGAGTGACAGATGTGAAAGTATTTTGTTGGACTGCTATACAGGAGTTATTATTATGGATTATTGATAGCCAAATTTAGCTGTTTTTATTTTAGCGTTCTTTTTTAAAGCATGATGGTAAAACACGAACGCTTATGAACGCTTATGAACGGTTATGAATGTATTAACACATATGCTTGTTAATACTGCCAAAAATATATTTAATATGTGCATCTCCTTACTTCCATGTGCAGCAATGCAGCTGTTTTATTTTGGGAATTTTTATTTTATCCCTTGGTTTCGAGTGTGGTCCTAAAAAAAAACTCAGTTTCAAGAGCTATCTAGCCCTTCCCCTCATCTCTACACCTTTAAGTTAAAGAGAATCGGGTAAGGTGAAGGGCAAAGGGGTGGAATTGGGATTGTGTCCAAGTGATTTCACTCGGCGGTCATCTTTGAAACGCCTCTCGAGCAGTATGCTCGTCAAAATGGAAACGTCAAATTCTCTAAAATCGCCAAGCTTATGACTTAATTTCCTATTTTGAATCAACAATACAGTTAAACAACAACTGTCTCTTTAGTTTCATATCCAACCATTCGAATCACACAAAATCTGCAGAAACTCATGTTTGGTCTGAGCCCCTCCCCCTGGAAATGAGATAAATAGATGGATGGATGGACAGACGGACAGAAGGAAGGACGAACGGATGGACAGACATATAGACCTTTTTCATGGCTGCTGCATGGAGGGCGCCATAGCGACCAGCGTCTTCCGGTAGAATGCCAAAAACTTCCGTTTACAGCGTGTACAACTGGTAATTTGCGCTCCGAAAATGGGTTTCAATAACGTTTTTATTGGATAACAGTGTTTTTGTGACACACAACTTAGAAATGTGTCTGTTAAAGCCGTTATAATCTGTCACGTGTGGTTCAAGCGCGTCAGAAATACGAGAAAAACGTTCTCCTAGTTCACGTGTCTGCCGTCAGAAATACAGTGTGTGAGTGCCATCCCGGCCTGTCAGCTGTTAGCTCAGCGGCTCTTTAACACAAACACGCACACACAGAGAGAGAGAAAGAGAGAAAGAGAGAGAGAGAGAGAAAGAGAGAAAGAGAGAAAGAGAGAGAAATAGAGAGAGAGAAAGAGAGAGAGAGAGACAGCAAACCAGAGTACTGGCATGAAACTTAACAGGTATGAAAGTCGTGCAATTTACAAAAACTGATCCTCTGCTGCTGATTTGCTGTTCATTCTAATCGCGAGCCGTTTGTGTTTTATTTCGTGTGTTGTTTTTACCACGGTTTGTGTTTTTCTGTCATTTCGATATGAGACTAGCCTATATTTTCACGTTGTAACAGTTATTAAATCAGTGTGTCAGTGGCACAGTACAGGCTATGTGTGTGTGTCAAACATTTTGGTGAATTACATTTGTTTGGGCTGGTTATATATTTGAAATAAAGAGAAAATGTTGACTTTAGCGATGACGAGGCTTCATTTAAACTGCAGAACATGCCGTCTGACAACAAGGGAAAAACGCCTCACAGCAGCTGTTTTCCATCCTATTAGATTGCATTTCTTTAAATGATCAGTCCAGGAGATGCTGCTGATGGACAACAGTATTAGTTCAAAGAGGATAAAAGCTGGTAAAACAGATTAAAACTATCGTTTCAAAGCTGTCCAAATGTAACTGTTTACACGCATCAGCTGCCGACCGGAAGTTCTTTGCATTCGCCTTGCGCATACACGCAAAGCATAATGGGTAATTTTGCGTTCCAAGAAAAAGGTTTATAAGTAGACAGACTGACAGACAGACAAACATATACATATTTGTTTTCTGTCACCTCATTAGCTTCACTCTGCTGCTGTTCCTTCTTCCGTCTCCTCTTTTCCTTCTTTTTCTCGTTATTTTGGCTGTTCTTCCCGCTAGGCGATTTCCCCGACCGGGGCTTCCCTGCTCCTCGACCCGCCGCCTTCGGCTTTCCTACATCTGAATCTGAGTCCGAATCAGAGTCGACCTGCAGCAGGGCGAAGCGTGAGGCGGTGGTGGGCACGGAGATCACTGCTGATGCCATCCTAGACCTGCCAATCACACCAACACCAGTCAGTGCAACATTTACTTGACGAAAAATAAAGTAGGGATGCAACGATTAACCGGTTTCATTATTAACTAGGAACCCACGGTTTGGAACGCAAGTAACGTGTTGATTAAGAACTTTTTTTGAACTATACAGTCGCAAAGAGATCACCTCCCGCATCATTTAAAATCACATGTATGAAAGCATTTTGGCTTCCCTGTAAATATAATGATGATGGAAAAAGTTGCAGTGGCACCTAAATGCATTCTTACCGTACGTTCACACCGAAAGCGGCGAGAGCGTCCAAGGTCGCTCTGGCCGCCCTGGCGACAACACTCTCTGCCTTCAGCTCCTGCGGCGAGAGCGTCAAAACTCGCAACATTGATCTCATATTTAAAGGAGCAGCATTATCAGTTACATTCCTGCATAAAACGTTTTCTAGCGTGAAAATGTTGCGCACTTCTTATCAAATTCATACAACAATGGAAGATCAAGTTGCGTGTGGTGTGGCTTTGCTCTATTTATCCAATATGTGTCCATTTGTCTGAAATATCCTGAAGCAGCAGTACTGTTTTGTACTGTCACATCGCGTGATATTCCCGCTTTTTCAAGATAAATTTATATAGCATTAATGAACATCAGTAACTCACCAGTAACTTATTTAATGTATGTTCCTGTAGGAAAAAAATTGTAAATAATTGGAAATCCGGCGACCGCAATAATCAAACCATTGGGAACAACTGTGGTCGGAACCAAAGTTCACAGGTCTGTGTTCTCTGAACTGCTATCAAGCGATGGACGTCTTCATTCTGATTGCTTGCCGCCAAACCGCGTCATAGCTCATTACCATAAAGTTGACTTCATTTCAACTCTCCTCGACGCTCACGCCGGCGAAGACGCGCCGCGCTGCTCCTCGCCGCTTATCGCCGCCGGCTCTCATTGAAAATGAATGACTTCCGGCTACTTTGACGCTCTCGCCGCTTTCGGTGTGAACGTACGGTTAGGCTTTTAATTAAAGGTGTTTTCTGTCACTGCTTGTTCAGTCTGCCATAATGCATTCATTGTAAAGCTGCACAATAAACATTAAAGGATCGTGATCTCAATTTAAACCCACGCAACATGAATGATAAATGATAATGATTAGCATATGTTTATTAATCTATCGAAGTGCTGCATTCAAATCTGTGTTTGATCAAGAGATATTCAGTTTTTACACTATTACAGGTCGTTACAAACCATCAAATAACACAGAAGAGCTCGGAGAACAGTTTATAGTTATAACATATAACACTGATGTTTGTGGTAAAGATTAAGATCTCCATTTAATGGAACTTGACGCTGGTGAATGTTGTAGCAATTACATTGTGTAACCAACAGGTGGCGACAAACAACCATCAAAATTATGTCATTGAATAGGTTTCCAGAAATGATTACGCCTATAATGCTGCGTTCACACCAGACTCGGAATCCGCGGATAAATCACAATATTCGCGCATAAATAGCCGCGTGAACATTTGAGTTTACTCGCTTCATTCGCGCATCAAATCTGCTTCATTCACGCGTCAAATTTAATTCAGAACAGACGCGGAGTCGCGTGATGGGCAGGGCTTCTGTCTGCCCGGTGACTCTAGCTTCGTTGCTAAATGGCTAACATGGATTTTATTAAGAAAATACAGTTTATGTGTTTTATGAAGGCTGAAAAACAGCGTTGAGACGTTTAGGGCCGTGTCTGAGTCCACTAAAGGTTCAGAGGTGCACCCAGCTTTGTGAGTTCATATACTCCTCCAGAAACTATACCTGGATGATGGAGGCTTTCAGCGGTGCTTCTGACTGAGCCGAGCCCACTTTGATGCACTGTTGTCGGTGTCGGCTGGAGGATTTGCCCCAGGACACCAACAACAGGCATACGTCAAAATCACGCCCCCCACAAGAGCAAGCTTCTGATTGGCTAACACGGATTTTTGAACTCAAGCGATTCACGCGCTAAACGCGTCAAACGCTCAATTCGCGAATATCGCACCGCAGGATGTTTATTCTCGCTCAGCTTTATACTTTGTATGGAATAAAAAATCTTAAACGAAAACACCAAACATTTATGTAATAAAGTTGATCAAAAGTGCCTTTCAGACAGAGGTTCAACAGCCTTTGACTACATTTGTTTTCTTTAAAAGGGAAATACTTGCAATAGACTTGCATTCGACAAATACAATGTTTTTATTTATTCTTATTTTTTACATTTATTTATTGTTCTGTCATTTATTTTCAGTGTTAAATAATTATTGTTTAAATGTCAAAAACTTTTTTTTCACTTATTTTTAATTCCAAAGACAAATGATTTATTGGTTGTTTTTAATACTATTTTGTGCTGTATTAAATAACAATAACAATTTAAAATACAGGGTGCTTTCATGTGATTTTCTAAACCAGTAGTGTTTTGAAATGTATGAATGTGTAATAATCGTGATTATTCCTCAGACTATAATCGTACAAACAAAATTTATAATCGTTGCATCCGTATGCTGACTCTTAAATAAGTTGTAGATATCTTAAAAACTAACAATACTGATACTAACATCTAGAAAAACTATTTAAATGTCATGGCACTTTTAAAAGTATAACATTCAGAGCAAATTTCTAATACAAAATTAAAAGTAAATAATTAATGGTGCAAATTAATTTAGATTTACTCTCCCTACACATACAGGTTTAAGAGGTCACATATAAGCCAAATTTATCCTGATATCATACATTTTGGTAAATTATGAGATTGTAGTTTCATCACATGTTTTTTTTTTCAGGGAGGGGAGTCCGATTTCGACACAACAGGCTCTAACCAAACCAAACCTGACGCGGCAGAATACCACAAAAATGTGCACTTTCATGTTACACAGACCTTTAAAAAGGCTTTAAAGCGCTATAAATGCATTTATATACTATATTTACAATATCATAACTGTATCAAAATAATGAGTGGCGTCTCTGGGACTAGCAAATTATAGCATTGAAAAATCAGTGCTAACGTACATCTACCATAACAACTTTGCGGATAACGTTTGAATGTGTTAGCATGCTAGACTTAAATAAACAAATAAAAACAGGTTTAATAAGCATTGTTCACTGAATAAACACAAAGCACTTGACAATTAGAAGATGTAGTATATAATCGAGTGGAGCTTGTAGTGCTCGCTGAACAACCGCTTCAGATGTAACGTTACTCGTCGTTATGTAATATACGTTTAAATAATAATTACACCCTGATATAATGTAGTTTTTAGTCATTATACAATTCGCTACCTAAAATGTCGCTAGCATTGACTTTTTTTAGCTCGCTGGTGTTGAAAACAAGTAACAAAGGCGCCCTGTTTACAGTAATATTCCCTCAGCGCGTTTCTACCTTTAACACACGTATTCTGCAAACGTGTAGGGATTATAATAACGGCGGTGTTATAATTTACTAAGCAAACTTTCACCTGGTTAGGACTTGTCGGTACCTTCGGCTTCGTGCAAGTGGAAACTGCTACACAGACGTGAGTATGGCGGCCTGAACGGACATAAAAGCTTCAGTGGTTATTATTGAGTGGAAATGTTGTCAGTAACTGCCAATACGTGCTCCCTTTAGGTGGCGCTCTATGGCTCAGAATAACAGATGAGAACTATTTGTTTGTCGTTGAATGTTTCCTTAAAATATATTAATTAATTCTGTGAATACCTGACATACATGGTGTTGTCACCTCTGGTAAAATATATCATGTTACGAAAATTAAACAAATGTTTATTCAGTAATCACGACTGCGATCATAATTAAAGATGAGAAATGTAACACATACCACGTGACGTTAAGAATCCTGAGACGCATTGTCCACTGTTTTTCCAGTAAACAATTAGTATTATTCATTCATTTTCCTTCGGCTTAGTCCCTTTATTTATCATAGGTCGCCACAGTGGAATGAACCGCCAACTTATCCAGCGTATACCCTTCCAGCAATGTGCAGTTGCAGCACTAATGTGCTGTTGCACCTCTGCTTGGAGCTAGAATATAGCCTAATTAGTCTCTGTGTGTGTTTAATACAAACTCCGTGGTCCACTTAAGATGAGATTTCAAATCCCGGAAATTCTGCACGTAAAGGATAAATCACGTATGAACTGGTCAAGCAGTGTATTTCTGCAAATAATCACTCAGTTTTTGACACACATACTGTAAAGTACGAGTAAGCAGATCTAATTTCTAACTTAAATATGTAATTCCAAATTATTTATTTTAAAATACAAGTTAATTTTTAGATTTCAAAGATATACAAATATGTCAATTAATCTGCCTCGTCATTATGGAGGTACTTGGAGAGACAATTTCTTTCTGATGTGGTAGTTGATGTAAAAAAGTTTGAGAACCACTGATCTAACACATTGGCGAGCCACCCAAGAACGGTAAAGTCAAATACAGCAAAATCCAACATCGTTTTTCAGATTTTTTAAAAGTTGAACAAGCCATTTGAACCTTGATGTGTTTGTTACACTCAAAATATGTACAAAATATATAAAAACACAAAGAATGTGCAAAAGTTAGCTGTTTGTTCAAACTACTAATGTAAAATGAGCTGAAAACACAATTCTTGAGCTTTTTTGGGTGGACAACGTAATTTGTTTTAAATTCAATCCACTTAACTCTGTAAAAGCTAATACGCTGATGTAATTCCTTCATGTTCTCTCAGCACAAATTGAATGTGTGGAACCATGCAATGTTTTCAGTGTATGTAAAAAAACAAAGCCTTTACTGGTTAAAGGTCCCGTGAAATTAATGTAAAGATTATTAGATGTTAGAATCAGTATGTTAGCTTTAAAGATGTCTATATACTATAGTGTTAAAAAACAGCTACAAAAATTAGTGTTTAGAAAATATAAAACTGACATAAACATTTAAAACATTTTAATTGTTGCGTGAACTAACCCTTAATATTAAAACAATATATTCCAGAAGTAAATCGCCTCGTTTTCATCATTTTATTTAGAGTTCTAAACAGCATGATAGAAAAAGGAGATGCAGTCAATAGTAGATGCATCGTGTGTGATGGATTGGGATGTGGGCCATTTCTTTGTGGTGTTTTTTGGCATATGGCCACAGGTAAAAGTCAATGAGAGCAGAGTTGATGTGGCAGCTCTTCCCATCTTTCTCCTCCACCAGCTTCCACAGATGCTGTCGGATCTTCTCCACACACCAGATAGAGCAACCCCTGATCTCCACCTCTCGCCTCTCACCCGAGCTCAACAATTCACCTGTGACAGAAGAATTCAGTTCAAGTTTATTTGTCTACCGCTTTTCACAATAATTATTGTATTAAAGCAGCTTTACAAAAAGTGCACAGTATTGTGTTACAATCAAATTTGGAAAAAGTTAAGGTTATTACTTTATTACTTACAAATAAATATAATTAACTAGTAACTAAACTAAACTAACTAAAAATAGCTTTTAACAGTTAAAGTTATTATATATAAACATAGTTAACCTGCAGTTATATAGTATATAAATGATGTCTATGTGCTCGTTCAATTAAGTGTATTTGTGTATTAAGTGTATGTTTTGTCCTCTAAGTCCTCGATGGATAACAATCATTTATTTATTTAAAACCCCAAATCAGAAAAAGTTGGGGCAGTATGAAAAGCGCAAATGAAAAAATAAAATAGTGATTTCCAACTTTACTTTGACTTGTATTTCTTTGCAGACAATATGAACAGGTGAATATAATACAAAAGCAGCATCCAAGAAGGTCTAGTCCTTTAGGATGGGCCGAGGATCACCAGTTCCTCAAAGAAAGATAGGAAAACATTTGGATATTTCACCTTCAACAGTGTAAAACACCATTAAAAGGAATCTGGAGGAATTTCAGTGTGTAAAGGACAAGAGCGCAAGCTTAAGCTGAACAGCTGTGATCTCTGATCCCTCAGGTGGCACTGCATCAAGAATCCTCATTCATCTATAAGCGATATCACTACATGGGCTCAGGACTACTTTGGCCAACCTTTGTGAAGTACCACAATACTTAGTTTTATCCACAAATGCCACTTAAAACTGTATTGTGCCAAAAGGAAGCCCTATGTTAACAGTGTCCAGAAGCGAAATCAACTTCTCAGAGCTTAGAGGCATCTAGGATGGACCATCACAAAGTTGAAACATGTACTTTGGTCAGATGAATCAGCATTTCAGGTCATTTTTGAGAGAAATGGACGCCGTGTGCTGAGAATCAAAGAAGAAAAGGATCATCCAGACTGTTTCCAGTCCAAAAGCCAGGGTCTGCCATGGTCAAGTGCCCTTGGCAAAGGTAACATACACTTCTGTTCTATTAATGCTGAAAACTACATGGAGATTTTGGAGTATAATTTGCTGCCTTCAAGAAGACGTCTTTTCCAGGGACACCCATGCAAATTTCAACAAGACAACGCAAAACCACATTCTGCACACATTACAAAGTCCTGGCTGCGGAGGAAGAGGAAACAGATACTTGACTGGCCTGCCTGCAGTCCCGACCTGTCTCCAATAGAGAATGCATTTTGAAGCGCAAACTGCAACAACAACACCCCGTACTGTTGCCCACCTGAAGACTTGTTTGCAGGAAGAATGAGATCAAAATTACACCTGAAACACTTCATCACTGTCTTCGGTCCCTAAATGTCTTTAAAAGTTTGTGAAAAGTAATGGCAACATTAATCTTTGCACCACTGCATATAGCGAATTACAATTCTGATATAAGTCTCAAAAGAATTATTCTCAAAAAAGCTGTCTGCATTGCTGTAATGGAAACGTTTTCTTCACTCGTAATCACTTGCATGTTGCACTCTTTCAAATAGATTTTAAAACAGTTCAGAATCTTTAAAATAGGTCCAGACTAGCTAAGCAAACAAGCTACAAACCGTTTTTCAGTGTCTCCATAAGGGCATCGGAGTAGCGTAAAGCCCCCAGATACACCAGGCCCTGTGGGACCCTGTAGTCGGCGAACATGGTCAGGTAGTCGAGGTTTGGGATGTTGCCTTCTCCACGTGCCTCCATGATGCCCCAGAAGTCTGCCACAAGAATCTGAGCCCTCTTGTAAAACGAGATTCTCTTACCCTACAACAGCAAACAAATATATATATATATACCTATTAACAAAACATTGATATATATATAGTACTGTGTAAAAGTCTTAGACCACTAGTATTTTCACCCAAAAAAAGGTTTAAAGTCGGTTATTTTTATATTTAGAACTAACCGACTTTAAACCTTTTATGTGGTATAAATAGGAGTGGGGTAATCTATATAACAAGCTGTTTTTACTGTATAAAATATGTAACAGAGGCCAGCTAGCAAAGTGCTATGCAGGTAAAACTCACCCCTCTGACCTCAAAAAGGTGCTCTAGCAACAAACATGGTCTTTAGCCTTCTTGTTAGAGCAACCGACTCCCATACAAAGAATCGTTGGTTCGATCCCAGCTCAGAGTGGATTAGGTGCAGTAGGACCGGTGAGTTACACATGGGGGTTCGGGATGGGACTGAGGTTTAGGTGAGTGAGTGCAACGGGTGTCAGCTAGCAAAGTGCTATGCACGTAAAATCTCACTCCTCTGACCTCTAAAGGTGCTCTAGCAACATACACTAGAGGCCATGGTCTTTAGCCTCCTTTTTAGAGCAACCGACTTCCATCCAAAAAAAATCACCGGTTCCCAGCTCAGACCGGGTTGGGTACAGTAGGACCAGTGGGTTACAAATACATCAGATCTATGAAGAGTCCTTGTAAACCACTATTAATGTGTCCTGGTCCTGGTGATGACTTTAACCACAAACTCATTGGCACTTGTATTAAAAATGTCAAAATGCAGATTGTTTCCTTTGAGGGTTGGGTTTTATAATAATAATTTATTATGGAGTATGCAATTTTAATCAAATGCAATTTAATTAAACACAAGAAAACGTTGTTACTAGGGATGTAACGGTATCAGAATTTCACGGTACGGTAATACCTCGGTATGAATGTCACGGTACGGTATTTATTGAATCATTTACAGGAAAAAAAAAACTTTTGAAAATACTCCAAAAAAGTGCCAAAAGTGTCAATGACATACAAATTAGCCATCTATCTGTAAGCTTTGAAACACTAACTTCAATTTTAATAACAAAAAATTATTAAACCATGTAAAAAAATAAAGTTTCAATTTAGTATTGTTGAAAACTCATCTCATTCAACATTTAATCACTCACTCACTTAGATAGAGATGGGTTTAAAGGAAAATTATCATATAATTATAATCTGGTAAAAGCTGGTATCTCTGGGTATTTACAATGTCCCCTGCAACAGAAAAAAGCCCTCTCATTTGGGACTGAGGTTTCTGGGACAAGAGAGATATGACTTGGCCCTTGTTGACAGCAATGGGGTAAGGTTGTGCATTGTTTTTCCCCCACTTGAGAAGACAAACCATGAGTGAGATAGAGATCTCATGTCTGCATTAATCTGAACAGTGTGCTGTGTTTCTGCAGTCCCCATGACTGATTATTAGTCGTATTCCCCAACTTGCAGGCACGTGCACACATAGGGCTCAACCTGTGCAGTGCACATGCCCTTTTTAGTCTTGGATAGAAAGTGCCCTTCCAAAACGATCAAAAGTGCCCCCGCGACGCGACACACCCTCCGTCCAGTCCAGCCCTTCAGTAGGCGCGCGACAACACCTCTCTTGAGTATGCGCGCTCAACCCCCCCTCGGCGCTTTACAATACGCGCGCCACAACACAGCTGATTAGAACGCGCGCGACAGCACCGCTATTCAGCACGCGCGCGGCGACAACACCCGCTTTAGGTTCGATCATTTCCATCTTTTTTTCATCTCCGCTACTAGCAGCACACTCCATTTCCGCATTACTGGATCTGTAGCGACAACAGACCGCAAAGGATTATGGCCACGCCTGGGCTGATGGGAAATGTAGTTTCAGCTACGTCCCGTTCGCTTCATTCGCCTGAGCAAATTTTCTCAGAAGACCTATAGTTTTACCGAGTCATGCGACTTCGGTAATATCTAAAAAATTTAATATTGCGGTATGACGGTATTTACAATACCGTTACATCCCTAGTTGTTACACTTTGTAAAACGGGACACATGATTAATGTTAGGTGTTGTATTTACTAGCCTGAAAAAAACATTGAACAACACATTTATTACAGAATTTATTCATGTTTGACATGTTTAGTCCCAACATTACAAGGTATGTTATTCCGAGATAACAACCGCTTAATAACACAGGTTCATCCGGGAACTCTGAATCATCTTATGCCCCATTTCCACTGAGTGGTACGGTACAGTTCGGTTTGGTACGCTTTTAGGGCCGTTTCCACTGTCAAAAGGCGTACCGAACCAAACCGTACCATAACACTTTTTTGCCACCCTTTCTAAAGGGTGTGAATCTTGTGAATGAACAACGCACAGGTTAGTGTAGACTCCGTTTTCATTTCTGTCGGCTTTGCCCTTAATTAAAAAATTGCTAAACTATTTTGGCTCAGACCACTGTTCATTCATTCATTCATTTTCTTGTCGGCTATTTCCCTTTGCTATTCCGGGGTCGCCACAGCGGAATGAACCGCCAAGTTATCCAGCAAGTTTTTACGCAGCGTATGCCCTTCCAGCTGCAACCCATCTCTAGGAAACATCCACACACACAAATTCACACACTATGGACAATTTAGCCTACCCAATTCACCTGTACCACATGTCTTTGGACTGTGGAGGAAACCCGGAGAAAACCCACGCGAACGCAGGAAGAACATGCTAACTCCACACAGAAACGCCAACTGAGCCGAGGTTTGAACCAGCGACCTTCTTGCTGTGAGGCGACAGCACTACCTACTGCGCCACTGCCTCACCCTCAGAACACTGTTTTGTGTCTAATTTTTATTTTTTGTGACATCCAGGACTGTTGTTATCATAGAATAATGCACTTCAGTCTTTATTCTAAGTGCTTTATTCTGCGATAACCCCCTCCTGGATGTACTTTAACCTTTACCTAACTATGTGTCCCGTATTGTAAAGTGTTACCACAAAATAAAAATAAAAAGTCCAATTAAACTTTCATTGATTCGTTTTCCTTAAGCTTAGTCCCTGATTTATCAGGCGTCGCCACTGCGGAATGAACCAATTGCAGAATGAACTACTCTGCCATATGTTTCTCACAGCAGATGCCCTTACAGCCGCAAACCAGTAATGGGAAATCAATCAAACATCTTTAACCTCATATGTGGCTTCATCTCTATATGACGGGATGTTCTCCACAATGTGCTGGACCATCTTCTGGGCATCGTTCTCACAGCGGCTCATGAATGTGCGGAAGGATCCTCCGTGCTGGACGAGCACCCGTCCAGCCTCTGTCAGGGCCTGGTGCCGCTCTCTCAGCATGGGCATGGGTGTAGGGCTGTCCGAACGCAGCACCTTCGCCAGCTCGGACTCACTGATCTCACTGAAGAAGCTGGGGTTTGTAATGGGCACTCCTGAAAAAAAGAAACAACATCAGCGGCGCACATCTTAGCATTTTTTTTATGTAGTCATTTTCTGTTTGTTTCAACTTGCGTATTTGTCTAATAGACCTATTCATTGATTAACTGCGGTGATCATTGTTAGCTGGTGTAATGTCAAGAGTTTTGCAACAGTAGAGTTTGAGCATGCAAAATTCTGTTGTACGGCGCGGCAAAAGGGGCGGGATTAAACAATTAGACCTGATTAGACATTTAAAAAAAGCAAGCAATTGGTGCATATGTTAGTGTCTGTACAGTGAAGGAGTGTTTGATGATTTTAACTTCATCCTTTGCATTAATAGACTAATCATTGCATTAATAGTTTAGTTCTGTTTTTAAATAATTGCATGAACATATTCTGATGTGTTTATCCTCAAATAACCTTGTGCTTAACCTCATATAATTTTGCTCCATAACAGCCTTTGTGTGACTGATAACTGAGAAGTTAACTCCTCATACTTGTTATCGACGGAATGTTACATCTTTTCTTCTAGAGCAGGGGTGTCAAACTCAATTCCTGGAGGGCCGGAGCCCTGCACAGTTTAGGTCCAACCCTGCTCCAACACACTTACCTGTAGGTTTAAAACAAGCCTGAAGGACTCAATTAGTTTGATCAGGTGTGTTTAATTAGGGTTGGAACTAAACTGTGCAGAGCTGCGGCCCTTTTGGAACATAGTTTGACACCTGTGTTCTAGAGCAGGGTTTTTCAAAGTCTAAGACAGTGGGCCTCCCTTTTGACACAATTTATTCATTGGCGCCCCCCTCCTCCCAAACACGCATGCACACGCACACGCACACGTACACGCACACACACACACACACACACACACACACACACACACACACACACACACACACACACACACACATATATATATATATAACGTAAATCCTAAACTAAAATACTGATCATCATATCGTCGTCTTTTGGGTTTAAACCCTGAACTCGAAGGCTTTTGTGGCGAGGGGGCGTGGCCGAGAGCCGTGGGAAGGGAGTGAGGCCACCGCGTAAGTGGCAAACCTGCCTCGGATCCCATGGAAGGAGCTCTGGATCATAAAAGGAGGAACGAGGGCAGAGGAAGCCGAGAGAGGACCGGGCCCGGACATATTTTACTTTTGCTTTTGGAGACTGCCGTCCGTTTGTTTTGGTTTAGACGACAGCCTCCGTGAGGAGCTGCCGTCACTGTCATTAATAAATCACTTTAAAACTGCTTCGGTTCTCCGCCTCCTTCTTCCCGGCGGCCAAAGGGCCGTGAACTTCATTACAGCTTTGAATCGGGGGGTCTCAGAAACCGACCCATTGTATTAGAAGGCATATACCTGTATTGGCGGGCTTGCCAAACAGAAGCAAATTCACAGCTATGCCTTCTGGGTAAAAAAGGTTTTCTTATATTTGACGTATTAGTTTTTTTTTGCTTTGTTTAATTAAAACGTTTAAATATAATAAAAAATACATATAATAATTAAACTTAATAATTATATTTTTATTATATTATATTTTTTCCCGCGCCTCCCCTGACATGCTCTGGCGCCCCCCAGGGGAGGCGCGCCTCACACTTTGAAAACCCCTGTTCTAGAGTGTGCTCATTTACAAGAACAATCACAGGCTGGAGGGGCTCAGGCTCACTCTCCTGTAGGCTCTGTTATGTGTATGCGTACATTTTTCTCTGCAGATGTGCTGTTCTGCCTAACAACTGATGATTTAACTGATTATTGAACTGATCTGAATGGTGGATATTTCTTACTAGCGCCCACGGGTGGGGCCGAAGGCAAATCGGCGATATATACTTGGTTGCCAGGGTTAGAGAGTAGTGTGGAATGCCCACATGTAAACCTCATACTGTAAAGCAGGGATGTCCAAAGTCAGTCCTGGAGGGCCGATGTCCTGCAGATTTTAGCTCCAACTTGCCTTAACACACCTGCAAGGATGTTTCTAGAAACCCTAGTAAGAGCTTGATTAGCTAGCCCAGGTGTGCCTGATTGAGGTTAGAACTAAACTTTGCAGGACAGCAGCCCTTCAGGACCGAGTTTGGACATGCCTGCTGTAAAGGGTTTATTCTGCAGGCCAGAGCGCTCTGTATGCTTTATCCATTTGATTCATTAAATTAATATGAACTTATTTTAGGCCTCTGGCCGATCTTTGAACCTGGGGGACTAGGGGAAAGTCCAACAACAGAGAGGCCATGTTTTGATCTTCGATTGGTCTCACGCAATCAGGTGATGCCATTTCGCAGGTCAGAGTTGATCAAGCTTGAACTTTGCAATGTAAAAAAAAATGTAAAACTGCTTTTATTCTAGCCGAAATAAAACAAATAAGACTTTATCCAGAAAAAAAAATATTATAGGAAATACTAGGGAAAAAAATCCTTGCTCCGTTAAACATCATTTGGGAAATATTTTTTTTTTAAAATTCACAAAAGGGCGAATAATTTTGACTTAAACTGTATATATAATATAATATAATATAATATAATATAATATAATATAATACTACATAATAGAATATAACATAAGATAACATAATATAACATAATATAATATAATATAATACTACATAATAGAATATAACATAAGATAACATAATATAACATTATATAATATAATAAATTATAATATAATATAATATAATATAATATAATATAATATAATATAACATAGCATAATATAATATAATATAATACTACATAATAGAATATAACATAAGATAACATAATATAATATAATATAATATAATATAATATAATGTAATATAATATAACATAACATAACATAACATAACATAACATAGCATAGCATAGCATAGCATAATATAATATAATATAATATAATATAACATAATATAATATAATATAATACAATATAACATAACATAACATAACATAATATAATAAAATATAATATAATATAATATAATATAATATAATATAATATAATATAGCATAATATAATATAATATAACATAAGATAACATAATATAACATTATATAATATAATAAATATAATATAATATAATATAATATAATATAATATAATATAATATAATATAATATAATATAATATAATATAATATAATATAATATAATATAATATAACATAACATAATAATATAATATAATATAATATAATATAACATAACATAATAATATAATATAATATAATATAATATAATATAATATAATATAATATAATATAACATAATAATATAATATAATATAATATAATATAATATAACATAACATAATAATATAATATAATATAATATAATATAATATAATATGATATGATATAATATAACATAACATAACATAACATAACATAACATAACATAACATAACATAACATAATATAATATAATTTAATATAATATAACATAACATAATAATATAATATAATATAATATAACATAATATAATATAATATAATATAATATATAATAATAAACAATAAAAACTACATAGCTGCCTATAGTGAATAAAGTAATCGTCGTCACCTTCGTCCATGGCTCTGGTGATGGCGGCACAGAGAGACATGTACCCTCGATAGGTGTCTCCCCTGCACACCACCTCGCACTGCTCGTCCTCTTTCTCAGGCCAAAAGGAGAAGTTCATGGTGTCTGTCACAAACACCCAGTTGATGGCGTCGTCCGAGTCCGGTGACGGTGCGAGAGGATTCATCTTCTTCCAGCCGCTGGCGGTGAACTCGTCACTGTCCCGGAGCTCATAGATCATCTGTGCCACACGTTTAACACCGTCTTCATCCACAAACACATCCCGACTGCGCTCAGACACAAACCGGCCGGACTCTCGAGGGGACAGCGGCTGCTCCATTCCTTCTGTTTGGAGAAAGACTGTGAGTTTGTGGCTGCTGAACACTAAAAACCCATGCGAACATGGGGAGAACATGCAAACACCACACAGAAATCCCAACTGACCCAGCCATGGCTCAAACCAGCGACCTTCTTGCTGCGAAAGATTAATCGAATCCAAAATGAAAGTTTGCTTTTCTCATATAATATATACAATAGTTATGTCTGGTTCTCGAGCCTGATTGGCTAATAGTCATACGACATTCTGCAATATCAGCACTCGTACAGCCTCTTCACCCTTGTGTATTACTCTGTCCACAAAGAGTGACAGCAGATCAATAAACTCACTACAATCATTCAAATATTAGCTCTGGTTTGGAGAAGTAGCAATGGTTTCTGCTGTTCTGATGTCAGCTGCAGATGTGAATGAATGGCGGAAGAAAGTAGTTCCTCGTACAAAAAGGTTTTTCAGACTCTCTGTGTTTGATTTTCGTTTTATATACACGATTATGCCATCAAACTGTTGTATAAATGCAATATCACACTCCAGAAGTGCACACAGTGTGAAATGGCTGTATATTGGCACTGCTGGGGCACTAGGACACTCGGCCTGTGGCTTCGAGCCAACACACGTCTCCCACGAGTGCCTATATTCAGCCATATTGCATTGCTACGAGTGTGATATTGCTCAGATATAATATTATATTATTAAAACAAATCTATACCAAACTTTTTTATATTTTATATCTAAATATTATGTATGTATGTATATATATATATTTATATGAGCAGTATTACACTAGTAGCAGTGCGATATGGCTGTATATCGGCACTGGTGGGAGGGGTGCGTTTGCTTAGTGCTCCCACCAGTGCCAATATACAGCCATATTGAACTGCTACGAGTGTAATATTCCGTTTATACAACAGTTTTAAGAGGAACTACTTTCTTCCGCTTTGGATTCAAAGCTGACAGTTAAACAGTTGAGCGTGCATCTTTTAAACTTTAGATCTGTAGTGTCTGCTTTTTGCTGGCTTTATGTGGGCGGGGTAATACACAAAGGGTAAGAGGCTGTACGAGTGCTGATATTACTTAAATATATCACGGCTATCAGCCAATCAGATTCGAGAACCAGACAGAACTGTTGTATATATATATATATATATATATATATATATATATATATATATATATATATATATATATATATATATATATATATACAGTTAAAGTCAGAATTATTAGCCCCTTTTGATTTTTTTTCTTCTTTTTTAAATATTTCCCAAATTATGTTTAACAGAGCAAGGAAATTTTTACAGTATGTCTGATAATTTTTTTTCTTCTGGAAATAATCTTATTTGTTTTATTTCGGCTAGAATAAAAGCTTTAAAAATTTTAAACACCATTTTAGGGACTAAATTATCAGCCCCTTTAAGCTATATTTTTACTCGATAATCTACAGACCAAACCACCGTTATACAATAACTTGCCTAATTACCCTAACCTGCCTAGTTATATAGCTTAACTAGCTATGTGTTTGGACTTGTGGGGGAACACGGAGCACCCAGAGGCAACCCACGCGAACACGGGGAGAACATGCAAACTCCACACAGAATCGCCAACTGACCCAGCCGAGGCACGAACCAGCGACCTGCTGCGCCACTGCATCACCCCATATAATCATTTATATGCTTAATTTTTTCTTTTTTTGTTTAGTTTTTTTCCTAATACTGACATGTATTGTATATACTACTTTTTCTAATCCTAAAAATCTTCAAATCTAGAGAAACAAGCAATTATTTATACAGTAGAGATTAAGCATCAAACATTCTTAGAGATTAAACATTCTTTGAAACCTTTGAAATAATTTAAGTTCATTCATTTTCTTGATGGCTTAGTCCCTTTATTAATCCGGGGTCGCCACAGCGGAATGAACCGCCAACTTATTCAGCAAGTTTTTACGCAGCGAATGTCCTTCCAGCCGCAACCCATCTCTGGGAATGAAATAATTTAAGTCAGCAAAATAAATCTAAACAACACTGTTTTAGTGGTTTTATCGTTAAATATTTATATAATTACTTAACGTGTTAATTACTTTATTACTCTGCATTTTAACAACACTGTTTGTCGTAAACAATTTCAAACAAACCGCAATTTCAAACTTATTCTCGAAGTGTGCATTTTGTGTCATGTGCCTTGATCAGCTGAAAAGCGGATGTACTGAAGTCTTTTAAATGCCTCATCAAGCAATCCTTCTCCAATTCTCAATCACACTGAATATCGAAAGAAGTAACGATATCGGTGGTGTAAAGTAACTAATTACAATAACTCAAATTACTGTAATTGAGTAGTTTTTCCCAGAAATTGTAATTTAATAAGTATTTTTAAAAATGTGTACTTTTACTTTCCCTTGAGTACATTTTTAGTGCAGCATACTTTATACTTTTACTCCACTACTTTCCTTCGACCTGCATTCACTACTTTATTTCCTCTTGTCTATGGGAATTAGAAAAATCTGTTCTGTAAGTCCTGTCCAATCAATTCACACATAAAAGGTAAATTGCATCATAGTGAACTACCTCAAGACATCTGCACTTTACATTGCAGCAAACAGTTTGGAAGCATTAAAAGTGTCCAAGAAGATGTTCAAAATCTTTACATGCATTGACCCTGAGACCTTTTAGATCAGGAATGCCCAAACACAGTCCTGGAGAGCCGATGTCCTGCAGATTTTAGCTCCAACTTGCCTCAACACACCTGCACGGATGTTTTTAGAAAGCCTGGTATATGATTGAGTAGCTAGCCCAGGTGCGTCTAATTGAGATTGGAACTAAACTTTGCAGGACACCGGCCCTCTAGGACCGAGTTACCGCAATGACATCTATCAGACGTTGAATTTTGGTTGCTATAACTGATGAATAAATGTCAGTATTTGTCATCAATAGGATGTTGGTTCAAGATGTTGGCTTGACATTGGATTTTGGTCACTTTCTAACAACCTCAAATCAACCAAATATCAACGTCTAATGATGTTATAGCTTGACGTTGTGTCAACGTTACCACTATGACGTCTATCAGACGTGAATTTTGGTTGCCATAACTGATGAATAAATGTCAGTATTTGACATCAATAGGATGTTGGTTCAAGATGTTGGCTCGACATTGGATTTTGGTCACTTTCTAACAACCTAAAACCAACCAAATATCAACGTCTAATGATGTTACAGCTTGACATTGTGTAGACGTTTCAACTATGACGTCTATCAGATGTTGAATTTTAGTTGCCATACCTGATGAATAAATGTCAGTTATTTGTCATCAATAGGATGTTGGTTCAAGAGGTTGGTTCGACATTGGATTTTGGTCACTTTCTAACAACCTAAAATCATCCAAATATCAACGTCATTTGATGTCATTATTGGACATCAAAATAGTGTTGTCCTTAGACGCTGGCTAGACATTGAATTGTGGTCACCTGACATCACAACCAAAATCTAAACTAATATTAATGTCTTATGATGTTGTGTGGCTGCTGGGCAATAAATAAATGCACTACAGAATGTTACGTTTACACACACATCCACAAATTACATGTTAATGCGTCAACTAACAGCGTAATACTCACTACTCACTCATGAATACTTTTAAAAGAGCTACTTTTTACTCCTACTTTGAGTAATTTTACAACAGATACTTTTACTCTACTCACACTACATTTTTAGGCAGGTAATGGTACTTTTAATTAAGTAGCCTATGCTTTTCAATACTCTTTCCACCACTGAACAACCCAATGACAGAAGAGGAGAGTTATGACAGACATGAGAGCGCAGGAGGACCTGTGTGAATGGCTCTGGAACAAAGTTGTACATCCACTGCAAACACAGACTTGTCTTTTTTGTAAGTAGAGCTGTTTCACAGAATTATCTGTAATTCAGAATACACACCTGTTGTAGTGTCCGTGTTATGTGAGCTGCTTCTTCCCGCTTTCTTCTTTTGCTAAGACTGCTCCTCTCACGTGTGTGTGTGTGTGTGTTTGTGTGTGAGAGAGAGAGGGAGCGGGGTTTCTGTCTTCAAGCGGATTATAGATGCGCAAAAATGCGCAAACATTCGAGTGAGGCTTAAAGAAATATTACTAATGCTGCAAAACATATGCAATGTGTCATAATTTGCACACCATTTACTGGTTTCAAGCTTAATGAGTATGATTTCTATCCTAAACTATTGAAGAAAGCTGGAAACCTACATTGACTTCCATATTTGTTTCTCCTACTATTGAAGTCAATGGCTGCAGGTTTTCAGCTTCCTTCAAAATTTCTGTGTTCAGTAGTGAGTAAATTGTCATTTTGGGGTGAACTATTCCTTTAAGTTCACAATTATTTTTATATTAAAAACCTATTAAACAGTATATCCTGTGATATGTTCAGAAATCATGTCTTTTAGCTATGCTGTCAGACTGCATTCTTTAATGGCCAATAATAACTTATACCAGAAAAATTACTTTAAGACCAGCTAAAATATAGCTATTATCTCACAATTTTTTAAACAACTGTCTAAGAGATTGCTATATGAAATATGCTATGATGAAAACTGTGTCAGGCCGCATTTAAACAAGGTGTGAAGAAATAAAGATTACGGCTGACCAAAGTGCAAAAACGTCAAATGTCATATGGATACAAAGCAAAATGAGAAGAACACAGGGCAAAATGCATCATAACAGGTCAACAAGTGCCTGAAAGTTTTAAAGATACTATTATATAGCCACATACTGTATAATAGATATGGTCTATTTTTCAAAATTAAGAAAGAAATTCTCCAGTGTGCGACTTGGAGTTCATATTTTATATTTAATGCAATGCATTTCAGACAGTTCAAGACATTAAAAATGCTCAAAGTAAAATAAGTTTTGGGAACTACATTGAAATGAGTAGCCTATCACAAATGAAAAAAAAAGTGTGTAATCAATATATATTGCTGTAATCATTATTGGTAATAACTCTATTTTAACTATTAATTAGCGGCTTATTAACTACATTGTTAAAAAAAAGTTGAGTCAACTTAAAATTTTAAGGCAACAAACTTCTGGACATTTTTGAGTTAACTCAACTTAAACCGAGTCAAGTGAAGTAATTCAAGTCAAAAATGTCCTGAAGTTTGTTGCCTTAAAATTTTAAGTTGAACTATTTATATAGTGTACCTATTATTAAGATATCGGCTGTGTGATCTTATTGTATACATCAAATTAGGAGTTCATTTAGGCGAAAGTTATATTTAATGGTTTATTATTTATATAATAGAAGTGTACCTTAAAGTGTGACCTGAAAATTACAGACTTCTTTATCATACACAAAGTGTGAAGACAGATTACTGTTGGCCAAAGTCCAAAAACGCCTGAAGCATGACCATAGTTTGAATTGATGTGGAGAGAAGACAGAATATCAAGAGTTTTTTTGTAATGGTTATATTAGCCTTTATATGTTAAGTAGTAATAAAGTGCGTTATCATTACTGAGATTGGCTGATATAATTTATAATAACTTTATAACTTTATATATAACTTATTTAGATATTATTTACTTTAGATATAACTTTATTACTAGTATCGGACTGGATCCCGTTTTGCCTTCAGAACTGCATAATAGCATCACAGTTGCTGCAGATTTGTCAGCTGCACATCCATGAAGTGAATCTCGCACCACATCCCAAAGGTGCTCCTTTGGATTGAGTTCTTATGACTGTGGAGGCCATTTGAGTACATTAAACTCATTGTCATGTTTAAGAAACCAGTCGAAGATGAATCAGGCTTTATGACATGGTGCATTATCCTGCTGGAAGTAGCCATCAGTAGATGGGTACACGGTGGTCATAAAGGGATGGAAATGCACTGACCTAAACACATTAAGTTGCTGCCATGTGATTGGCTGATTTGCGTTAACGAGCAGTTAGACAGATGTACCTAATAAAGTGGCCAGAACGTTTATAAATACACACAAATACATATTTATATACACATATATATCTTTACTTTCATTATTTCACCACCCATGGCATACTTTATAACTTTCAAATGACTGTAAAACTATATAACAGTGAAAAGCATATATAAACCTAATGTTAGACATTCTTAATCCAGACATGATGATTTTCATTACAAAGGATATGACTGCATCAACAATCACACAACACTGAAAAAAATGGCAATTCTTTTATTAATTCAGACAAATGACAAACTCTACAAATGTGCCTGGCTGAAGAACTTGAGACAAATTTGAGTACAAAAATAAAGATAAAATAAAGAAAGGGAGAGTGAGATTTACAGCCCTGCTCGGACACAAATACAGTCTAAAACTTCAAAATCCACTTTAGTTCTTTTCTCTAAAAAAAAAGGGATGCAGGATTACCTACAAAACAAACAGCGGAGGTAGAGAATGTGAACACTAGATTTTAAAACCCAGCAAACAGACAGGAGAGAAGACATACAAAAAGTACTGCAAGCCTTCAGTACCTAGAGAAAATATCTGCATTTCTGAGGGAAAAACACACACGTGTGGAACAGAGAGAGTGTAAAGGTTAAACTCATATGTCCGTAGTATTCATCTTCCATAGTATCACTGGATATTTACATTTCCTTCTCTACCTAAATCAATTTAATGAAGAGCGAGCAAAAAAACGTGTACATTCTGGATCAAACGTTTAGGAACAGTGGAAAAAAAAAAAAAACGCAACTCACAAAACATTCACTTCAAAAGAGGGGAAAAAACCAACAACAATAACGTCATCCTGTTGAAAAGCCGCCTGCTCGTACAGGTTGAGTGAAGTGAAAGTTGGCCCATATAAAATGAAGATTTATAAAAACAAAGCAAGAAAAAAAAAAGAAAGAAAGAAAGAACGATCCCACAAAATCCACAATGAAGGACAGGCGGAGACTGGGGCTGGTTTGACTCTGGTAAAGGTGGTGTTGAGCTGCAGCTGGATGGAGATCCTGAGAAACGTGGACTGCTTAGTTCTGGCGTCCCAAGAGGTGAAGAGCGCTGATGGACACAACAAGCAGGAGAGAACTTAAGAAAGCAGTCCAAACTGAACAAACATGCCAATATTCAAAAGGCACTACAGTTGAAGTCAGAATCATTAGCCGCCCTGAATTATTACCCCCCAGTATATTTTTCTCCACGACCTTTAGCCCCTTTCACACAGTGATACCGGTAAATATCCGGAAAATTCCGGTAAATTCAAAAAAGCGCTGTTCACACAGGCGAGGACGTTACGGAAATTTTCCGGAAAAGAGCGTTTACACATCCATTCCAAAATACCGGTAAATTCTGACATCATTCCCCACAAATGAGCTTTAAACGGCTGCGCTTGTATTTGTAAACATTTGACTAAATTACAAACTCTGTGGATGATCAATATTGTGAACAACTTTCGCAGGATCACTTTCGCATGTCGAGATGTTCATAATATGTGCGTGTGCAGGCGCTCACAGGCTGTATCACAGGCACACGCAAAGCTTGAAGGTAAACAAACAGCGGCTTATCATAAGCATCTTATCGATGATTATTTACACAGTTGGCATTAAGAAGAACATATAAACATTATCTGACTAACTTCTAGCAGCTAAATGTGTCTGGAACAATATTCAAAGGCTTTTATTCTCAGAAAAAATTGCGCGGACCGCGTCTGACTGTTGTGATTGCTTATTCCAGCAATCTTCCTTCTGCATTTACACAGCGCAGCATTCCGGCAAATTGCCGGTAATGTTACAACTTCTCTTTCCGGAAAATAGCCAGAACGAATTTACCGGTATTCTCAAAAAGGACCTGTTCACACATACAACCTTTCCGGAAAATTGCCGGTAATTTTCCGGAAAGGTCTGTATGTGTGAAAGGGGCTATTGTTTGAACGAAAGAACATAACATTTTAAAAGGGTCACAAACCACCCAAACGCATTTTTTAAGCTGTTGCCAGTCATATATGTGTCCCAAGCTGCTTAAAACACTATTAGGACACATGTTACACAAAAAAGTGAAAATAAGTTGTTATTTCAAGCAAACTCATTCTTCCGTTTTGAAAAGAAATTTTGAAGCTACGTCACGGCGATTAGATCATGTTGGAACAGAAAAAACTGTACAAAAGCACGCACATCTCTCTGAATTGGGTGCTCAGCCAAAACCGCAAAAGGTGCAAATAAATGTCAATCAAAGGCGGCAACACCAAATCTCCAAAAGTACAAATTTATTAAATTAAAAAGGCTTACACTGCGGCTGGAGGGGCGTCCGCTGCGTGGAAGTGTGCGGGATGAGTTGGTGGTTTATTCCGCTGTGGTAGGACTAATAAAGAGACTAAGCCGAAAAGATAATGAATGAATGAATAAATGAAAGTTTAAGTAGGGGTTTGGTTTAAAGGTTTGTTGTATAGTCTGGTGTATCCTGTTATATATATTTATTTTTTCTTTATTTTTTACTTTTTTCTTTATTATAATTTGTGATGTAATATTACGGTTTATTGATTTATTTATATATATTTTTTTGTAATTTGACATGAAATATCAAAGCTATAGACCAGGGGTCACCAATCTCGGTCCAACTTGCTTCAACACACCTGCCTGGATGTTTCAAGTATACCTAGTAAGACCTTGATTAGCTTGCTCAGGTGTGTTTGATTAGAGTTGGAGCAAAAATCTGCAGGACACCGGCCCTTCAGGAACAAGTTTGGTGACCACTGCTATAGACTATATGTGAATGTGCATACATGTATTTCTGTGTATATATGTATACATGAATGATTGTGTATGTATACATATGCGTGTATGTATATGTGGGCATATATGGGAGAGGAGATCATGTGATCCGGAAGTGTACAAAAAGGAGCACCTGATTGTGATGAACATTGTCTGATGAAGAGCCGGGTGGCTCGAAACGTTACACGCTCTGTGTCAGCCTTTTTAATTGAATAAATTTGTACTTTTGGAGCCTTGGTGTTGCCGCCTTTGATTGACATTTATCATGTTGGAACAGAACATTCAATTGCAACAGCAGAGCCCTTCAACAGCCTCCGATTCCGCCGTTTTGGAGTGAAAGCAGTCGGCTGTCTATTGAATCATTTTGCTGTCGGGATGGAAAGCAGCTGCTTTGTTATTCATTTATTTAAAAAGAGCATTAAAGCAACCTGAAAGACGACAATTCAACACTTACCATCACAATCATCTGCACTTTTAATAGCTTATTTTACAGACTTATAATACTCTGTTGTTCTATTGAAATGTTCACTTCAAAATAGCCGCAACGCCATCTAGTGGCCGTTTCCCCAAATCGCACTAGAGTATCGCCTCTTGGTGATTCTTTGCTCTCTGGTGAAATGAACTGAATGAAGATCATACCTGTTCTGTAACAGGTACTGAGCGTTCTGGATCTGGTCTTGGGTTCCTGTGATGGTGATGATGCGATCCTCTGAACCCTGGAGGGGCTCGTCGATTTTGATTGACGCTCCAGACTCGTGGCGAATCTGCTTGATCCTCTGTCCTCCTTTACCAATGATGGATCCCGCCAGCTGAGAATCACAGCAGATGCACGTGAATATGCGTTTCATGAGTGAACTGCAGTAGGTGTGGTTGTAAATGATTTACTCACATCTTTAGGAATAGTCACTTGTGTGGTGATCACAGGACCGTCACTGTAACTGCTCCTTCCACCTGAGCACATGGAGACAGTAAAAACGTGTTAAAATGAGAGGTTTACAACTGGACACGACAAAACAGCTGGCCCAACAGGATGAAACACTCACCAGACTGATAGGAGGAATCCCAAGACGAATTACTATCTGATTTAAGGGGAAGAAGTTAATAATGTTTACTGGATTTGGGTCAATTGGGCCACTCTTTTGTCTTCTCAATGCCAAAAAAAACCCCTCAAACTAATTAAATGTAATTTACATGGTACATATTTAAATCTAGAGCAGGGGTGCCCAAACTCAGTCCTAGAGGGCCGATGTCCTGCAGAGTTTAGTTCCAACACCAATGGGCTTTACACACACAGACTTTTAGTTTTCAGCCAGGCCGTCTTTCCATTACAAAATTTTCACGTTTAAGATCTGATTTCTTTAAAAATCAGCAATCTTCACTGCCTGGTATACGATATATAGTGGGTCTAAAAATAAGACAAGAAGCACCGCATTAAATTCCACCCTACCCCCCATGTCTTTAAAATATGATGGTTTATTTTACCCCAGTATTTTAAGCGGAATTTCTGCGCTAGCCTGCTGCTACTGACGTCTTTCATATCGTTTTACGCTTGAACAACTAAATGAATGCTTTAGTCTATTTAACTGAATGTATTGCAATTACATTACAACATTGAAGCTGTAAAAACAACCTTGTGAAATTGAAAATAGTCACTTTAAGCTAGAGGTCTGCATTCCCGCGGCTGTCCCGCGGGTGCCGCGGGACCGACTAGATTTCTGCGGCGCGGGAATAAATTTCAGAATAAATCGCGGGAGCGGTCGGTAACGGGTTTAATTTGGGACGGGAGCGGGCTGTTTAGCAATATTGCAGATATTGCTATGCGAATGAGAGAGCTTTGCCTGTGTGTCTGCTTGGTGCTTATGTGTGTTAGTGCGCGCGTATGAAAGAGAGAGCTTTGTGTGTGTGTGTGCTTGGTGCTGTGTGTGTTTATATATATAAACTGTATAGCTGGGTGATTTTCGGTTTTGTTCTCCCCCGCTCTTTAGCGGGATCGGGTGCGGCGGGTAGAAAACGGGGCTGGTTGGGCAGCGGGATAACAAATTCTTAATATAATATTTAGCGGGTTCAGGCTAAAACCTGGCGGGTGCGGGATTAAAAATTTAGTCCCGCGCAGATCTCTACTTTAAGCTTTCACCGGAAGTTTATGATTGTCTTTATAATTCTAGTTGTGCATAGAGCCTGTTAAGACTGATTTATACTTCTGCGTCAAGCGTATGCTACGGCGCAGCCTACCTGCGGACGCATAGCCCTCGCCGTGGCTGATGTGCACCTCTCAATAAATGTAACTACATGTCGCAACGACGAGAAGCGCAAGCTCAGTGATTGGTTGGCTTGGAATCGCTGAAGAATGTGGGCGGGATTGAGAGCCGCACAAGTGCGTTGGAGCGACTGTTTACAAGTGTCGAGTCTTGTAGAGTCTTCCAGGCAGGTATGTTGAAGGAAGTGAATGAAATGAAAATTAAGTTAGTGTCCAACGTTGGACAGACGTTGCATTTGGTCACTTTCCAATACAACCTAAAAACAACCAAATATTAACATTTAATAATGTTACAGTTTGACATTGTGTTGACCAGGCATGATACGATTTGAAAAAGTCAGGGTTTTAAAACCGCCAAAATGTTTTGTAATACTGTTCCTAAAGTAGGTGTAAGATTTTTTTATTTACATCCTTTTTTTTTTTTTTAGGACAAGAGTATCTCCAGCAGAAAAAATATACAAAGATGCCGTTTTAAAAAAAGAAATCTGTGTTTTTGAAACTAAAGAGGACAGCAGAAGCCAATGATTCATTTGAATTGTTTAGCCTGACATGTTTAATGTTCCAAAATATTATAAACCTTTTAAAAAATTAAATATATTGTTTTTAAAAGGGAAAAAAGTTTTTGTACAGACATTAAAAAATAATATATTATGGAGCAGTAATAACACAACGGTGATATTTTTATCCAAGGTATTATACAGTCAGAATCTTATACCGGCCCATGCCTAGTGTTGGCGTTACCACTATGACGTCTATCAAATGTTAGATTTTGGTTGCCATACCTGATGAATAAATGTCAGTATTTGATGTCAGTATGATTTGGCTCAAAGCTGGATTTTGTTCACTTATCATCGCAACCTTAAAACAACCAAATATCCACATCATTTGAGGTAGTAATTGGATGTCAAAATAACGTTGAATTTTAAAAACCCGACATCATGACCTAAATTTAACCTAATATTAATGCCTCATGACATTGTATGCCTGCTGGGAGGACACAGATGCTATATGAATGCAGTAAACATGTGGAAGCATTAAAAGTGTTCAAGACTGGAACAAGTTAGGGCACCCCTGCCCTAAAGAGATGGTAACAAATTAAAGATGGGATAAGAGAATATATTTCATAGCTTGGTGGATATTTTAGATAAATCCACTCCTAAACATCCTTAAAAATATACAGTTTTATTGTAAATAATATATAAATAAACAGAACAAAAATATCAAAACAATTATATTCCAAGTAAGAGTATGCAAATACTCTTAATATATAAATATAAATATTTATATATATTAGGGAAAACTTACCATATCCATCATTCTGCAAAGTAACAGAGAACAGAACACAAAATGTGAGAATCAAATTTAAATAAGCTTCAAATCATGTCAACGTTCAGAAAACAGCATGTCTGTGTCTTTATATCCACATTGGCTACAAAGTAAACATCATCAGCTTTGCATGCTATCCGCTTGTTAAGTGTGACGTCACGCAAAGCAGTTTCCGGGTCCAATCGCTCCATCTGTATGAGACTAACAAACGGCAATCATACACGTATACGAAAAGCTGCAACACTTTCGAAAATCACATTCGCAATATTTATACCCATGCCTAATATCCGATGGCCAGACAGTGATAAATTTTTTATAAATTGTTAAAATATTAGTGTTGAAAAACGAATTATTTACAAATAGACATCTGGTGAAATTATATATTCCATATCACAATAAATATCGTAAATTATAAAACATCGCAATGTCAGTTTTTTCAATATTGTGCAGCCAGAATAAATGAGTTTTTTTTTTTACTTCAAATGTCTCTCACTTTTTTCTGTTTTTTGCAAACTAGGGAATTTTATTTGAGATTTGGCATTTACATCACTCGTTTCTAATGCGATAATTCAAAATGGATACGAACAGTTATGGAAAGCCAGCTATTAAAAGTGATTCACAAAGATGTTTTGTGGGTGATGTATTGAAATGGAAGTAAAGATTAAAAAAATGACAAAAGACTAAATACTGACCATGCTGCCTCCGTAACGGTCATTACGTCCTCGCCGTTCACCACTGGAGAAAAAAAAAAAAAAGAGCAAGGCAATAAATATGGCATACAATCAATGAATATGCCATACAAACAAAGAAGATGCAGAACTTACTGCCGCCGCTCATCCATGTGGCCACGCTGAGAGCTGTAATACTGGTCATCACTGCAATGATACAAACATACAGCGCATCCATAAAATGCCATTTAACAATAAGCCAAGTGATTTATTTAAAAGGTATACACGCCATTTAAAAACTATATTAGCTTTCTTTTTTAGTTTGTGATTAAAAGCAGATTTTTTCTGTTTACTTGCACTTTTGATTTGGAATATTTATTTGATTTGGCTTATTCTCTGCTTTGTACACTCTTTTTTTCTATCTATTAAAGTGACTTAATTACATTTCTAATAGTCTAAAATTATTTATTGTGTGTGTTGGTCATAAATTACAATAGAAAATTCAGACAGTGAGATGCCAGTACTCTGTTTGAACTGAATATCTTTCTTTAACGTTCATTTATTTCTGTGCGGAGGATGCACAATAATGGATTTTTGAATTTCAAAATGGCAATACAGGGTAAATGCAGGAATCTTAAAGGTAATTTCAATACCTTTTTAAGATTTTTAAAGACCTCAGAATATCGCCACTTCAAGTTCTAATCAGTATCAAACCTTTAACTTAATAAACAGTTGTAGTTTAATAGATCAATGGAGCGCAGCAATGCAAAAAAACTCTGATAAGCTCAGAAGAAACAAAGCTTGAAAGAATAAAT
Source organism: Danio rerio (assembly GCF_049306965.1). NCBI lineage: Eukaryota > Metazoa > Chordata > Actinopteri > Cypriniformes > Danionidae > Danio > Danio rerio. The sequence goes on from NC_133183.1 coordinate 59,527,744, forward strand.
GACGCGGTTGTTTTCAGCGACAGGCTTCAGCCACTGTTTAAACTTACCTTTCTCCAACCAGGAATAAAAAAAAAACTTACGGTAACACTTTATAATAACAACACACTATAAATCATTTATTAAGCGTTAGCAAATAGTGAATTCATTATCTGTTAAGCATTAACTCGACATTAATATGCTTTAGTAAGCAGTTTATAATTGCAGCTACAAACGCTCTATTGTTGACTTACAAACATATTTAAAATGTGTTTAATAATTGTACTTTCATACTTTAATAATTTATTTTTCATTACTAAATTAAGTATCGCATTATTTACAAACCATTTGTATTTAAAAGAGTAGTTGAGAGTTTTTAGGATAATTTAGAACGAGTGAGTAAATGATTAATAAACTATTGAAATCAACGTTTATATGTCTTATTATTTAGGCATATAGTAATGGTTTAGTAATCTAGTATAGTTTTGTGACCTAATCTAAAGTGAGGACTATTTATGCTTTATAAGTTTTTTATAAATGACAATTAAACGGGCTCAGTTAAATAACATTATTCATTCCTATTTATTTAAAGATACACAAATGAAACTGTACTTCAAATGAAAAATAAATCTTTGTAAGCTTATCTAAATAAAATCCCTGTAGAGTTTAAACATCACATCTTATTATATTGTTAAATTATGATATTGTTGTTGTTTTATCCAGTTTAATGTCGTATTTTGACACTCCTGTTATGGCAATGTTTAAACTTTACAGTAACTTTGATTTTTAGACAAGATTGCAAAGATTATTGTTCATTTGATTCTGAGCCTTTAATTGTCATTTATAAGGGATTAGTTATTTATAATAGTTATTAATCATTTACTAACTCATTCTGAATGATCCTAAAAACCCTCAACTACTCATAAATACAAATGACTTGTAAATAATGCAATCCTTAATTTAGTAATAAAAAATAAATCATTAACAGAGTATGAAAGTACAATTAAGCACATTATAAATGTGGGTATAAGTCAAGAATACAGCATTTGTAGGTGCAGTTATAAACTGCTTACAAACATTAATGTAGAGTTAATGCTTAACAAATAATAAATTCACTAGATGCTAATGCTTAGTAAATGATTTATAGTGTGTAGTTATTATAAAGTGTTAGCAAACTTACATTTTCCCTATTTTCTGTCTAGTTTCGCTACATGGGAAGAACGTCACATCACCTTCCAGCATTTGTCGCAAATTGTGACATCACCGGACGGACGAACTTGGCCGGAAACACCCCTGCCCAAATCAATCGCGTAGCTCGAGCACGGCGTAGTTAATATTAGAAGGAAATTAACTATATTTATGCTATTTTGGAGTAAAAACACTTTGGACAACGCTTGAACAAAACTGAAGACCTCGTAAAAACACAATTAAGACTTTTTAAATACCTTTTATAGACCTTAATTTTCTCAATTGATCTATCAACTTTTAATACTTTAAGGATACCCTGCAATATTTAGTGTCAGAATCAAGGGTTCTCAATCACATTTAAGCATTTAGCAATATTATACATTAGTAGTCTATCAATCTAGCTTTAGGAAAATGGATTGAAAATTAAATGCATTTCTGAAAATAATCATATACAGTGGAGGAAAATAAATATTGAACATGTCACCATTTTTCTCAGAAAACATATCTCTAAAGGTGTTGTTGACTTTAAATTTTCCCCGGATGTTAGTAAGAAAGAAATCCATATATGAAAAGTAAACAAATCTAATTAGTTTACAAGTTATGTATATCAGAATGAAATGACAAAGAGAAAAATAAATTATCACATGAAGAAAGAATGAATATCAACTTAAGTCCAACATCTACACTAGCAGGAGGATGAAGATGAAACCAGGGTGGACATTTCAGCAAGTCAATGATCAAAAACACAGCCAAGGCAACTCTCAAATGCTTTCAGAGAAAGAAAATCGAGCTGTAGAATGGCCCAGCCAATCACCTGACTTAAACCCAATAGAAAACACAAAATAAAGATCAGATCTGATAGATGAGACCCACAGAAGCATCAAGATTTCTACACTCTTGAAGTCTGAGCAAATAATGTGTCTTCATACTCCATATGATAGGCATCTTTAAGCGGCCATCACCAATATAGCATTTTATATTAAGTATAAAACATATTTGAATAGTTCAGGACTTTCTCCTGGTGTCATGTCATTGTCATAAACACATTTTTCAGATTTTTTTTTGATTAGTTTAACTTTTTTTTTTTTTTTTTTAGCAAAATCTGATTCAATTCCATGTCAACAGCTCCTTTAGAAATATTAATCCCATGATAAAACAAGACAACGTGTTCAATACTTATTTTCCCCTTGTACATTTATCAAAGTGTCTGACCTTCTCCTGTGGTGTGGGGGTCCCATATTTCGTGGAGGACGAGGTCCTCTTCCTCCTCCTCTCTGTGATGGAGGTGGGCCCCTGCGTGGGCTGATGTCATCATAGTCTCTCCTGCTCTGCATGTGGTGTCCGCCGCCACGACCGCCAGAGGGCATCCGATCAAATCCACCGCTGCTGCTGCGCCCCCTCGAAGAGAAGCCTCCCATAGGCCGACGGCCCCTCTCTTCATACATCACACCGAAGCCGCCATAGTCGTAGGTCTCATCGTAAAAGTTAGGGTCATACTGCTGAGCACGACCTTTAATGGGAGCCTGGAAAGAGAAAGAACTAATTAGAAACATGTTCAACAAGCAAACCAGGAGTCAAATGATTTCAATCTGACCTCCACGATGAGTTCGAGCATAGTTTTGATGCACTGCACCACCCGCTCTGCTTTGCCCCCCACCAGCACCACACGGTCAGTGGACTGAGGGCAGCACTCCTGAAAGAGCTTGATGGTGGTCTGGGTGCTCTGGAACAGAAGCAGATAATGTGTTATTTGATCGACGAAGACAACATCAGCTATACAAGATATACCCTTCATATACTGAATTCTCATCTTACGTCACGCAGTTCCTTAATCTTAGCTCCTTTCAGTCCAATGATGCTGCCAGCTAAGCTCTGGTGAATGAGGAGCCTCAGTTCACAGTCAAAGTCCACACCCTTGTGATGCTGATACTGCTCAAACCAATGAGAGGAGAATCAATGTCATTCATGCAACATATTTAAAAAAATTTACATTTGACAATAATTCTTTAAAGAATAATCAAGTTTAAAAAAGATGCAGATAGATATACACTTCCTGACTTAAGTCTTGGTGCTTATCCAAGTTTTAGGTACAACAAATAATAACCTGACTTCTAGTTGATCATTTGGTATCAGAAGTGGCTTATTTAAAAGGCAAAACCCTCTAGATCAGTGGTTCTCAAAGTGGGGGTCGGGACCCCTTGAGGGGTCGCGGAACAATGAAGGGGGGGGGGGGGGGTCGCCTGGTGATTTCCAAAAATCTACTTATTATTATTAGGCCATAACAATTACCATATTTTATCCATAACCAACTGATGAGAAAAAAACAGCCGTTTATAGTAACAATAGTAGCTTATTTACTTGTTCTATTGGATTGCGACCCCTGGGGTTAATACATTATATTAAAGACAGCAATAGCGTCAGATGCAGCAGATTGATTTTAGAACACCAGGTTAAACTTTCTGGCCCATTTACAGCACTGACATAAATAAAAAAAATTAAACGAAGAATAGATTTTGGTCTATTGGTGTGTGTGTGCGCCATTGCATGCGAGTTTTCTGTATTTATAACCACCTCAGAGGATATTGGGGGTCGCGAGTCACTGGCATTGTTATTTTAGGGGTCGCGTGCTGAAAAGTTTGGGAACCCCTGCTCTAGATTATGGTTATTTGATCAGAATAAAATATGATCATGCCTTGATTTTTAATGATTTAATTAGGACAGTAAGGTCTGACTTTGGACAAAAGTCTCGTCACTTAAAAGAAATAAAGTCCAGTATAGAATATAAAGTCATGCTGCAGTGAAAAAGGAATGAATATTGTGCATGACTCCATCATGAGCTTGGAGGACTGCATCCATACATCTCTGCAATGACTCAAATCACTTATTAATAAAGTCATCTGAAATGGCAAAGAAAGCGTTCCTGCAGGACTCCCAGAGTTCATCAAGATTCTTTGGATTCATCTTCAATGCCTCCTCTTTCATCTTACCCCAGACATGCTCAATAATGTTCATATCTGGTGACTGGGCTGGACAATCCTGGAGCACATTGACCTTCTTCGTTTTCAGGAACTTTGATGTGATACCACTGATATGCTGAATAATGTTCATGTCTGGTGAATGAACTGGCCAATCCTGGACCACTGAAGAACTTCCTGCTGAAGAATTTGCCCTCTCTGGTGGTTTGCACAAATGTCTTGATACCTCAGGCTGTTGATGTTGCCATCCACTCTGCAGATCTCTCGCACGCCCTTATACTGAATTTAACTTCAAACCATGATTTTTTTCTTCACCAAACTTGACTGATCTCTGTGAGAATCTTGGGTGCATGCGGGTTCTAATAGGTCTTCTGCAGTATTTGTGATGATTGGGATGCAGCTCAACAGATGATTCACAGGAAAAATGTAGAAAAACCTTCTGCCACTTTTCCAAATGATCAACTAGCAGTCAAATCATTATTTGTTGCTTTCGCAACTGAGATCGACGACAAGACTTTTGTCAGGTAGTGTACATGTCTGCCTCAACAAAGGGGATGGTGTTTAAATTGTTCGCAATTTCATCAGTTAACCTGTTAAATCAGTTCACAAATTGCACTTAACAATTCATTTGTGAATCAGACTGACATCTGAGTCATCGTCTCACTGATTCAAATGATCTGTTCAGAGTGAGTCTGCAGTAAACGATTCACTGATTTTCCAAACTAAACTAAATGTGGTTTTACATGTTACATGTATGTAAATAATTTATTTTTTACAAGTGGGTTCAAAACACTAGTTCATTATTAAGGTAAAGTTGGTTTTATATTCCCACATTCGTTCATTTAACTGTCCTTATATGGTTTACCACACTAATCTGAATATTGGGTCTGAAATTGCATTTAAATTACTTCAAAACAACATTAACATTTAATTGATTGTTACTTTAATGGGCATTGGCTGCTAACATGTTTTTCCAATGTACAATTTGCAACTAATACTTTTCTGAAATTATATTATTAATGGGAATGTCCGAACGTACAAATATTAAACCAACTTTACCTCAATTAGTTCATATTTTTTTAAATACAAAATTTATGCAAGTGAGAATAGGAAACTGTGACATGTATACCCCAAAATCCTAAATACAGTGGACAAAGAAGCAACAGGAAGTGAAGTAGTCTGCATGACTGCAGCGAGACTAGGAAAACACAGGTTTGGTTGAATTTAAATAACAGCAGACCACAAGCTGTGACTAGCTATTCACTAGTTTCCATCAAAAAATGTGAATTAAATTTATGCGCAAAACTGGAATATCGCATAAAATTTCAATCCAATAAGTCAAAGAGAACAAAATAGTCACTTCTTGATTATTCGGCGCCAAATATCACAAGTAAAAACTGAATTTGTTGCAGTAGCAGAAGCTGCATGAATCTTTTCCTTATTTAATAAATGACTTCAGAAGACAATGGCGACACGCAATGGCAGCGTGGTGGCGCTTGAAGGTGTGAGACGCAGGGCACACACACTCTTAACTATTCTTGAGGTAATTAATAATATAATAACACTAATACTGAAAAGATTAAGGTGTTTTATAATGACCAATCAACATTTCAGATGGTTTACAATGCAGTCAGGTTGCTGGTTTGTACGTTCACACACTTTTATATCAACACATGATCACTTAAAACAAAATCAGATTACTTTTTTTAATGTGCATACTTATAATTGTGTAAATATTGTCAAATTAAAAGATGTCAGAATTATTTTGCTAATTGTTGTAGTTCATCACATCCGGTATCCTATCAAATTTACCTGACATTATCAGGATGTTTTATTAGCATTTACTTAACTATAGACAAAAAAACTGATACTGTGAGAAATGTTAAAGTTGTCTAAATTCTTGGATTTGACAGAATATATATGCTCTATCCCTCACCAATACTCCCGTATAATTTACAAACTGTGAAAAAAAAAAAAATCTCACCTCTTCAAGAGTAGGTATGATCTTCAGCAATATCTCAGCCACCGTAGGAATATCGGCACTGACGCTTAGGATTCTGTAAAAGTGATCAAAATCGCATCCCACGGGAAGAAAGAAGCTGATATTAGACATAAAAATTGCCTAAAGAAAACGATCAGTGCTTTTGTTGGTGCAATTAAATGTGAGGAAAGAAAACAGACCCCAAAGAGAGTCAACTCTTAATCAAAGAGGAGTGAGGAAGACAGAAAAACAAACTGAAGCTCCTTCCTGTTGCTGAAATGTCAAGATACAGGGAAGGTCAGATTTGTAGTGTGATAGCGAGAGCTAAAGACTGAGGCCACATTTACACTAATGCGTTTTAGTTTTAAAGAGGCTATATAGAGTGAAAACGGTCCACATCCAAACTAGGATCTTATCTAGAGACTATTAAGCAGGAGCGAGTTGGAGGTGGTTGGAGATCAAATCTGCAGAGCTGTGACCGTTCAGGTATTCTGTGGCTCTTCAGAGAGTGCTCTGACTGGTTAATCATAGTGTGAAGTAGTGAAGTGACATAGCACGTAAATAATTCAGGTCAAGATGGTACACAAATAGGCTGGCTGTAATTTTACAACAAAAACATTAGAAAAACTGACCCCAAACTTTTGACCGGTAGAGTGTATATATGAATATTTTAAGGTTTTAAAACTATTTTATTCAGTGTAAATAATCTAGATTTGATCTCGATCTAATCCGGTTTATATAAAATAAGCCTGCTCCTGAGCAGGTTTTAGCTCCCAGACCAGTTGCTATGACAACAACTCTCAGATGAGTTTTGAAAAACAAAACGATCATGGATTGTGTTAAATAATCAAATCCAGCTAATTGAGTTATTCACGTACGAAGAACGGAGCCCAGGTTTTGGAGAGGAGAGCACACGCCAATGATTTTTCTCTATTGTATAAAAGACCCAATCAGAGCGCGATATGTCAGCAGCCATGCCTCCTTTTTCCCGACGTCTGTTTTACTACGTTTACACTGCAGGGATTCTGCAGGTACCAATTAAAAATTAAATTTTAGAATTAAACAGGGCTAAACACTAAGGATTTTATTCTAATGGCCCGGTATTATCATGAGAAAACAATTGCTTTTAGCTTGCTTTCCCTGACAAAGGGAATTTAATGGGGAATTTGCTGCAAAAATGTCTAACAGCTGTTGTGAATCTCTTTGCAATAAAAGTATACAAAATTATAAAAATTAAGGTTTTACCTAAATGTATTCTTGGTGATTGGATGGATGTCAGCCAGATTGAGTAACTTTACTTGGACGAAGCAAAATTAAGACCTACAACACAATATTTCAGTAAATGTATATCTTTTTAAGGCCTAAAATTTAGTTTTTGAAATGCAAGACTTTAAGATTGAGCAGATACTCTGACACTGACACGAAACAACAGCCTTTCCAAACGAAAGCAGCCGCTACAGCATTGGTTCTCAAACTTTTTTCACCAAATACCACCTCAGAAAAAAATTGTTTCTCCAAGTACCACCATAATGACCGGTATTAAAATACAGTAGTGTAGCGGCCTAATTAAGCAGCTGCAGCTCTGCGTAGTTCAAAAACGAGGCAGATTAATTATTATTATCATCATGAATATTTATTATTGTCAGCCACTTTAACCATTATAAATAGTTTAAACAATAGCAATGTAATGTGCTTACAGGTAAAAAATAAAACGTCAACGTTAAAATTAAAATGTGCTTTTAAAAAGTTAATTAAAAGTTACACTATTCTTAAAAATTAAAAAAAAAAAGAAAACTGCTGTACTTAAACTTAAAGTATTATCAAAAAGTAGACTATTCATCAAAACCTGGAAATGTTCCTTGTACCTCATAAATATAGGCTATATGTCATTATATTCATATCTAAACTCTTTTTGATGCATTTTTAAATATACGTTCGTCTATTTATGACATATTTGTATATCTTTGAAATCTAAACATAAACTTGTATTTTAAATATATGAATTGTATTTAAATTAGAAATTAGATCTGCTTACTGTGCATTAGAATAGGCTTTGTGTGTCAGAAAAGTAATTAAACTATACCCGTCAACATTGGAATATAAAAATACAGGATATGCCCTAAACAACCGTTACAAATAGGGGGCTGGAAATTAGCTTCAAATGACAGAATACATAACAAACATTAAAAAATGTAAAATAAAAGGTTTAGCATATTAAAATCAATTTACTGATCATATCAGTGTTATCGTACGCATTAAAGAGTTAAAAGTGTGTTCATTTTTTTACTTTAGTTATTCAGCGATTCCTCCGCATACCCCTAGAAGGAAGCTTGCGTACCACTAGTGGTACACGTTTCACAGCTTGAAAACCATTGCTCTACAGCATTTTAAAAAGTCTTAAACTCCAAGGTAGTGAGGGATGAAAGGTCTAAAAGTATCAAGAGTCAAGCGTTTTAAAACTAAAACACATTAGTGTAAACTGGACCTGAGAGAGAAGTGACAGAGCAAAGAGAGAGAGAGAATGGCAGAGATGTACATGAAGGTAGCAGGAGATCCACATCCAGGAGAGAAGAGACAGAAAAAGCAGAGACAGATGAGCAGACTGGGTAAGGGAGGGAAGGGGCAAAGTTTTAAAGTCGAACCTTACAATACAACAGACAAAAGGGAGAAAATGTATTTTGTGCTGCCCCTTCACCCTCTATAACTAAATTCAGCCTTGTATTAGCAAGAAACCTTTAAAAAGAAAACAGTGGAGTTTCCCAGGAAAACAAAAAAGCTAGTTTGTGATGTCGGAGAGGGAAACAGGGAGGGAAAGGGCTTCCTTACATGACAGAAAAGGCATTTGAATAAAGCACAACAGCATTTTAAATTCATATTGAGAGTTATGGCAGCATCATATTCATGTTTCATGGCAGTAAGGGAGTAGATTGCACATTAAAGGAAGTTAAAACAGTTCTGATATTGGCAGTAACAGAGCTGATATGACTTGGAGGTTGGAGTATCTGAGTGGCACGTACCGCTCGGGCCCACTGCTGTCTGGGACTGACACAGTGGCATTGTACTGCAGGGGGCGGGGCCAAGCAACCAGAGCAATCAAGCACACGGATGTCAATCAAGTGAGCCGCCCAATAGGAAGGGCGCGATTATGGGCGTGGCCAACCAGGGAGTCAGGAGGTCAGGCGGCAACGCAGTACGTGGCGATCCAGAATATGGGAATTGGCCATAAATAAACAGAGAAATCAAAATAAAAAACAAAAAACAAGGAAAAGGGGAGAGGGAGTGGAAGAGGAATACATTTTTTAATTGGAAACACTTTCAGTGTGACTTTTAATTCTCATAATGTTGGAGGAGAATGGACAACAGGAGAGGAACAGATTATGAGAATATGTACAAGGCCAAATATATTATTTTAGCCAGGATAACAGAATCAGAAATGCTTCAATTTGTATTTATGATATACATATTTTTCAGGTTTTGTTGTTTTTAATACATATACTAACATAGCAAATACAACCCAGTACACTAAAGACACCTGAGCTCCATTGACAACAGACTGTAGTGGGTTAAGTGAGAATCTGCAAACCAAACAGAAGAGTACTCACATCTGTGCGCAGAGCTTTAATATTTTTCCCACCCTTTCCAATCACAGCGCCTGCATTCTGGAGAGAAGAAATAGTCAGCATAAATTTATATGAAATTATATATATATATATATATATATATATATATATATATATATATATATATATATATATATATATATATATATAAACTCAAAGACTTACTTTGCTCTGTAGCAGAATTCTGAGCTCCACCATTTCGTCAGAGTTTCGGGATCTCTTATAGGGTTTTTCCTCCTCTGAATCATCAGCAGAACGCTTACCTGAAATGTCATATACCACCCATTTTTAGGATAAAAACTGTGGTAAAATTATTTTACTGATGTTGTTATACATGTCTAAATTATTTAATGCTTGAATAAATCTAAATGTAAACCTTTGTAGTTTAATTTGATTAATGAATAAAATTATACATTTAAATAATACATCAATAAATAATAACTCATATATAATTTATCTAATTAAGACAATAACAATGAATTATTATCCCATTATTATAAATAATCATTAATAATTAGTGCTGGGCAAAATAAAAAGTGATTGATCGAATTATCTATCTATCTATCTATCTATCTATCTATCTATCTATCTATCTATCTATCTATCTATCTAAATTATAACAAAATTATACAAAACAATTTTGTTACATAGATGTTTAAGTTTACATATAATTTGTATGCATGTATGCATGTATGTATGTGTGTGTGTGTGTGTGTGTATATATATACAAATTATATGAAAACTTAATTTTTCATTCAGCTAATTATTTCATTATTTTATTTTTAATATTTTGATGTATAGAAATTGCAGCTTCTAAGTTCCGTTTGTTAAAAGCAAGTGTCTTCCAGCGCTGTTTTTGTAAGAAAAGGAAAGCAAATTACATTTGTCTAATCCAAAAAATGGTCCAATCTGTGACTAACAAACTATAATGTGATCTGAACCGTGAGATCTGTGATCCGTTAAACCACTAGTAATAGCATCATTCAGAATATCACCTCCATTTATGTAGATTTTTTACTAGATCTTACCATTACTCTCTTTGTTGCTGAAAGTCTCCTCTTCCTGTGGGTCGTTTTCTGGATCCATTATCTATCTACACCTAGTGGAGATGAACAGCCCTCTCTGTCCAAACAAATGCCTAGAGGAAAACACAAATAGCTGAAACGAAAGAGAAAAAATGACGGAACAGGGTGCTGTTTGTATAATCATTTCAGTGATATCATCAGAATGAACATTAGCATTGTTTGGATGTTCAGACCGGGCTCTAAGTTGGACTAAACATCAACAACTCTCCCATATGTTTAGCATGGTGTTGGCCAAGAGAGGGATTCTGATAGAGTAGAAATACACGACACCTTTAAGTATTTTTAAATGGTTAGCTGAAATGGTTTCTGTTCTCAAGCTGGTCAAAGGTTACATTTCTTTAGATTCGGCAAACAGAAGTTGTATGATAAAATATGGGGTCCCTTCCTTAGATGCGTTTGTTAATGATGTCTCTGCAATTTTTTTTGTAATAGAGCAATTCCAGAGTTACAGATGTGACGTTTGCAGTAAAAACTTAAAACATAAATTTACAAAGAAAGTACATGTTAACATTATATTAAAACATCTGTTTATATTTTCCAAAACTAACCAGAGAGTTAAGGAATCAGAAAAATATCAATCTGTAAACAAGTTTTATATTTTAAATGAAAAAAATAAACATGCAATTTTACAGTATACAAAATACTTTTTAGAAATTCCGTGAATTAAACTGCACAACCCAAAAGAAATAAGAGGTGCTCACTATAGAACAAAAAAATTGATGTTTTTTAATTTGACATTCTTGCATTTATGAGGGAAAAGCTTCGTTATGGATGTGACAGATGTGAAATTGGCACTTGTGTGGCTTAAATCAAATATAATTGTTTAAAAAAAACACTGACAGAGACATTTTTGAGTATGCTAAAGTACTGTAAAAAACCTGCTTACATAGAAAACCTAAAAACGGCTTTGCTATTTTGGTGAAGACTTAATGTTTTTCATGGAAAGGTTGGCATTCACATGGAATTGCACAATATTTTTTTCTCCCTCCTTTTTACGCGTCATTCTATTTTGTTTCTTATTCCATTAGTCTGGTTGAGATTTTTTAGATTGTGCTGTATAATTGTTGTATTGCTTGCTAGTGTTTTGATGCATGTTCTAGTGGGTTAATTTTGTTAACATATATACACGGTGTACACTATTGGGTGTTGTTTTCATTAAAATCTTTTATCAAAAAAAAAAACAAGCAAAAATTTGGATGTTAACAATGCATTAAAAATGCTAAACTGTGATTAATAATAATAATAATAATAATAATAAAAGAATGAACAGCGTTTTATGTATTCACCATAATTAGGCAAAGTATTTTAAGAGGAAATGTGAAGAGAAACAAATTAATGCGTTATAAAAAAAACTGAACTGAAACTAAACATTGGTTAATATTCTCTATGGATGCAGAAACGATGAATTAATAGGAAGAATTCAAATTATAGCCAGGTCAAGCTAAAATAAAAACAAACTACTCTTGGGTTGTGTTTCATAATCTGCTGTGCTGCCTATCTGCGTGTAGCATTAACGCATACGTGCTTTTAAACGAGCCAGATATGCTCACAAACTATTCACCAAGTAATATTTACTGTAAGAGGAACTCCATTGTATTTTGAGAACCAAAACTGCTGTTAAATGTAATCAAACTTCGCCATCTTCCTTATCAGCTGCCTGACTGGCTAATTAACAATGAATAGTTTCAGGAAGCTAACGAGCTAACTAAATAGCATAAAGTAACATTACTGTTTTACGAGTAGTAACGTCACTTGTTTTCCGTAGTCTCGTGTTAAATATAGATAACATAGTATTATTAACACAACTAATAACATTACTTTAGTTATGCACAGCGAACTGTGAAAATTATTGAAGATCACGGTTGCTAGCTTGCTTTAGCTAACAGACATGAAGCTAACTACACCGTAAGCAAACATAATTCTAACTGTAAGAATTAATCGTGGGCGCGGGAAAAAATACTGTTAATTTAGAGCATTAATATATTTATTACTAGATTATGCAGTTTTTTATATGTGTAAAGACGATAAAAGAGTTGATTTTTTGTATCGGGAAATGTATCAACATACCTGTTCCTATCGTACTCCCCCTTCGTAACAACAATGACGCACAAAATGTTTCTAACGCCAATAAGGCGCGGGCCAATGAAAGCGCCTCCCTCCACAATATAAACTCATTCTGATTGGTCGAAATCGCTGCATACTCGAAACCTCAGCAAGCGACACGGACAACCATTGGACAAAACCAACGTCAATTTTTTTTATGAACGCCTTCATGATCAGCAAGGCTAGTTTGATCCTTCAGAAAGCGTATGCTTTTTAAAAAAAGTTAATGTATTGAGATAAACGTATTTAAAAAATTAATCACTGAAACTGTTTCACGAGAACATCTTAGCTACAGGTTATTTGAGCAAATCACTCATTAGAGCAAAGTTACGATCTCAAATTCATCCACAGCCTGCCATTTACTGGTAAGATTTCATTTTTTATAATCATAATGCATTTAAAATCTCTATATTAAGCATATTACTTGTTTTGTATGAACTGATAATCTTATGGTTGCTTTAAACTGCACCTGGGCTACATAGAAGCTGTATATTTGATTTAAACGTTAAACTATTCTAACCGGCCACTTTATTAGGTACACCACTCTGGCGCAAATTTCTAATCAGCCAATGACATGGCAGTAGCTCAATGCATGTAGACATGGTGAAGACGATCTGCAGCAGTTCAAAACGAGCATCAGAATGGGGGAAAAAAGGGTGATTTAAGTGACTTGAACGTGGCATGGTTGTTGGTGCCAGATGGATTGGTCTGAGTGTTTCAGAAACTGCTGATCTACTGGGATTTTCATGCATAACCATCTCTAGGGTTTACAGAGAATGGTCAGAAAAATACCAAATATCCTTTGAGCGGCAGTTCTGTGGGGACAATTGCCCTATTGATGTCAGAGGTCAGAGGAGAATGGCCACAGTAACTCAAATAACTATTTGTTACAGCCAAGGTCTGCAGAAAAGCATCTCTGAACACACAACTCGTTCAACCTTGAGGCAGATGCGCTACAGCAGCAGAAGACAACACCAGGTGCCACTCCTGTCAGCTTCGAACCGGAAACCGAGAAACTGAGGCTACAATTCGAACAGGCTCACTAAAATTGGACAATAGAAGACTGGAAAAACGTTGCCTGGTCTGATGAGTATCCATTTTTTGCTGTCACATTCGGATGGTAGGGTCAGAATTTGGCATCAACAGCATGAAAGCATGGATCCATCCTGCCTGGTTTCGATGGTTTAGGCTGGTGGTTAGTACTAATTGAGCATCGTGTCAACGCCACAGCCTACCTGAGTATTGTTGCTGATCATGTTCATCCCTTTATGACCACAATGTTTCCATCTTCTGATGGCTACTTCTAGCAGGATAAAACGCCATGTCATAATATGCAAACATGTATCTATTAAAGTGGCTGGTGAGTGAGCATATATATATATATATATATATATATATATATATATATATATATATATATATATATATATATAATTTTTTTTTCTTTTCGAAAATACTAATTTATCACACTGTTATTGTACAGATCAACTTTAATCAGAATTGTATGTAGAAGCTTTTTTTAATAACTGAATAAAAATGTAAAGAAATTTTAAGTTTTTAGTTCACCCAAAAATGAAAATGTATTTTCCATCATGTGGTTTTAAAATTGTATGAGTTTCTGTCCCATGTTGAATATATTCTAGATATATATATTTAGAATGCATGTGGCCTGCACCCTTTGATTTCCATAGTATTTTTCATTCCTACAAAAGGCAATGGGTGTCAGCAACCAGCATTTTTCAAAATATCTTATTTGTGTTCATCAGTAAAAAGAAACTCAAATGTATTTTTGAACAAGTGAAGGGTGATTCACTGATGACAGAAATTGTCGTTTTTGGGTGAACTATCTCTCTAACGTAAACTGTTGTAATACAAATGTTAAATACCTAAATCTTTACAACACATTTGCCTCTCTCCATGTTTAAAAGATGACTCTCTGGTGTTTGGGAAGGTGAGAGGATGTCAGTGGGTGAAGTCCAGGTAATCCAGGCATGGCTGCGCTCTGAATGGCACATCCAGGTTCCTCCTGCCTGGCTGGATGCGTGTGTAAACTGGATAAAGGAGGAAGTGGACAGGGCATCCATACCCCAATCGCAGCTTAATCAGCGTGTCCTGGAGCAATGGCTTCTGACTGACCTTCGAGATCTAGCCCACCCAGTTCTCCCTGAAAGGATTTCTGAAGCCCAGAAAACAGTACTGAGCAATCGTTGCTGCGTTCAGATGGACTCACTACTAGACGTTAGTCAGCCTGCGTACAATCAGCTGCAGCGCATTCGAGGCACCGACTGCTCCAATGATCAAGTCTCGGCAGTTACGCAAGAAACCCAGAGGCCTTGGGAGGCCAAACCAACACGCATGCTGATGTTGCAGCTCACAGATGGAGTGCAGAATCTGGAGGGCATGGAGTACCGACCCATCCCAGCCCTCAATGCCAACCTTCCACCAGGCACTAAGCTACAGCTAGTCGGCCCAATTGCAGTCCGTCTTGGGGTGTTGCTTTTAAAGGCAGAAAACATTAAGGTTTTGGGTGGAGAGGTGGAACAGCTCTTGGAGATTCACTCTCAGAGCAGAGTGCTTTGTGGGACGCTGGGTTTACCTGAGGAGACACATCCACAACAGGAACCGGATGGCCTTGTAGCCAGTGTAGCTGATAGTGGCTACAGCAGTCTGGCATCAGAAGCTTCTCTAAGACATCCTCAATCTCAACCCCTCCCTCAAGTTTCCAGACAAGACGATTGGGATATGGACGAGATCCCAGATGATGACTTCAGAAGCATTCCTGATCATTTCGATGATCTCCCTCAAAACAACAACCCGTTAGAAGACGTTCCTGAGGATTTTGATGACATCCCATTGGATGAGTTGGACAACGTGATGTGCCCGATAGATGTAGAAGTCTCAGCAGGTACACTGGAAGACCCTGAAAGGAACAAACATGACTCGAGTTTACTTAACGGCTCCAAACCTGAAGAAGTGAGCTTTCCCTCAAGGAGTCGTCTTGGAAACTCCTACCAAAGCAGAACCTTAAATGAAGTTCCTAACACATCGCTTGCAAGCTGCTCCACAAGCACACTAGATTCTTCGGCTTGCAAAGAAACTCCCATGTATCTTTGCAGCCTACAGGCTGGCTGTTGGCCACCCAAAAGTCCTCAGGTTTTCAGACTTCAAGCTTTCATTGTCACGCTGGTGGGAAATCTGCGCATAAGTGGTGGAGTTTGGAAACTGGGAGCCACCATATCTGATGGAAGCGGGTACTTGGATGTGGATCTGTCTGATAACATGCTGTCTGGACTCATTGGTTTCTCTGCTGCCGAGACCAGAGTGTTGCGGAAAGACCTGGCGAGACGTTGGGAAGTGGACAGCGGGATACAGCACTGTCAAAGAGAGCTGGTGGATATGTGCTGTATGATGAGCGTACAAGTGGATCAGACTGGCAGAGGAGTCGTGTTGAGTGCCAGTCCAATCTCTGACAGAGAATGCTCCGAGATGCAGAAAAGAGTGAAAGAGGCGAGGAGATGAGACGTGAATACTTTTAACTTAATCCGACAGTGTTTGTGCTGATTCACTTAGTGTTTACATTGAGGTTTTAAGGGAATAAATGATTCTACGAGTCTGATGAGAACAGCTTTAAAATGTACATCATTGTATCTGATCAGTTTCAGAACTAAAAGTATTGTCTTTTTTTTTTTTTTGTAAAAAGATGTTTTGTTAAATTCTGTGTTGTGTTTAAATTTCATTGTCCTCTGTGGTTAACAAATAAATAATGTATACATCTGTTTGTACAATGTTTTTATTCTTAAAGGAATGTGTCACCCAAAAATGAAAATCACTCCATAGTTTACTCGCCTTCAAAGCCGTTCTCGGTGTATACGACTTAGATTCAAATTTGATTCTGGCTTTCCATGTTAATTATACTTCTGGGTTTAGTGATTGCGTAACCCATGGTGCTTTCCTTGCACGTAGTTGTGTATTCAGGGTGCTTTTATACTTGGGTTGATTGCCTGGTCCAAACCCAAGTTCGATTGCCCCCCCCTTGCCTACCTTGTCGGCTGGTTTGTGTTCACATTGTCTTTTTTCCTTCTGAACCCCGATACGCTTGCGTCATCGAGCTGCTATTGTGTGTACAGCTGTTGCTAGGTGACAGCCATAAAACCCAAACCGCCAAAATAGAAAGACGTATGCACATCTCTGTAATTCTGCTTTCACTGAATCTTTTGGTTTCATACAGAGAACGACTTGCATTCATTTGCCACAAGAATATTAAAAACATTCAGAACATCACGCGGTGTCCACAGAAGTCGTTTTTGTAGGAGGCAAGTAGGCATTATCACTGTGTTTGCACTGGGTCAGGAATGCTTGTCACCAAGGTACAGTACTTGATACACAGACATACACACACGACTGAACATTGTGAAAACTAAAGTTAATAGTACAGTTGGCGGTTGACCCTTATTTGGTAGACTTGTGCTCATATCAAAGTCAACCGGATCAGAGTTCATGCAAAGGTACCCCAGACCACCTCTTTCAGGCAGAGTCGGGTATGGTTTGAACTCGAGTTCAGAAGAGATCGATCCAACTAGCTAAACATACCAAACTCTGACGTCAAAGGAACCCGGGTCCGGATCAAAAGTGTTAGTGTGAAAGCACCCTTATACTTTTGTGTTCTGTTTGATACTCTGACAGTAACAATTCTCATACGCTACCTGGCAGTAGGGTTTCTATGTTTCTCTGTGTTGCGTTTCTTCTGTTTACACCAGAAATACTTATAATGCTAAAGGCTAATTTATACTTCTGCGTCAAGCGCATGTATGCGCCGGTGTAGTTTCTGCGCTGTCGCATAGCCCTCGCCGTGGCTGATGCTGACGCGCACCCCTCAAAAAGTGTAACTACACGTCGCAATGGCGCAAGCTCTGTGATTGATCAGCTTGGTAGCTGTGACTAGTGTGGGTGGGACCAAGAGCCGCGTGAACCCGTTGGTGCGAGTACTTACAAGTGTTGAGTCCCTCGAAGTAGAGCTCAAGGTGGAAACTTTTGTTTTGTGTTTACCTTATGATTAAAGTTGTTGCACGTCCGACAGTTCCTGCCTCAGAATGAGTGAGATTTAGCTACTCGTACATTAAGGAAGCATTCAGGAAAAACTAAACACCCACGAAGAAACACGACACAGAGGAACATAACCTACTCCCAGCTAGTGTTTGTGAAGTGTTATTGCAGCGCAACACAAACAGGACACAGAAGCGTAAATGCATGGCATCGTGCAAGGCAGGCGTCGTGGGTCACAGTGATCACTTGATGCAGAAGTATTAACCAGCCTTAACTTACTGTACAAGTAGCTCAAACTCACTTATTCAGAGTTGGGTACCGACAGATGTGCAACAACTTTCGTCATAAATGAAGTATTTAAATTTTTTTTGTGTGTGTGTGTGTGTGTTTACAATACTTAAGAGTTAAGCATTTGCATGAAAGATAATTTTTTTCTGTCATTAAAAAAAAAAAAAAAAAAAAAAAAAAAAAAAWTATATATATATATATATATATATATATATATATATATATATATATATATATATATGTATATATATGTATATATGTATATATATGTATATATATGTATATATGTATATATGTATATATATATATATATATGTATATATATATATATATATATGTATATATATATGTATATATATGTATATATATATATATATGTATATATGTATATATATATATATATATATATATATATATATATATATATATATATATATATATATATATATATATATATATATGTATATATATATATATGTATATATATATATATATATATATATATATGTATATATATATATATGTATATATATATATGTATGTATGTATATATATATATATGTATATATATATATATATATATATATATATATATATATTTTTTTTTTTTAATGACAGAAAAAAATTATCTTTCATGCAAATGCTTAACTCTTAAGTATTGTGAACACACACACACACAAAAATTTTTTAAATACTTCATGTAATACTTCTGATAATTGAAGCTAATTGAAGACTCTTGGGGTGGATAAAGTCAAAAATAGTTATAATGGGAATATTTCAGTTAATATGCTTAAGACAGAATGTCCTTACATACACATACAAACACAATATTTATCTATAACTTCATATAATTTGTGTCATTGAAATTTTTCAATAATGTTTAAAAAAATAATATGTTTATCTAGCCTAGAAGATGAGCAATTCTAGATTCACCTGCCTTTTTATATGTATAATAATAATAATAAACAAATACCAGTGGGTGCTGATAGATGGCAGCAGAGGAATGTAATTCTGCAAGCCTTCCCATATGACCCAAGCACGACTTAGAGATAAAGTTCACCCAAAAATAAAGATTCTGTCATCATTTACTTATCTTTACATGTTTTAAATCGTCATGAATCTCTTTCTTAAGCTAAACACAAAAGAAGATATTTTGAAGAATGCAGGAAATTAGTGACTTGCAAAGTATTTATTTTTACTACTATGGAAGTCAATTGGCTTTTAGCCTTTTCAAAATATATTGTGTTAAACAGAATAAAGAAACGTATGGAAAGTAAATAGTGAGTAAATTTGAATTTTGGGGTGAACTATCCCATTAAATACACTCTTCAATGAACCACCTGAAGATTCGTTTTGTGCTGCTTGCAATAAAGTGCAAATAAAAGTCAGCACATTTCAACACCACAACAGAACACAAAATGGCGTCTATGAAGGGCTTTCATATTTCAAGGCGTTAGCCATATCATTTGTCTTATGTAATCTCAAACTCCCCCAGGTAAATTCAATATAGCAGTCCTGGTTTAACTTATATACATCATACAGCTTTGTTTTTAATACTTTATAGTCCTGGCCTAAAATACTCGCGCGTGTCATCTACTGAGTGCACATAAATCGGCCCTTCACTGTCATCTAAATTTCCTTTGATTTATATTCCCGCCTCGTGCGTCACTCATGACGTCATTAGAATGATGCTTGACCACGTAACAGGCTTCAGGAGAAAAAAAAGCTACTGTGCATTGATGGCAACTCGACATCTTTTTTTAAATACATCCCTTAGATTGGTTAAAGAAAAGAGTAATACATTTTTGGAATATTACGATCATTATTTTGCAAATCTCACTGATGCACTGAAGTCTTTCCTCTATAGTTATTTTATTTTTATTTTTTCATAATTATATTGTTTTATATGTGTCGTATTTAACTTGATCTAAGTTATTATTAAAATTATTATCGTTTTCTTGTGTAGGCCTTTAATACACATAATTAAGTAAATAATAATTAAACATAAAATTGATGGGAACTCGATTGTTTTGAACAGGTTTTGTCAAATGTTTTGTGAAATGTTTAGTTAACACACGCCAGGTGGCGACAAACGAGCGTTTCTCGTGCGCGTGCTCGTGCGTGCGTGTGTGTGTGTGTGTGTTGTAAGCGAGTCATCAACTGATTAATTAAAAATCGCTCCCTGCTCTACAGGAGTAAATCTGAAGGTCATTTATTTGTTTACTGATTGAGTAATTTGGCTGTTTTGATTGATGATCTATTGACTTGACAACAAATCAACTAATGCCGCACACTCACACACAGTGATGGGTATTAGAAATCGTTGTCCTTTACTTAAGCTACAATTTACGTAATGGAAATGGTGTAGTAACAAACTAGACAACGTATTTTTGGAAATGTAATCATACGTTACTTTTAGAGCATCTTTAACGTTACTTTTAGATTGCTTTCGACTTGTTTATTTTACACGTGATTGTTTTGTAGGCTGCCATATTGATCTAAAGAGAGTCCATTCAACTCTTTATCAACAGAATTACTTTTGTCAAGTTTTCATGTTTGTGAGTTCATAAGAACCTTATTACTCATTTTTCTTCGGATTTGTCAGGCCCGTAGCAGCCTGGTAAAAGGGTTGGTTCTTTTTTTCTCAAAAAGTGGACCTTTTTGCAGTTATTCGCCCATTTTAGTGACATTTTTAGCACTATTTTTAGCTGAATTAATCATAACCACACTTTTTGATATTAATGTAATTTAATATAGCAGTCCTGGTTTAACTTATATGATATGAGAATATTTCCTAACGATTTAAATAAAGAAATTTGTAGAAATACTTATTTTGAAAATACATATTTATTGCGTCATATATCATATAGAAAAAAATAGGAATCTGTTAAAGTTTTTAATTAAAAACTGTAGTCTATTGTAATTTTATAGGTAAATAACAAACTAGACTTTCTTTAGTTTGACCATTTGAAAACTAAAAAATAAAACATATTAATAGTAATAATAATAATAATAATAATACAATAAATAGTAATGTAGAACTTTACAGTTTTTCTAGCCCCCTTGTAAAAAATGTATATTTGAAAATTCATGGATAACAGCAGTCGCCAAATTGGTATTCAAGTCAATTTAAATATGGTCCGCTTTTGGTCCTTCACACATTATGATTGCTCATTTTTTGTTTTAAGCATAAGGTGCAAGATTTAGAATAAACGTTACTGGTATAATGTTTTCTTTGTTTAAAAACAATGCAGCAGCAAAAAATGACTTATGTCAGATTGTAAAATAAAAAATATTGGTTAGCATTGGCCAAAACTGAATAACTGAGGTTGCAGTGAAGCGACAGCCAACAGAGGATTCCGCTTGGTCTTAAAGCCTTTTTTCGATGGGTTATTTTAACTATTTATGATGGCTTAGCAGTCAAAATAGGACAAACAAACTCATACATGGGACAAATTCTGGACCTTTGTCAGTCAAGAGTGGTTCTCGAACCACCCGAACCCCCCTTGGCTACAGGCCTGTTAGTCCCTTTATTTAGCTAGGGTCGCCACAGCGGAATGAACCGCCAACTATTCCAGCATATGTTTTAGGCAGTGGATGCCCTTCTAGCTGCAACTCAGTACTGGTAAACACCTACACTCTTACATTCACACACACACTCATACACCACAACCAATTTAGTTTATTCAATTTATCTATAGCCAGGGGCGGATTTAGTGATTTTGGGGCCCTAAGCAATTCCAGCCATGGGGCCCAAAAGTTCTAAAATGCACCTTTTGTACTTACATTTTTTTGAAAGATTATTTAGCGTTATTTTTTTTATATCATTCGATCTTTTCTTCTGCTTTTTATCTAAATGCAAAATAATAATAACACGTAAAGCATCTTGTAAAACATTCATTCATTTATTTATTTATTTTTGGCTTAGTTCCTTTATTAATACGGGGTTGCCACAGCCAGCGGAATGAACCGAAAACTTATCCAGCATATGTTTTA
This sequence comes from Danio rerio, assembly GCF_049306965.1. Lineage (NCBI taxonomy): Eukaryota > Metazoa > Chordata > Actinopteri > Cypriniformes > Danionidae > Danio > Danio rerio. The sequence goes on from NC_133183.1 coordinate 59,549,999, forward strand.
TGCTGCTGAGGCTTGTCCAGCTGCAACCCATCACTGGGAAACATCCATACACACTCATTTACACTCATACACTATACGACCAATCTAATTCACCTATAGCACATGTCTTTGGACTTTTTGGGGAAACCGGAGCACCCAGAGGAAACTCACGCCAACATGTGGAAAACAAGCAAACTCCACACAGAAATACCAACTGACCCTGCCCAGGCTCGAACCAGCGACCTTCCTGCTGTGAGGCGATCGTGCTACCCACTGCGCCGCCGTGCTGCCATCTTTTAAAACATTTGAAAATATTTGTTTTCTTAAACTTAATTCACAACTAAAAATAATAAATGAACTATTTTGTTTTTAAAGCTAAATCCTTACTGATTTGACTGCCGGACTGGTCCATGATTGAAGGTGGGGGACAAATTTGTGCAGGTAATTACATTCAAATCAAAAAGTTAGACTCTCACCATACAAAATAAGACAGAAACAATGTTATGTATAATTTATATAGGTATAATTTAGTCATCTAGGTATTTATTTGGGAGCCTTCAGATTTCCTGGGGCCCTAAGTGGCCGCTTACCCTGCTAATTGGTTAAATCCACCCCTGCCCAGCACATGTCTTTGGATTGTTGGGGAAACTGGAGCACTCAGAGGAAACCCACGCCAACACGGGGAGAACATGCAAACTCCACACAGAAATGCCAACTGAGCCAGCCGGGTCTTGAACTTCTTGCTGTGAGGTGACAGTGCTAACCACTGTGCCTCCCTATAATTAATTTAATTGTTAGTAAATTAATAAAGTAATACAAAATATAACAAAAAATAAATATTTCTATAATAAAGATGTGGGAGTCACGGTGGCGCAGTGGGTGGCACGATTGCCTCACAGCAAGAAGGTCGCTGGTTCGAGCCTCGGCTGGGTCAGTTGGCATTTCTGTGTGGAGTTTGCATGTTTTTTTATTTAAGTGGTCAAAAACTTACATTCACTAATTAACAACTAACAACACAACATACATACAAACATAGTGCTTTAACATTGTGTACATATAAACAAAGACAAAGAAAATGAAGACAACATCAGTAGAAGCAAAGCCTGACAGCATCAGCATCATTTTGTCCACTTACAATTACATTTGGTTTTGGAAGTCATTTTTGAAAGGACACTCCATGGCAGTGAACGTGGACCCGGAATCATTTAAATTAAATCTTATGTCTTATTTTTGCAGATGTCATACACATTATATGTATGTATTTATATAAAATACAATAAAAAATATTTTTGTTGTTTGTTTTTAATATTATTATTATTAAATCCTCCTTTTTATTATTACCATTTATTGATATTTTATGTTTTGTAATGTCATACACTGCTTATCAATTTTGCATGTGATGTTGATAAAATAATAAGTGGTATATGTATACATAATATTACGAATTATTAATAGTTATTATTACTTATTAATTAATTAATTCATTCATTCATTTTCTTGTCGGCTAAGTCCCTTTATTAATCTGGGGTTGCCACAGCGGAATGAACCGCCAACTTATCCAGCAAGTTTTTACGCAGCGCATGCCCTTCCAGCCACAACCCATCTCTGGGAAATTATTACTTATAATAATAATAGTAATAATAATAATAATAATAATAATAACAATAATAATATTAATAATAATAACAACGCTATTAATATTAATATGTATAAATAATAATAATAATAAGTAATATTACATATAATAATAATAATAATATTACATTAATAATATTAATGATAATAATAATAATAATAAGTAATAATACATATAATAACACTATTAACATTAATAAGTACAATGATAATAATCATATTATTATTAATAATAATAAGTAATAAAACATAAATAATAATAATATTAATAATATTAAGTTCTAACACTTATAGGTAACAATAATATTAACATTAATAATAATAATAATAAGTACTAATACAGATAAGTAATAATAATGATAATAAAAAATAACACTTAGAAGTAATAATAATATTAAGATCAATGATGATAATAATAATAAAAATAATATGTAATACATATAAATAATAATAATATTAATAATATTAGGTTATAGCACTTTTAGATAATAATATTAACATTATTAATACTATTATTATTAGTTTAATACTTATATATATAAGTAATAATAATGATGATAATATTAATAAGTAATAATACTATTAACATATAATAATTATTATAATGATAAGTAATAATAATAATAATTATTATAATTTTTGGCGACGCAATGACACAGTAGGTAGTGCTGTCGCCTCACAGCAAGAAGGTCGCTGGTTCGAGCCTCGGCTGGGTCAGTTGGCATTTCTGTGTGGAGTTTGCATGTTCTCTCCGCATTCACAAGGGTTTCCTCCGGGTGCGGTTTCCCCCACTGTCCAAAGACATGCGGTACAGGTAAATTGGGTAGGCTAAAATTGTACGTAGTGTAAGAGTGTGAATGAGTGTAAATGGATGGTTTCCAGAGATGGGTTGCAGCTGGAAGGGCTGCATAAAACATATGCTTGATAAGTTACCAGTTCATTCCGCTGTGGCAACCCCAGATTAATAAAGGGACTAAGCCAAAAAGAAAATGAATGAATGAATTATAAATTTCAGAACAGAGTATAAATAAATAATAATTAAAATTAGGTTATCATAAGCTATCATCATCTTCATAAAACAAAATTTATTAAATTTATTAATTAGTTTAATAAATAAATAAATAAATAAATAAATAAATAAATAAATAAAAACATCCCAAAGGGAACCATTTCGCGTCATTTTAGCTGTAGTCAATTTTTCTGCCTTTGAACCTGAACGTTATTCTCCGACGACGAGTGAGTCAGTTCCACACAAACACACACAGAAAAACAACGAGCGCAACTCATTCCTCCATATACATGCATTCAAATAACCGTTCACCTCACGAAGCAGCAAACACAACAACAACTCTACCTAAACCACATGATCAGTGCTAATTAGTAACCACGAGATTCTCAAAAAAGCATCCTCACAGCACTGATACACTATAAAGAAAGCCTTGATCAGTGTAAGGATGTTGTCAGGCGGTCAATAACGCGTGTGAGTGAGTGAAGGATTGATTGATGTGTCCTGCTGGTCTCCTCCCCTCAGACGCGCGCATCATCCAGCGCGTCTCCAGAGCGCGTCTTCAGTCCGCATCCGAGCGTCATTCAGCGCAGCATCTCGGGCATTCGTTCTGTAGGAATATACGGTCACTCGCTGTTGCTTTTTCTGCTCCGGCTCTGCGCGTCTCCAGACTCCGGGTTTTTTTCGGGGGTCGTTAAATCTGGAGGTGAGGACCCGGGGATGAGCTTCGGCATGACGGGCTGCGGGTTCGGTTGGGCGGTGATGCTGCTCGCGCTCTGGAGGCCCGCGACCGCTTGTCCGGAGCTCTGCACGTGCACGGGTTTGCGGATCTCCTGCGTGGACGCGGAGCGCAGTATTATGGCTTTCCCCAAGCTGGAGTCCGAGGCGGACATGGAGAACGTCACTGACATGTAAGTCATGCTGGGGGTCATATACACTGAAACAAAAGCGATACATTGGATTTACTCCGGTTTTTTAACCGCGGTAAAGTTTGACATTCATTAGAAATTCGATTTCAAACCAATTAAATTATTTGCCCCTGCTATAGTTTGAGCCAAAAATATCTCAGATAGGTATAATTATGTGTCCTTTATGTTGCACAAGGCTTAATCGATAAAAAAGACCAATTAAACAATTCAACGAAATTATACAATAAAACCAGTAGCAAAATGTTCAGAAAAACACCCTGCTTATTGCACAAGACTCTGTTTTTTGCAATTAGCACTTTATTTATTTTATTATATTTTTAAAATAACTTTTAATGTAAAAATGGTAAAAGTTTTGTTTTTCACAGTTATGCCTTTGTTGATTTTATATACAGTACTGAATCCATATTTTCAGTAATTCGGATACACTGTAAACACTTAAATGAATTAAACACTGACACCATTTGAGATAAAAATATACAAATCAACTCTAAAATTGTCTAAATATTATTCCCTATGATGCACAAGCTTTGTTCTTTATTGTTATGCCTTTGTTGATTTTATATACAGTACTGAATCCATATTTTCAGTTATTCGGATACACTGTAAACACTTAAATGAATTAAACACTGACACAATTTGAGATTAAAAACACAAATCAACTCTAAAATTATCTAAATATTATTCCCTATGATACACAAGCTTTGTTCTTTATTGTTATGCCTTTGTTGATTTTATATACAGCACTGGATCCATATTTTCAGTAATTTGGATACACTGTAAACACTTAAATAAATTAAACGCTGACACCATTTGATATAAAAAAAACAAATCAACTCTAAAATGATCTAAATATTATCCTCTAGGATGCACAAGCTTTGCTTTTTACTGTTATGCCTTTGTTGATTTTATATACAGTACTGAATCCCTATATTCATTATATCGCTACACTGTAAATGATTAATCAAGACTAATAGTTTATAGCTTTGCTACTGTAAACGCATTTAATGAATAGTAATAGTTTATAGCTATGCTACTGTAAACGTATTTATTGAAGACTGATAGTTTATAGCTATGCTACTGTAAACGTATTTATTGAAGACTAATAGTTTATAGCTATGCTACTGTAAACGTATTTATTGTAGACTTATAGTTTATAGTTATGCTACTGTAAACGTATTTATTAAAGACTGATAGTTTATAGCTATGCTACTGTAAACATATTTATTAAAGACTAATAGTTTATAGCTATGCTACTGTAAGCGTATTTATTGTAGACTAATAGTTTATAGCTATGCTACTGTAAACGTATTTATTGAAGACTAATAGTTCATAGCTATGCTACTGTAAACGTATTTATTAAAGACTAATAGTTTATAGCTATGCTACTGTAAACGTATTAAAGACTGATAGTTTATAGCTATGCTACTGTAAACGTATTTATTAAAGACTGATAGTTTATAGCTATGCTACTGTAAACGTATTTATTAAAGACTGATAGTTTATAGCTATGCTACTGTAAACGTATTTATTAAAGACTGATAGTTTATAGCTATGCTACTGTAAACGTATTTATTGTAGACTAATAGTTTATAGCTATGCTGCTGTAAACGTAATTAATGAAGACTAATAGTTTATAGTTATGCTACTGTAAACGTATTTATTGAAGACTAATAGTTTATAGCTATGCTACTGTAAACATATTTATTGTAGACTAATAGTTTATAGCTATGCTACTGTAAACGTAATTAATGAAGACTAATAGTTTATAGCTATGCTACTGTAAACATATTTATTGTAGACTAATAGTTTATAGCTATGCTACTGTAAACGTAATTAATGAAGACTAATAGTTTATAGCCATTGCCTTTTATTGTGGTTCCAGCTGATTGGTGTGTCTACAGTTTTGCACCAGTGTGCCTGCACATCTGATGGCTGTGCTTAACCAATTGGCATCAGTCTTTGCTTTGAAATTGCAAGGAAATTTCATCATGAAAAATTTCTGTGTCAAATGCAAACAAGCGTGTTTAGTGATTTGCAATCTAAGCTGATCTAGCCTTGTGCTTTGCTCCTTGAGTGTACGGTTTTGGTTGTTGTGGCAAAAGTTAAACTTTAGTGTGTAAGCAATCATAAAAAAACTGTAAAATATGCAACAAAAGCTAATTTTACTTTCAAACAACACAACTTGCAAACAAGTATATGAGCTCTTTTAATCAATAGACAACAAAATGCAGAACTCAGTGTGAATCAGTGCATCTTTGCTTGTCCTTGTAGCCCATGCCGTTTGTTGTCTTTCTATTTGGGCTGTCAAATTTGCCTTTTTGCAAAGAACTGGATCCAGAATGTTGAATTCATGACATCAAACTGTGGCTGAAAACTGAAATGCTGTTACTGTAAAGAACAAAACAGTAATAAAACACTGTAAATTAGGCCCGGACTGGCTAATCAGGAGCACCCCCGGTCCGTTTTTTGGCCTGGTGTCCTATAGCTGCTTGCACTCTCAGCAGTCACACTTTTTTTCATTTATTTATGTATTTATTTGACCATAGCCTCACTCTTTTTATTCATTATTTTACCGCAGCTCCACTCTTTTTCTTTATTTTCTTGCAGCCCAATAAGCAGAATGCAGCCTGCAGGTTAATGATGACATAATTACTGTTACAAATTAAATTAGAAATCCTTAATCAAAAAGAGATTTAACCAAAACGTAACAAAATAACAGGGATTAAAAATATAATCCCTGGTGCCCCCGCGCTCTCTCTCCCCAAAATATACACCAAAAACACAACCACTGAGAATTAACAAGAAAATATTATTTATTTACAGAAATAAGGAGCAAAAATAACACCAGGAGGGGTTTAGCCAAAATAAATGACAATAAACCAAATTAGATTAAACTTCCCTAGAAAACAAATAAAATAAAATACAGAAAACTTACCTCCCTACTAACAAATGCAGGAGAAAACGAAAATAACAAATAAGGCACCAAACCTCCCTGCATGCTCCAAGCCCGACAGGGAGACAGAAAACCGGGCCTCAATCGCCGGTTAAATATGAACAACAACACATCGGCATCTCACATAATGCCACAAAGAGATAGAAGCAAACACTCATTTGATCGCTAGTCTCCACTCAGCACAAACGGGGAATCGAGAGAGAGCGGGGAGCCATCGAACCCATGTTCTCTGCAGGTTTTTATAGCCGCCGCCAATCCAAGCGCCAATCATGATCCGTCCCAATGTTATCCGCTGCACCTGCGAATACTTAGAGCGAGAAAGAGAGAGAGAGCGAGAGAAATAGAGAGAGAGATAGAGCGAGAGAGAAACACCACACACAAGCCTACACAAAACTACTCGTAACATTACCATCACATGGCATTCGGGCCTTACGTCATCGATGATGCGCTGTTCAGGTGCTTTCGCTCAGCACAGTGGAGATTTCTTTACATCGTTATATTGTTTTAAATCGTTTGAGATGCAGTGACACGCAGCCACTTTTGACGCTCATAAACAATCATAAAGTCCTCGTGCTGCAGCTATTAGGAGGTTTGCTGAAGGTGCAGCTGTCGTGCATTCAGGGGCTTGCGCTCACTTTTCAAATGATCCGGGAAACAGACCTGGGCAAGGTTCGGATAGCATAGTGTGAGTACGCCCTAAGACATAGCCAGACCTCCCTCTGTTTTTATAAGGTTTGCGGACTGATTGCTATTTGAAGGAGTGTCAAACCAATGCTTTAGAGATTCAGTACTTCGGAGATTTCATACTAATCTTAGTAGTTTCTAATAGTTAGAAATAGATGGTTTCTGTTTGGATACCATAGTTAAAACAATGGAGTTTGGACTGCTTGAATGACATCTGTGTTAACTGTTTTGAAAAATGTTGGGGGAAATGTGTCAATTCAATGAGACAGAGTTTACACATTTTCAAGGCATGTCTTCTGCTCTGCTGTTATAGTGATGAGGAAAATGGAGTGGATCCTGTAGTTTCTTAAACCAGGTCAAAGAAAACAAGAAAAACTGTAATAATAATAATAATAAAATAAAAATAATAATAATATTCATTCATTTTCTTTTCAGCTTAGTTCCTTCATTAATCCGGGGTCACCAAAGCGGAATAAACCGGCAACTTATCCAGCAAGTTTTTACACAGCAGATGCCCTTTCAGCTGCAACCCATCTCTGAGAAACATCCACACACACACTCATTCACTACGTACAATTTAGCCTACCCAATTCACCTGTACCACATGTCTTTGGACTGTGAGGGAAACCGGAGCACCCAGAGGAAACCTACGCAAATGTAGATAATAGTAATAATAATAATAATAATAATAATAATAATAATAATAATAATAATGATGATGATGATGATGATGATGATGATAATAATAATAAAATAATAATTGCAAAAATGATAATAATAATAATAATAAAATAATAATAATAATGACAATGATAATAATAATAATTAAATAATAAAAAATGATAAAAATAATAATAATAATGACAATGATAATAATAAAACTAATAAAAAATAATAATGATAGTAATAATAATAATAAAAAAATCATAATAACGATGATAATAATAATAATAATAACAATAATAATAAAATAATAATAAAAAAATTATAATAAGGATGATAATAATGATAATAATAATAATAATAATAATAATAAAAAATTATAATAATGATAATAATAATGATAATGATAATAATACAATAAAAATAATAATGACGATGATAATAATAATAATAAAAAATAATAAAAATTATAATAATGATAATAATAATAATAATAATAAAATAATAATAAAAAAATAATAATGACGATGATAATAAATCTTAGTATTTATTTTCTCTTTAAAAATGTTTAATTTTATTATTGCTTTGAAATGTACCCTTAGTAATGTTGTTGTTGTTGTTGTTGTTTACAGATACATTGCAAATCAAATTAGTTTCACGTCCATTAATGAAAGAGATCTCGAATTTTACCGCAGCCTCAGAAACCTGTAAGTACTAAACTGTGGATCATCGTTTTTTATTCTCTTTATAAGCTGTGAGATGGAAACGTTTGACCTCATTGTTTGTCTTTTCCTACAGAACCGTCATAAACACCAAGCTGGCATACATTGCCAGGCTGGCCTTCCAGAGCAACCCGAAACTACAATATCTGTGAGTGGTTTAGTTGGGGAGGAGCTGGAGGTCCATGTTTGGTTGTTTTGCGTGTTTAAAAAGTTTTAGAAATGTTTTAGAAATGAATTACTCTTGTAATTTAGTTTGTTTTATAACATTTTTTTTTTTTTAGTGCTGATGATTGCCTTTTTCTACAGGAATCTCAAGGAGAACAATCTGTCCAAACTATCCTGGAGGACGTTTCGTCATTTAAACATCTCATATCTGTGAGTCTTTTATGATTTTAGTTATCTAAGCTTTTTTTAATGTCCAACTGATTTGTCTGTTACATGTATGTGTCAGCCTTTGCATGAGTAAAACCAATCAGAAACAGAAAATAAATAGTTCTGTGCTTTGTTTTGAGTTCAGTTTTGTTTATTTTGATTTGTTTTGTTTTGTTTTACCTCGCTTTGCTTTGTTGACTTGACTTGTTAACTTGAGTTTTGTGTAATGTTGTGTTGAGTTGAATTGAATTTAGTTGACATGACATGACATGACATGACTTGACTTGACTTGACTTGACTTGACTTGACTTGACTTGACTTGACTTGACTTGACTTGACTTGGGTTGAGTTGAGTTTTGCGCTGTGTTGAGATTTGTTGATTTGAGTGTTGAGTTGAATCAAGTTGAGTTGAGCTGAGTTGACTTAGGTTGGGTTGAGTTAAGTTTTGTGTTGTTTTGTTTTGTATTGAGTATTGTGTTTTGTTGAGTTGAATGTTGAGTTGAATTGAGTTGAGTTGACTTGGGTTGGGTTGAGTTTTGTGTTGTTTTGTGTTGAGTATTGTGTTTTGTTTTGTTGAGTCAAATGTTGAGTTGAATTGAGTCGAGTCGAGTCGAGTCGAGTTGAGTTGAGAGTTGAGTCCATTTGAGTTGAGTTGAGTTGAGTTTTGTGTTGAGTTAAGTATTGTGTTTTGTTGAGTTTTGTTTTTTTTAGTTGCATGTTGAGTTGAATTGAGTTGAGTTGACTTGGGTTGGGTTTTGTGTTGTATTGTGTTTTATTGAGTCAAATATTGGGTTAAATTGAGTTTATTTGAGCTGGGTTGAGTTTTGTGTTGTTTTGTGTTGAGTTAAGTATTGTGTTTTGTTGAGTTTTTTTTTTTAGTTGCATGTTGAGTTGAATTGAGTTGAGTTGACTTGGGTTGGGTTTTGTGTTGTATTGTGTTTTGTTTTGTTGAGTCAAATATTGGGTTAAATTGAGTTGATTTGAGTTGAGTTGAGTTTTGTGTTGTTTTGTGTTGAGTTAAGTATTGTGTTTTGTTGAATTTTTTTTAGTTGCATGTTGAGTTGAGTTGACTTGGGTTGGGTTTGGTTGTGTTGAGCTGAATTTTGTGTTGTGTTGAGTTGAGTTGGGTTCACTTGTTTTTGGTTGGGTTGAATTGAGTTGAATTGACTTAAGTTGGGTTGTGTTTAGTTGAATTTTGTGTTGTGTTGAGTTGATTTGAGTTCACTTGTTTTGGGCTGGGTTGAATTGAGTTAAATTGGGTTAGGTTGTGTTTAGTCGAATTTTGTGTTGTGTTGACTTGGGTTGGGTTGAGTTGAGTTGACTTTTCTGTTGTGTTGTGTTGAGTATTGTGTTGTGTTGTGCTGTGTTGTGTTAATTTTTTTGAGTTTTGTTGAGTTGAGTGTTTAGTTAAGTTGATTTGGGTTGGTTTGGTTTGGTTTGAGTTGAGTTTTGTGTTGTGTTGAGTTTTGTTAAGTTGAGCGTGTTGTTGAGTTAAGCTGATTTGGGTTTTGTGTTGTGTTCAATATTTTGTTGGGTTGTGTTTTGTTGAGTTGTGTTGAGTTAATTTGTGTGTTGTATTGTGTTGTGTTTTGCTGTGTTGAGTTGAGTATTGTGTTGTGTTGTGTTGAGTTGATTCTGGTTTTGTTTTGTGTTGTGTTGAGTTGAGGTTTGTTGAGTTGATTTGGGTTTTATTTTGTGTTGTGCTGTGTTGTGTTAAGTTTTGTTGAGTGATGTGTTGTGTTGTGTTTAGTTGAGCTGAGTCTTCTTTGTTTTGATTTGTTTTGTTTCGCCCTGCTTTATTGACTTGACTTGTTGAGCTGAGTTAAGTCGAGTTTTGTTGTGTGGGGTTGAGTGTTTTGTTTTGTTTTGTTTTGTTTTGTTTTGTTTTGTTTTGTTTTGTTTTGTTTTGTTTTGTTTTGTTTTGTTTTGTTTTGTTTTGTTTTGTTTTGTTTTGTTTTGTTTTGGTGGGGTTGAGGGTTGCGTTGACTTGAGTTTTGTTTTATTTGTTTTATGAGTTGAGTCGAGTTTTGTTGGGTGGTGTGGGGTGGGGTTGAGTGTTTTGTTTTGTTTTGGGTTTTGTTTCATGATGCTTTTTTGTTTGTTTTTGTTTTGTACGTTGTTATAGATGCGCAGATACTATAAGCAGAAGGAAAATGAATGAATGAATGAATGAATGTACAGCATGTCTCAGGGCTCTGTCCTAATAGACTTGTATGTGGTCGTATATTTGCAGGCTGCTGGCAGGCAATCCTCTGCAGTGCTTGTGTGACAACATGTGGCTGAAGCAGTGGCGGGTGGAAGAGGCAGAAGAGCTGCTGTGTGTGGAGGAGGGAGGAAAGAGGAGAGCGCTGGCGACACTCACGCTGCCCGACTGCGGTAAGAGCTGGATCAGACTTTAAACACACACAGACACATGCACTCCCGTCATATTACGAGAACGCTCATTTTACTTTTAAGATCAGGAGATTTTAAGCAAGTGGCTAAGTTGTTAGCACTGTCACCTCACAGCAAGAAGGTCACTGGTTCGAGTCCTGGCTGGACCAGGAGGTTTTTCTGTGAGGTGTTTGCATGTTCTCCCCATGTTGGTGTGGGTTTCCTCCGGGTGCTCCGGTTTCCCCCAAAGTCCAAAGACATGTGCTATAGGTGGATTAAATAAGCTAAATTGGCCGTAGTGTATGTGTGTGAATGAGTGTGTATGGATGTTTTCCAGTACTGGGTTGCAGCTGGAAGGGCATCCACTGCGTAATACATATCTCCATACATTCCTCCGTGGCAACCCCTGAAATAGAGACTAAACCAAAGGAAAATGAATGAAAGATTTTGAAAGAATGAAGTAAAATAATGAACTCTGACCTGGATAACTAAGAATCACAGACAAAATTCCCATGGTTTACTCAGAACAGAGCTAATATAGGATTTAAGACTGACGTTTGCGCTGGTGTGTTTGGTAAGATGTGATTTGTCCATCGTTTTATGGCTGTGGCTTGAGACGTGGATACTTATTGATCCAGAGATAAGCCTCCAGCCAGGCCTATTTTAAGCAATACCACAGCAGAAGGCCCTCGAGGGAGGAAGAGAGGACGAGAGAGAGAGAGAGAGGAAAAGGGAAAATAGAGACAGACAGGGGGATCCCCAGAATGCAAAACACTGAGACATTTAGCTCTAAGACTCTTCTGCTGGATTTAGGCCAAATGCTGCTTTTCCTTCCACTTTTGTAACATGAAAGAAAATGAGCTGCTCCACTGAATTGTTTTATCTTAACCATGATTTCGGGACCAGCTATAGTGGCAAATTAACTGTGGTAAAATCACTTGTATACTAGAAAAGGAAGGTTTATCAAGAAAAACAAGCTGGTGGTGCTCAATCTGAAATATATCTCACCATCATTTGAAGAGTTCAGATGCAAAACCCTCTAAATCAGGGGTGCTCAATCCTGTTCCTGTACAGTTTAGCTCCTACCCTGATCAAACCCACCTGAACCAATTAATTAGGACCTGAAATCCACTTGATAATTACAGACAGGTGTGTTTGATAAGGGTTGCAACTGAAATCTGCAGGAAGGTAGATCTCCAGGAACAGGGTTGGCCACCCCTGCTCTAAATCCATCAGACCTCCTTTCTTGTAAATGAGCAATTTCTATCAGGCTCCTCTGATTAGGTTTAGAAGTTTCATTATATATTAATTGTTAAGGTTATTAGGTAGTAAATACAATACCTTTTTTCAAAAATGTCACTTCAGACAATTATTCGGTTTTTAACAAGGTAGATTTTCTTTTGCGTCAAAAACATCTAAATCCACTAGTGCTTTTTATGCAAAAACCTCTAAATCCACCTATTGGAAAATTCCAAAGATGAAACTAGAAATTATTTTACCAAACATAAAACACATTACACTAACTACCTAAAATTAAAAAAATATATACATCTGTCAAGTAAGTGGCGGTTCATTCTGCTGTGATCAAACCAGGGAAACAGCAGAAGGAAAATGAATGAATGAAATCTGTCAAGTGCATTAACCAGTTAAACTCCGTGATGTCATCGACTTTCGCTATAAGATTTGAAGTGCTAGCATTGCACGAGACCCCCTTAAGTGGTTGAACGATGGATAATTTTCATATTTTTCATATGACACATGTACAAGTTATAGCTCAAATGAAAGCTCTTGATGGTGCTCATACAGTTCTAGCATTCTTTTTACTGAATTATATTATAATTATTATAATTATAAATAGTGTCGTTTTGGTGTCGCTTTAAATTCAAATGAGAAATGTTTTTTTTGAAAAGAGGGTGGAGCTATAAACGCTTCTGCATCACCATTGCAGCAGATTCAAAGCTCTAAAGGCGGGCGGCTGCTTCTCACTTAGGGCTGTTTATGCTACTGAGGGAGAGATTGTCACTAATGGGTGGGGCTTTCCCCCTTTGATGACACGTACAAAGGGAGAATGTCAATCAAAGTGTTTCTGCAGACTGATTTTATCAAGTGTGATTAAAATAGAATTAATTCAATTTTACTATTAGAGGCTGGCTATATTCACAAACTGTTGCCATACAACAGTATTTAAACCCTTTATAAAAGTGATTTTTGCATAATAGGTCCCATTTAAAATGATCTCTGTGGCCTGGAGTAGCAAATATACAGTACCAGAGACATGATGATAAGGATGTAAACTGCTGCAGATGGTAGCACACAGAGATAGAGATCTGATTCACGACAGAAGGAGCCAGTGCTGACTGCACTCTTTGGCCTTTAATTTAGCGAGAGCACCAGCAGACTAGAATGGCATTCCTGTAATTCAGATGAAGAAATTGTTCGATTTCTGAGATCAAATTTAATAAAATAAACACTCTTTTTTTATTTTTGAGTTTTATTTTTGAGTAAACATACAATAAAAAAATTAATTAAAGAACTAAAAACTTACTTGAAGAAGTAAATATTGCTAGAACAATTTACAATAATAAAAAAATAAAAAATATGAAATTATGAAAAAATATAAACAGAACTGTCAGAATCAGTCTAATAATCATTTTAATTTACAAAATACATTCATGGATACAAACAGCTGAATATATATATATATAGGTGTACCTAATAAAGTGGCCTGTGAGTGTATATATATTAATATATAATACTTGTTAATGCAAATTTCTAATCAACCAACCACAGGGCAGCAACTCAATGCATTTAGGCATGTAGACGTGGTCAAGATGATCTGCTGCAGTTCAAACCGAGCATCAGAATGGGGAAGAAAGGAGATTTAATTGACTTTGAATGTGGCATGGTTGTTGGTGCCAGCAGGGCTAATCTAAGTATTTCAGAAACTGCTGATCTACTGGGATTTTCATGCACAACCATCTCTAGGGTTTACAGAGAATGGTGCAAAAAAGAGAAAATATCCAGTGGGCGGCAGATCTGTGGGCGCAAATGCCTTGTTGATGCCAGAGGTCAGAGGAGAATGGCCAGACAGGTTCCAGCTGATAGAAAGGCAACAGTAACTCAAATAGCCACTCGCTACAACTGAGGTCTGCAGAAGTGCATTTATGAACGCACAACGTCCAACCTTGAGGCGGATGGGCTACAGCAGCAGAAGTTCACACCGGGTGCCACTCCTGTCAGCCAAGAACAGGAAACTGAAGCAAAAGCTGGGCCAACCTGGTACTAGTAATGTGAACATATATAGTGAGCGAAGTGACATTTACCCTTAAACATGGAAAATAATTTCTGAAAACACAGCATTTCTGAAAACAAAACAATAGTTTTTACTTTTCTAGAAACTGCTTGACATATTTAATTAGAAACATGACAAAAACTTTTTTGCAGTTTGAGGAGGAGTTTAAGAGGAAAACAAATGTATGCTGAAGGATGAAAGACATGAACTTATACCAGAGAGAGTAACCAAAACACGCAGGAACTAAAACCAGTAGGAAAAGCCAGGGTAGGAAAAACAGCTAGAATGGGAGCCTTTGGAGGTGTCAATGGAGAGAGAAGCTTTGGCTAATGACACCCAGGGGATAGAGCGGATGACAGAAGAGCCCTGGGCGAAGGCTCAGAGCAGATGGGACTGTGGGACACCAATGGACCTGGAGGCTGAGGCAAAAGAGTGGAGATAGAAGAAACATCATATATTATCATATCATATCATATCATATCATATCATATCATATCATATCATATCATATCATATCATATCATATCATATCATATCATATCATATATCACATCATCCATCGGCTTAGTCTCTATTTTAGAGGTCGCCACAGCAGAATAACCTGCCAACTATTCCAGCATATGTTTTACTCAGCGGATGCCCTTCCAGCTGCAACCCTGTACTGAGAAACACCCATACACACTCATTCACAGACTCATACACTACGGCCAATTTTAGTTCATTCAATTCTACTATAGTGCATGTCTTTGGACCAACTTACCCAGCCAGGAGTCAAACCAGCGACCTTCTTGCTGTGAGGCGACAGTGCTAACCACTGAGCCACCGTGCCACCGTGCCACCATCATATCATATCATATCATATCATATCATATCATATCATATCATATCATATCATATCATATCATATCATTTATTTTCCTCCGGCTTAGTTTCTATTACAGAGGTTACCACAGCTGAATGAACCGCCAACTATTCCAACATATGTTTTACACAGCGGGTGCCCTTCCAGACGCAACCCATCACTGGAAAACCAGTTTAGTTTATCCAATTCACTTATAGCGCATGTCTTTGGAAACCCACATAACCATAGGGAGAACATGCAAACACCATACAGAAATGCCAACTGTCCCAGCTGGGACTCAAACCAGCGACCTTCTTGCTGTAAGGCGACAGTGCTAACCACCATCATATCGCATTGTATTATATCATATCTGATCATAACGTATCGTATATCATATATCATATTGCATCATATCGTATATTATATATCATATTGCATCGTATCGTATATTATATATCATATTGCATCGTATCATATAATATATATCATATTGCATCATATCGTATATTATATATCATATTGCATCGTATCATATAATATATATCATATTGCATCGTATCGTATATTATATATCATATTGCATCGTATCGTATATTATATATCATATTGCTTCGTATCATATATTATATATCATATTGCATCGTATCGTATATTATATATCATATTGCATCGTATCGTATATTATATATCATAT
This sequence comes from Danio rerio, assembly GCF_049306965.1. NCBI lineage: Eukaryota > Metazoa > Chordata > Actinopteri > Cypriniformes > Danionidae > Danio > Danio rerio. Next base: position 59,566,142 of record NC_133183.1, read on the forward strand.
TGCATCGTATCGTATATTATATATCATATTGCATCGTATCGTATATTATATATCACATTGCATTCCTATCGTATATCATATAGCATTATGCATCGTTTCGTATATTATATATCATATTGCATCGTATCGTATATTATATATCATATTGCATTGTATCGTATATTATATATCATATTGCATCGTATCGTATATCATATATCATTATGCATCGTTTCGTATATTATATATCATATTGCATCATATCATATATTATATAAATAATATTGCATCGTATCGTATATTATATATCATATTGCATCGTATCGTATATCATATATCATTATGCATCGTTTCGTATATTATATATCATATTGCATCATATCATATATTATATAAATAATATTGCATCGTATCGTATATTATATATCATATTGCATCGTATCGTATATCATGTATCATTATGCATCGTATCGTATATTATATATCATATTGTATCGTATCGTATATTATATATCATATTACATCGTATCGTATATTATATATCATATTGCATCGTATCGTATATTATATATCATATTGCATCGTATCGTATATTATATATCATATTGCATCGTATCGTATATTATATATCATATTGCTTCGTATCGTATATTATATATCATATTGCATCGTATCGTATATTATATATCATATTGCATAGTATAGTATATCATATATCATTATGCATTGTTTCGTATATTATATATCATATTGTATCGTATTGTTTATCATGTCATATTGTATCGTATCTCATTCCTCATATATCGTATCGTATACGGTATATCATATACTGTATATTGTATCGTATCGTATCATATATCATATCATATATTGCATCGTGTCAACTTATCACGTATGTCATATATCATATATCATATCATATAGTATCATATATCATGTCATATCATATCGTATCTCATATATTATGTCATAACGTATTGTGTCGTATATCATATTATGTATCATACCTTATCGTATATCAAATAATATATATCATATATCATACTGTATCGTATTGTACCGCATCGTCTCCTATCGAATATCATATATCATATTTCATATCATATTATATCGTATCGCATCGTATCATATATCATATCGTACTGAACGGTATCTTATCAGAGATTCTGTCAGTTTGATTGCATATTGAGTGGTGTGTTCAAGCGAATTGACCAGTTTCTCTATGACATGACAGCAACACCACAATTCACTGAAGTCTTGCCTTCATTCCTTGCATAGGCTTATTGACTGCATTATGCTAATATTTCTAACTGGGACTCAGACTTCAGCAGAAGCAATATGTAGTCAGGTCAGGTTCAACGTTTTCAGTTAGATAAAATGCTAGATAAAATAAACGATATACTTATCGATATATGATTTTATATGCTTTTTGACTGAAATGTATTTCTTCATTGGTAACTAGTGTATAATAGTTCTGTTTTGTGCTGTGTTGTCTTTGTAGTCCTCCCCACTGTGACTCTCACGCCCACAAACGTGACCATGAAGAAAGGGTTAAATGTGACACTGACCTGCAACACCTCAGGAATGCCCACTCCAAATCTCACCTGGACCACCTGCAAGCTAAATTCAGCGTTCAAGGTAATTCCTCTCAATGTTCGTTCAAATATATATTAGTATTAGGTTTGTCAGGTCTTCCCACAAGTATCCCCTATTAAAAAAATGTACCCGCATTTGGTACAGAATGTAAAATATGTTGCATTGCACATTTCAAATGACAAATCCACTAGAGGGCGCTATTTACTTTTTTTGTGAGCCTGAAATAGTTCGTTTGACATGACAACGCACTAAGTGTTTAATAACTATCACAGGGTCTGACCAAAACATGCTCGAATTCAGTCATTCACTCCTTTAAGTGGACCATATTAGTGGACTAATGCAGGGAATAATGAATAGTGGGTAAAGGAGCAATTTCACAGCATTAGTGTACATTTTGTTACATAATTCTGATAAACGTCCTTCTAGTAGAAATTTGTGTGTTATTGTGGGACAAATCAATACAGACTGGACAATCTAACCAATCAGAGCAGACTAGAGTCATCTGACCAATCAGAGTAGAGTATAATCATGCGACCAATCTAAGCACAGGAGAGTAATCTGGCCAATCAGAGCAGAGCCATCTGACCAATCAGAGCAGAGTCATCTGACCAATCAGAGCAGAGTCATCTGAGCAATAAAAGCACAGCAGTCACCTGATCAATCAGAGCTGAGTCGTCTGACTAATAAGAGCAGAGTAGAATCATCTGACCAATCAGAGAAGAGTCATCTGACCAATCAGAGCAGAGTCATCTGACTAATTAGAGCTGAGTCGTCTTACTAATAAGAGCAGAGTAGAGATATCTGACCAATCAGAGCAGAGTAGAATCATCTGACCAATCAGAGCAGAGTCATCTGACTAATCAGAGCAGAGTCATTTGACCATTTAGAGCAGAGTAGTCATCTGACCAATCAGAGCAGCATAGAATCATCTGACCAATCAAAGCAGAGTCATCTGATTAATCAGAACAGAGTCATCCGACAAATCAGAGCAGAGTAGTCATCTGACCAATTAGAGCTGAGTCATCTGACTAATCAGAAAAGAGCCATCTGAATAATCAGAGCAGAGTTATTTGACCAATCAGAGCAGATTGGTCATCTGACCAATCAGAGCACCGTCATCTGACCAATCAGAGCAGAGTCATCTGACTAATCAGAGCAGAGTCATCTGACCAGTCAGAGCAGAGTCATCTGACCAGTCAGAGCAGAGTCATCTGACCAATCAGAGCAGAAAAGAGTCATCTGACCAATCAGAGCACAGCCATCTGACCAATCAGAGCAGAGCCATTTGACCAACCAGAGCAGAGAAGAGTCATCTGACCAATCAGAGCAGAGTCATCTGACCAATCAGAGCAGAGTCATCTGACCAATCAGAGTAGTCATTTGACCATTCTGAGCAGACTCATCTGAGCAATAAGTGCAAAGTAGACTCATCTGACCAATCAGAGCAAAGTAGAATTATCTAACCAATCAGAGCAGAGTCATTTGACCAATCAGAGCAGTGTAGGCTCTCAGAAACCCTTTTCAGACTGTGAGAAAAATACCCCATATGCTGTGGATATTAGAGAAACGTAAAGTGTTCTGACCATGGATAGATGGAAAACTTTTTTAGGAGCCCTTCCTAAGAAAATGAGAAATTATCATAATGGGGCACTTTAACGTTTGTATTAAAGGTTAGTCTTACATGCTAATGAGGTTTTAACAAGGTTTGAGAGTGGATTATTGACAAACTGAGACCAAAGCCCATCTGTTGTCATTTGGATTTTTTTGCTCAAGATTTTTGCAGAAAAAAAAAAACAGTTTTAGTTTCAGAATATAGTTTTTAACAATATAATATACAGCTCAGAAGGTAATCAAGAGACCTCATCTTATTATTATCAGTCCTTTAGATTCACCAGTAAAGGGTTAGTTCACCTAAAAATTAAAAAAACCTTATCATTTACTCTTCCTCACATGGTTTTAAGCCTTTATCAGTTTCTTTCTTCTTCTTAACTCAAAAGAAGATATTATCAATTGACCTATTGACTAGTTGCATAGTTGGCTGCATGGTGGCGCAGTGGGTAACACAATCATATGCTAGAATTGTCGGTTCATTCCGCTGTGGGGACCCCTGATGAATAAAAGAACTAAGCTTAAGGAAGATTAATAAATGAATATAATAGATGATAACAAACTAAATATGAACTTTTTAAAACCAATTTTAAGACTTTGATTAATGGAACAATGTAGAAACACCCTAAAGTCAATCTAAATTCCCATTTGCAAACCATTTTCGTAATGTGGCGTAACAGGATATTCTCAAAAACAACATTACTCTGTCAACATTATGCAGCTGGTCATCCGCCGAAATGACGCCAACAGTGATTTCATTTTGATTAAAAACATATTTTTTTCTCTCTTTGGAATAACGTGCAACCGTAACGAATCCTCCACAATATGCATTATGAAAGTAAATACGGTGGGGTGGGATTGCGTGTTGACTTTAAATAGAAATGACATTGGCCTTGCTGTAACTTACACTCGCAGGAGGAAGGCTCAGGTCAGATATCAAGGTCGCAGCTCAAACTGACGAACGTCTCCTCCCTGGACAACAAATGCAGAATCACCTGCAGATCGGATAACATGGTGGGAGAATCCGAGGCCTCTGTGGAGCTGGACATATTGTGTAAGTTATCAAGAGACACAACATAAGAACATTCTAGAGATCCACGCCTACTGGGGAGGGGGAACAATCCAAACCATTCCATTGACTTTGTATTGTGTGAAGGTGCCTACTTGTAATTTCTAACGAATGGAAAAAAAAGCAAACGATTTCTAAAAGTTGTTATGTGACAAAATATAAAGTTTAATGAGCGTTTAAAGACTTAAAAGTAGAGCAATCAGAGCAGAGTCATCTGACCAATCAGAGCACAGCCATCTGACCAATCAGATCAGAGCCATTTGACCAATCAGAGCAGAATCATTTAACCAATCAGAGCAGAGTCATCTGACAAATCAGAGCAATGTCATTTGACCAATCAGAGCACAGCCATCTGACTAATCAGAGCAATGTAATTTGACCAATCAGAGCAGAGTCATCTGACTAATCAGAGCAGAGTCACCTGACCAATCAGAGCACAGCTTTCTGACCAATCAGAGCAGAGCCATTTGACCAATCAGAGCAGAGAAGAGTCATCTGACCAATCAGAGCTGACCAATCAACATCTCACATTCGAGAGCTAAGGCTCCGCCTACATGAGGAAACAAAAACGGTGACAGGAACTGTTGTATATTCTCTTTTGTCTCATTAAAGGCTGATTTTTATGCTTCGGAAGCTTGTAAAAACTTAGTTCTAGGTTTTAAAATTTTGTTCGTTGCACAACCTGTCACACAACAACACCCCCCAACCCCCACCTACCCAATGTTAGACGTTGCGCTCTACTAAGATGTCTGTAAACACTCGTTTTTTGGGGGGTCGACAGATTTGAAACACTTGGTTCTAAATTTTATAACTTGTCTACTTTACATTTTGTCATAGTAACGTTTAAACGTTGTTGTTTTATTATTATTATTCAGAAATGACAAGGAGACACCTCCGCAATAGAAAGTCAATGGAGCTCATTGGATTGTTTTCCCTTCAAGTGGGGGCGTGGCCTAAATGCACTGTCGCTATTACTGCTTATTACTGCTGTCCATTACATTTAAATATTTTGGTCACACAGTTCTTGCCATTGACAATCCATTAACTGAGGATTTTAGCTCCATAAACTATTAATTAACTGCTTATTGTTTGTTAGTGAGGTAGTAGTTGGGTTTAGGTATTGAATTTAGGAATAAGTTCATACTTTTTAAGTACTAATAAAGAGCTAATATCTTATTACTAGTCAGGAACCAGTAGTTAATAGTGTGAAATGGTACTTAAACTAAAGCATTACCTATGCTTTGTCTAATAAAATCAGCTTAAAATTCAAGTGTATCTCAAAACCAATTACTATGTAAATTTACCTTAGCCCCTTCCACCCCCCTCTCCTCCCTTTTTCCTCTATAGGGCAGCTAGCACTGTGCCTCACTCTTGCCTCACAGCAAGGGGGGTTATTCTTAAAACACATCTATAACTCATTAGGAGAATAAGCTCAACCCTGTTAGACCATGCGCCACAGCACAAAGCGGATTTTTGGATTCTGACACGCCCTTAATGTTTTTGCGCCCTGCGATTTGCACTTTGCGGCTGGATCATCAAAATAGAGCCCTCAGTATTACTGCTATTGATGAAATTTGACCATAGTAAAGTATCATTCGCACAAAATGATCAAATCTCTTAAAAACAGTAAATCCAGGTTAGTTTGCAGCGTTGCCAAATGTTCCAGCAAAATTGTGCATGAAATACAAAGCTGAACTTTCAGCATCATACCGTCCACATGGCGAGGCAGTGGCGCAGTAGGTAGTGCTGTCGCCTCACAGCAAGAAGGTCGCTGGGCCGCTGATTCGAACCTCGGCTCAGTTGGCATTTCTGTGTGGAGTTTGCATGTTCTCCCTGCCTTCGCGTGGGTTTCCTACGGGTGCTCTGGTTTCCCCCACAGTCCAAAGACATGTTTTACAGGTGAATTGGGTGGGCTAAATTGTCCGCAGTGTGTGAATGTGTGTGTGGATGTTTCTCAGAGATGGGTTGCGGCTGGAAGGGCATCCGCTGCGTAAAAACTTGCTGGATAAGTTGGCGGTTCATTCTGCTGTGGCAACCCCAGATTAATAAAGGGACTAAGCCGACAAGAAAATGAATGAATATTGTCTACATCAGGGATGTCAAACTCAATTCCTGGAGGGCTGCAGCCCTGCACAGTTTAGTTCCAACCCTGCTCTAACACACTTACCTGTAGATTTTAAACAAGCCTGAAGGACTTAATTCGTTTTATCTGGTGTGTTTAAATAGGGTTGGAACTAAACTGTGCAGGGCTGCAGCCCTCCAGGAATTGAGTTTGACATCCCCGATCTACATGCTATGATGTTTTAATTCATAGAATAATGAATTGTTGGTCAATAAATAAAAGTAATCCTACTATTTCTGTCATGTCAACTCTCGAAATTGAGATTTAGAGTTGTAATAAATATGGTCTTGGTGACATAAAGCTGCTACACCGCTGCTGCTAATTCTTTAATAGTCAAATAATCCATTTTAGCAATACCATAATGCTACCATAAATAATGAAGTTACATCTGTGCTTGTTGATTCTTGTGTTATTTGGGATGCCAGTTCCACCTGTAATCAGCAAGCTGACAGATGCCATTCCGGACCACCACTGGTGTATTCCCTTCAGCGTGTCTGGCAACCCGAAACCCAAACTCAGATGGTTATTAGACGAGCAACCCATTCAAGAGGGCAAGTTCATCCATACCATGATCCACGATTACTCGGAGGGCGAATACCACGGTTGTCTACAGCTGGACAGTCCCACGCACATCAACAACGGCATGTACACGCTGCTGGCCAGAAATCAATTCGGAGAGGACAGCAAGGCCGTATCTGCTCATTTCATGCATGAGCCATGGAACGGTGAGTTGAAATTAGCATGCATTCAAGTTAAAATTGTCAGGTTATACTTTTGCGTCGAGTGCATGGGGTAGATTCGATGGAGCGTTTGAGCAGTCACACACATTTCGCCGTATCCTGACGCGCACCCCTCAAAAAATAATGACAATATGTTTTGCCGACGTGGAGCGCAGGATCTGTCAGATTGGTAGTGGTCAGGGGCATCACTAGACCCCATTTATTAGGGCACGTGCCTCAGTAAAAATCGTCAGTGCCCTAATAAATGCTTTGAGATAAGATTGATATTTATTAGGAGTGGTAATCCCAAAATAAAGATGTCATTCATTATGCAACCCAACCAACGCTGATGAAAGCAATGTAGTGTGATCAAAAGGCAAACTGGGCATGCGCACAGAAAAAAAACCATACCCGCACGCCTCACACACCGCTCCTGCTGACTCACTGCTCTGCTCCCGGTGTTACGGTTGTGGGGACACATTTCTGGCACAAACTCAAAGGGCGCTATCATATTAGTTGTGCGCCTAATATGCTTATTACAGCATAACCTATATATTACCTATAATAACCTAACATTGCTTAAAACAGACAGTATGTAGAGCAATACGCAAATATCTTTACATATGAAATAACAAATATTAAGGAGATATATATAGGATATAATATAATATATATATATATATATATATAATATATAATATATAATATAATAAATATATATATAATATATATAATATTATATATATAATATAATATATATATATATATATATATATATATATATATATATATATATATATATATATATATATATATATATAAATATAAAGAATTAAAATGTTACAAAACATATTATTTTCTAGCCTACATAAATATAAAAACCATGCTTTCATGCCTTCTTCATCTCGGCGGGCTTTTTCAGTTTATTCATGATAATTTGCTTTTATATGATGTTATTATTATTAGCAGTATTATTTATTATATCCATATTTATATTTGTTTTATTAAAAACAAGCTTAGATTTTCCCACCTGCAGGTTTTAGACCATATGGGGCACAGCATGTGTGTTTGGATATAACTCAGTTTTTTGAGCACACTTCGTCATTATTGTTCATTTATTCGTTTGCTGGAAATTAGAACTGAATTTAGAAATAGTTTTAAAATAAATCTTTGCGCTTAACAAACGAAATTAATTATGTATAGGCTAATGGATGTCTGTGCATACAACACGTTTCCTTAACCACGAGAGTGAAAGTGAAAGTAAATAATGAGGAGGCTCATCTCTCATTCCCGCGCTGCAGATGTTGTTTAACTGTTTTCTTGCTAGTGAAACACTCAGTTTTTCCACTTACAAAGTTCATCATGTAAATAGCAAATAGCAAATGCGCTTATGGCACGACGCAACTGACTCCTAAAGAGAATGTGAGATGAGACTCTGATTGGTTGATTCTTAAAACACACCTATAAGTCATTAAGAAAATAAGCTCAACCCTTTTAGATCATGCGCTTCGGCGCAAAGTGGATTTTCCGCCCTTCTATTAGCAAAAGTGGATTTCGACATGCCCTAAATGCGCCCTGCGCTTTGCACTTTGCGCATGGATACTCAAAATAGAGCCTAAAATGTTGGCACAACAAATAGACAAAGTGGGCCATCGAAACACTTCTGCCAACTAGCACTTTGGAAGTGGTATTGTAGAACAGCACAGACACAGACCAGAAGTATAAATGCTCACAATGGAGTTGGCTACATGCAAATACCGCCATCACTCGACGCAGAAGTGTAAATAAAGCTTTACAGTGAATGTTATAGACAGTTTCTGAGACCGTGTCTGTTTTTTTTTTTCATGTTTGCTCATCTGAATCAGTTTCCGAACCACTGTATTATGGTGAGTCTCCTTTGAGGTTTTTTTGTTTGGCAGGAATATCAATGACTAAAGTAAAAGTTCACTCCAAAATGTAAATTTGTACATGTTGTTTGGATTATTTACACATTATTTTATTTATTTTCATATTTTCATCAGATTTTTGAATCAAGACATTTCTTGAGATGCAAATTTAATTTATCAAGGGAAAAATGTATCAAAATTAGAGGCGGCACAGTGGCTCAGTGGTTAGCACTATCACTTCACAGCAAGAAGGTCGCTGGTTGGACCAGTTGGTATTTCTGTAAGGAGTTTGGATGTTCTCCCTGTGTTGGCGTGGGTTTCCTCTGGGTACTCCGGTTTCCCCCACAGTCCACAGACATGTTCCATAGGTGAATTGAATAAACTAAATTGGTCGTAGTGTATGAGTGTATGTGTGAATGTGAGAGTTTATGGGTGTTTCCCAGTACTGGGTTGTGGCTGGAAGTGCATTTGCTGCGTAAAAAATAAACTGGAATAGTTGGCGGTTAATTCCCCTGTGGCGATCTCTAAAATATAGACTAATCTGAAAGAAAACGACTGAATGAATGTATCAAAATTAAGTCATTTATGATTAAATCAAGATAATCAAATAAAAAATAGATAATAATAATAATTTAAAGGGAAAGCCAGTTTAAATCTTCTTACTCCACTGACAGTCTTTCCATTTATAATTACAAATTTGCCTAAAGGGATAGTTCACCCAAAAATAAAAATATACTCACTTTTTACTCTACATCAAGCAGTCGCAAACCTTTAGAAGTTTTTTTTTACACATAAAAGTCTGAAGACAACATAGATTCAAATAAAAACAATAAACAGAATTCCTTTATTAATATTACACTACTTACGGTCAAAGTTATGGTCTATATTATAATATTATTATAATATTATATTATGCAGTCTATATCAGGGTTATAATTAACAATGTTTAAACGATGGATCTGTGACTGAGAAACTACAGATTTTGTGAAACACTCGTCACTACATCGTTCTTTTCCCAAACGATGCATCGCCCTATGACAGTTCAGCTGAGAGTTACGTCGTTGTTTGGGAAATGCAGCCCTGAACTGAACTGAACGACTACTATTGGGTTTGAAAAGATCTGAATCAAAAGATGAGTAAATGACGACAGAATTTTCATTTCTGGGTGAACTATCTTTTTAATTTTGATGCATGTTTACCTATGTCATTTTCTTTCTGGACTAAATACATCTTTATTTAAGAATGTTTAAAGTTCATTGCAAAACAAAATAATACTACAGCTTAATAAAATGTCTTCTTGGAGTGAACATTTAATTTGGGGGTATTTATTATGTAATGTGTCATTTATAATGCTACAAATAAAATACATTGAAAACATAATTCATCTTAATCCTAAATTTCCCTTCTTCTCTCTGTTCTCTTGTGTGTGAGATGCCACTACAGGTATGAACAAAAACACTAAAACACACACACTGATGGTCGATTTGTAATATGAGATGCCTCTGTATCTGATTCTGTTCTTCTCTTATAAAACAGACGACACTCCACTTGGACCTCCTGAGGACAAAGTTGCTGTAAGTAAACTCAAATTACTATGATTATGTTGGGTCACACTTTATTTTGATGGTCCGTTTGTTGAATTTAAGGGTGCTTTCACACCTGTGAATCGATTCAGTTGTTTCCAAACAGGGATTCAAATTGTTGCTCTTTGCTCTTGGAGCGGTTCGCTTTCACACGGCAAAGTTTCTAAACGGACCAAAAGAGATAAAAGAAGTCACGTTTGAGTAAACTCTCCTCACTTTGGTCAGAGTTTCAGGGTTTATTTTGCAGAGTCCCGCTCAGCTGTCCGGGGGGGGTTTGGTGGTGTTTGAAAGGGCACGTGACGTGTCTGAAGAGCGAGGAGGGATGCGATGGGGAGAGGTGAGAAGGGTGCGCAACGTATTTGAGTACGGGGAGGGAGACGTGTGATTTCCGGGAGATTAAATCACTCGTTTGCAGGCATCCGACATGGGATGTCTGTTGAATGACCTCCCGCCCTACTCATAATTCTCTCTTCATAATGCCGTATGCCTATTACGTATTTATAAAACACTGTGATATAACCAGGCTCGGCTCGTATCGCTTTCTCACTCAGGGTTCCCGCTGGTCCTTAAAAAGTCTTAAAATGTCTTAAAATAAAATCCGGGAAATTAAGGTCTTAAATTATCTTAAATTTACAGTAAAGTGGCTGTTCGGTATTACATTTTCAGCCGGTGTGCTTAATGATGATAGGGAAGCACAGTGGTCCACCGTAAAACGTCTAATAGTTGATCATTTTAGTATGTGTGAAACGAACAAGTAATGTTAACACATATAAACAACTCATTCCTGAAAAAAGGCAAGAGAGCTGTGTGCATGTGCTCATTTGAATAATGTCGGGCTATACACGGTTTTGGGCTTTTAAAAAGCTGTCAATCAATATGTACTTGTCGGGTTCGGGCTCTAGCGGGCCTAACTTTTATGGACCGATTACAGCTCTTGTTCAGACGCCAACTCACAGTCAGCTATAACAGTTTAATTTCACCGCCAGACACTCAAAAGGCAGGTACTGTGGGTTATCCATACTGTGACGAGGCACAATTCATTTAAATCTAACAAGGACATTAAAATGAGTAGCCTATTCCAAAGAAATTATGAAATTTTTGGGTCTTAAATTATTTTTGTTGAGGTCTTAAAAAGGTCTTAAAAAGCATTAAATTTTACTTTTAAAATGGTGCAAGAACCCTGCTCACTACAATCGATCCGCTCTAAAGTTTGTTTCAGTCGAACCGAGACCACCACATTCGAAGCAATTGTTTTGGTGCGGATCCGAGCGCGATTGCTGGATTCACATATGCCAAACAAACTGCACCAACTGGGCAAACGAGACAGGTTCCAACACAAAAGTCTACGTGTGAAAGCACCCTACATTGCATCTGCATGCCAACTAATTCTCAGAAGATTAGACTGTAAGGTTGGGGTTGGGGTTAGGGTTAGTGTTAGTTGACATGTACTTACAAAGTTGCTTATAGTTAGTTAAATGTCTGTTGAAGGAGCCGAATCAACATATATTAAGCAGACAGTCTACTAATTCGCAAATGGACCATCAAAATAAAGTGTTAAAATGGTTTGAAAACATTAAAAGCTGCTTGCATTCTAGCCAAAATAAACCAAATCAGACTTTATTCAGAAGAAAAAATATTACAGGAAATACTGTGAAAAATTCCTGGGGTACAACATGAGTACAACCTACAACAGGACACATTAGGCCATTCATGATGTATATCCAGCAGTTCTTAGTTCAGCAAACTCCTAAACTAAATGAGTCGTAAATAAGAAAATGGTCGCAATCTTTCCCTAATGGAGAGCTTTGGGTTTTGGGGTGAAACTGAATGCAGTGGCTGCCATTTGAAGGCTCTTTATTCTCCTGGTAGGTGTACGTGGTCGTGGGAATCGCTGCCATCACATTCACAGGCTTCGTCTTGATGCTCGTCATTCTGAAGTTTGGCCGAAACTCAAAATTCGGCATCAAAGGTAAGCACCTCTCGGCTCTAAACGCGCCTCTGCCAAACCTTCATTAAGGCCCGTCGCTCTGGAAAAGACACATTGTTCTGGGATGGAATAAGTGGCTTTTCTCTTTTGTGGAAATAAGTGAATGCTGAAGGAAGGCTGTGCTTTGACTGTTTAATGAGCTCTAATAATTACTAATACACAGTCTGCTTTAACACGGGTTTCTCGTTGGGAATATTAAAGTGCGCACTAAAATGGTGTAGTCTACCTAAATAATATAGCTGGATGTAATGGCTTGTTTCCATTGAGTAATGGGATTAAGTATAGTACTGATCTTATTCTTCTCATATAAGCAGGGGTAACTATTTGGCTCAAGATTTTTGGTCTCATTTACTTCCAACGTAGGCTCATTCTGAAAACGTAGCCCTATATACATTTTTGGAGATCGCAAATTATGTAGCCAGAGGAACGTATTGGTGCATGGTGTATTTGGACGGCGTTCCTTTTCACGCTTACCAGCTGACCACTTGCCTCTGTATGGACGGCTTTTCCACTGTTACCAGATTGTCCAGTGGCTCGTTGCGTATTTCGGCAGACTTGTGGGTTCGAATCCGGCGAACAACGATTCCAGAAAGCGGGTAAGACAAAAACAAAAGCCAAAAAAATAAGAAAGAATGTGGTAAAATCTTAAAACGTGGTGAAAATCAGGCTGCTGTGAGGGCTTTTCTTTTTCTGGATTGCTGTTGAAGTGGGTGAGCGGGTCAGTCAGTGCTTTTGAAAACACTATCGGTTGGGTTTAGGGAAGAGGGTGGGTCAGTCAGCCAGTCAGTCGAAATTTTAGATCTCAAAACGCATACACAGCGGCCTCTGGCAGGTTCGTGAAAACAAAAATACGTAGCTCCTGGGACATATTTGGTGCTCTCCCCAAATGTATATAGGGGGATGTTTTCAGAATGAGCTTGGGTAATATTTTCGTATCATATTATTCTCCTTTTTATGTAAGGTCATTCACACACTTGTTTGGAAGGCAAGTGGTTGTTGACTGTTTTCTGCCGTTTATTATTTCTAGTCATTTTTCCCATATGCGACTAAGTGAGGTCAATGATTATTAAGAATAAGGTTAACAGGACAGTAAAATTCGCATTTCGGTATGGGTCACCCTAATCAAGCTTGCATTTCCACTACTGATATACTGTAGCCACTAAACTGACAAAACATAAAAATAGTCAAGTTTCCTCGTTAGATCAGGTTGAAAAAACAGTCCTCCGCAGACCTCTACTCTGTTATTATTGTTTTATTACAGTGTTGTGTTTTGCTAGTATATCTAAAAATGGCACGTAATATTTTGTCGTTCCCCTTATTGCTCTCAAAATATTATCTTTGCTGTTTGGTCAAACTACTTATTTAAAATCAGTTCAAATGACTTAATTCTCAAGTTTCTTTGGGAACAACTTATTTGTTTTGTGGTCAATCCACTTAAATTTGTACAAAATGATGACGTTAATGTAACAGATTTATATTTGGTCAACGTGAAGGAATTGTGTGAAACCAGCATTTTTTACAGTGTATGAATTATCCACTAAACTGACAAAGTGAAGTTTCATAAACTAATTTCGTAATACTATTGAGCACGACTGGCTGCTCATTCTATAATCAGTAATAATCCAATCATAGTGATCCAAGCTTCCAACCCCAAACCCCCCCCCCCCCCCCCCCGCCCTATCTCCTCCTTTTCCTCCCGAACTCTCGAGACCTAGGCAGGATCCTTGGGCTCAAGTATCTCCGAGCTCAGAGTTTTCTCCCGGGACAGCATGCCAAAACTGCTATTAACGCTAAACATATCTAAGTGGCAACTCTTGAAATTTAAAATAGTTAATTTAGGTGAATTGAACATAAATTTTGTCCCCAAAAAAAACCTCATTTTAAATTAGTAGATTGAACCACAAACAGCAATAATACACACTTTTTTTGGAGCGTATGCTATTTTTGTTTCATGTTTCGGCTGAGTATTTAAAAATGCCACTTATTGTGTTGTCGTTGCTCTAATTGCACACATAAACGATGATTCTCTGTAAACTAATCAGCATTCAACACTGCGTCTAGATCCACCCTTTAGGCACCCTTTATTGTGCTAGTTAGTAGAATATCTTCTCTATTTTGATACCAATTCTGGAAATTCTGGAAATAAGTGCGCACTGTACTGTACCGAGCCTTACTGTATGTGTCGCTCAGTGGAAACAAGCCATTCGATGACTGTTTTCCTGCATCCTTGTTTGTCTTTGCTAACGGTTCATGCTATGCATCTCTAATAAACAAGGTGGCTCTATTAACGAAACTTGGTTTTTCATAGTGAATAAATGTGGATTTGTGTTGTGTAGGTTGTCTATTTAGTATTCTTGTCAGAATATAATAATTTTATAAGGAAGTGGTGTGAAATTGAAGATGTTGCTGCGCCACTGCTGGTTCTAATGTTTTGAGTGTGTTTTTTTTTTTTTGCTATACAGTTAATCAATTGTTTTTGGAGGTTACTTACAGACAAGTCAAAAGTCTCTGTTACTATATTTACAATCATGTTTTAGGATTGAAAACGCTTGATAGAAAGGCCAAGATATTGTATGTGAAGAATGCAACATAGGCTCATTCTGAAAATGTAGCCCTATATACATTTCGCAAAAATTATGTAGCCAGACGTATTTCATCTTTTAAACTAACTAATGCTACAGGGCGGTATGACGCCGTTCCTTTTTGCGCTTACCAGCTGACCGCTTCCGTATGGACGGCTTTTCTGCTGTTACCAGTGGCTCACGGCGTACGTCAAAGGATTGAAGACACAGAGTGGAGTTGACAGCAATGAGTCCTGTGAAGAAAGGTTTTAGAAAGCGTGTAAGACAAAAACAGAAGCCAAAAAATAAATAAAAATAAACAAGTTAATAGCAGGGTGATAATATGGTAAAATCTGAAAACGTGGTAAAAATCAGGCGATTTCTTTTTCTGGATTGCTTTTTAAAACTGTCGATTGGAGATCGGGAGCGTGAGGAGATCGTCAGTCAGTCAGTCGACAGCGACCTCTGGTGGATTTACGCGAAAACAGCAGACCCGAATGGCATTCGAAAGAGAAATTTGAGATCTCAAAAAGTGCACACAGCAGCCTCTGGTGGATTCGCAAAAACAAAAACTGCAAAAAAACGTAGCTCCTGGGAGGTATTTGGCACTCTCCAGAAATGTATATATGGGTACATAATCAGAATGAGCTTGTTTGCGGTCGTATGATAGTTACGTCATCATTAACCTGCAGGCTGCATTGTGCTCACAGGGCTGCGAGAAAATAAATAAAAAGAGCGGAGCTGCGGCAAAATAATAAATAAGAAGAGTAAGGCTATGGTCAAATGAATAAATAAATGAAAAAAGTGTGACTGCTGAGAGTACAAGCAGCTAGGGGCCAAAAAAATGGACTGGCTCACTGGGAATTCTCCTGGTTCTCCCGATTAGCCAATACGGGCCTGTGTATGATGTTAAAGCAATGACAATCTTTTCCTAATTCGCTGGCGTTTTTTTTGTAATTACATGTGTTTTCTTTAACTGCAGCATGTTAAGTTCTCTTGGCCACCACACTTTTGGCATGTTAAGGTGACTGGCCTTTTTTTCCCCCACATGGACATGTGTTTGCGTTTGCCTTGACAGTTTGCTCGGCTGGTCTGAGCGAGAGCGTGTGATTGTTTTTGTGGTTTCTCTAAGAGGAAGTGTTGAGTTTGATGTCCTGAGGGGCTTATTATCGCTCAGTGGTCTTGAGTGTGTGTGGAAGTGCCTCCTCTTTTGTCCACAAGGACCCAATGCATGATTGTTTACTTACACTCAAACAAATAACTTTTGCTGTTTGTTCAAACTACTTGTATTTCAAATGAGCTGAATCAACATAATTCTTAAGTTGTTTGGTTACAACTTGACTTGAATTTGTAAAAATTACTTGAATTTGTAAAAACGATTAAGTTAATATAATCATTTAACTTAACTTAATTTACAGTGTATATAAAGGTTGGCAAATGACTATTTAGGGATTCTAATTGGGCTCTGATCAACTTATAAATGTAGTTCCCTAATAATGCTGCCATTTAACTTTGATTTTATTTATTCAAGAAGGTACCCAGATAACATACGCATGTTGGCCACTTTAGGCAGTTATGTGGCACTGGTAGGTTTCCTTCATTCCAGACAAAATGAATGTGAGCCTAAAGTGGCCCACCTGTACAATGGCAAAAAGGGGCCAGAGATTCAAATTCATATATGGGCCATTTAAGGCAAAGATTTGGCACTTATGGCAAAATGTAACCTGAATGTTAGCCCAATGTGGCCCATGTGCAAAGTGATAAATTTGGCCCATATGACAGAGGTCAAATGTGGGCCACAGTTGGCAAAACAGTGGCATAGTCGTTTAAGTGTGATCTGGGTCTAAACCTAAAGTGGCTCACATGTGTGAGTGCAAATGTGGCCCAGTTATATTAAGACATATGTGTACCACTTTTGGCAAATATTTGGCACAGTAAGCTCTGGCTAATGTGGCTGTGAGCCTAATGTGGCCCAGAGAAAATATGGCAGATGTGGCCCAGTTATTTTAAAACATATGTGGGCCACTTTTGGCAAATATTCTTCACAGTAAGCTCTGGCTAATGCAGCCGTTAGCCTATTGTGGCCCAGAGAAGATGTGGAAAATGTGGCCTAGTTATCCTAAAACAAATGTGGGCCACTTATGGCAAATATTTGTCACATTAAGCTATGGCTAATGTGAGTTGGAGCCTATAGTGGCCCAGAGAAGATGTGGCAAATGTAGCCCAGTTGTCCTAAAACAAATATGGGCCACTTATGGCAAATATTTGGCACAGTTAGCTCTGGCTAAAGTGGTTGTGAGCCTAAAGCAGCCCAGAGGAGATATGGCAAATGTGGCCCAGTTATCTTAAAACACATGTGGACCACATAGACTCAAGTCACCATCATGGAGAAAAGTGTTCGCTTTAGTTGGGCTCGTAGCCCTGAACCTCTTAATATAAATTTTATTTTGGGCTTCTGTAACTTTTAAGAACTTTTAAGAAGCAAACAAAATGAAGTGAGGCATAACCTGTGATGAAATAATATAATTCACTGATATTTACCAATGTTTAATCCATTATTAGAAGTAATAGACCAGATCTGGGCCAAATATGTGTAAATAATGGCCCAGAATATGGTCAGTTCTGGTTTATTTGGTTGAATTCTGGATAATGTTTGGTATTGCTTTGGCTTATTTGTGGCCCAGATCTGACAAACAGGACCGGACCTCCCAAGAGCCATCATTCCATTCAGTATGTGGTCCAGATGTAAGTGTCTGGTGTGGGCCGCATCTGGGCTGGAACAAAAGCAAACTTTGGCCCAGAATAGGGTCAATTCTGGTTCATTTGGTTGAATTCTGGCTGATATGTGATATTGCTTTGGCTTAATTGTGGCCCAGATCTGGCAAACAGGAGCGGACCGCCCAAGTGCCATCATTCCATGCGGTATGTGTGCCGGATGTAAGTGTCTGGTGTGGGCCGGATTTGAACCACATGAATTTTGCTTGCTGGGTAGCTGGTTCAATCCCAGATGGGTCTGTTGGCATTTCTGTGTGGAGTTTGCATGTCCACCCTGTGTTGGCGTGGGTTTCCTCCGTGCTCCCGTTTCCCCCACAGTTCAAAGACATGCAGAATAGCTGAATTGGCCGTAGTGTATGAGTGTGTGTGTGAATGTGAAAGTGTATAGGTGTTTCCCAGTTTGTGTTACTCTGTAATAACACTTCTAAAATGCTAGGTGGCAGTAGGTTTTATGTTCATCTGTGTCGAGATTCTTCGCAGGTGTTTTGTTTTTTCTAAATGCTACCTTAATGTACAAGTAACTAAAACTTGCTCATTTTAAAGCGGGAACCGGCAGACGTGCAACAACTTTAATCATAAGGTAAACACAAAACAACAGTTTGCGTCTAGAGCTCCTCCATGGGACTCGACATTTGTAATCAATTGCTCCATCGGGCTTGTGGCTCTCGGCTCCGCCCATGCTCGTTAACAGTACCAAGCCGACCAATCACAGAGCTTGCACAACATGTCATTGCGACATGTAGTTACATTTATTGAGAGGTGTGCGTCGGCGTAAATCAGCCTAAAGCCAAAGGAAAATAATTGGATGAATGATTGTAGTTGAGGAAAATATTGTCATTTCACTTAACACATTTTATTTTATTTTATTTTTGTAAAAAATTATTGTTGGATTTCTAAAACATTAACGGGCATTTTCTGAAATACAAACAAACACACATACATGAACACACACACTTACACACACACACACACACACACACTTATAGAAAGACACACACATGCACACACACAAACACAGTCTCGCTGCTGCATTGAGAAAAGCAGACCCCGCATCATTCAGAAAGCAAAGGAAGTGGCTGGAAGGTGAAACTGAAGCCCTGAGGTTCAGGAAGTGTGTCTGAGAGAGAGGCTGTGTGTGTGTGTGCATGTGTGTGAGAGAGAGAGAGAGTCAGCAACCTTCTGCTTATCAATGATTCAGAGGGCACGTATCGGTTTTCTCTGGTTTGGACGAATCAAGAAAATCAATAAAGCTTGTCAAGGTCAGAAGTATCATCAGCCCTGGACTCGTGGCCTTTGGTTAACAAACGAAAGGTGCACCTCAGCCTCCATTTAACCACTAGCCCACAGATTCCTCTCTCCAATATCGCGCGGGACGGCCTTTAGAGGAATGTTCCTGCTTCAAAGAATCAACTCAACAATCAGCTCAGACATACCAACAACATGTTTACAGGGAACTCTTACAGTTTTGAATGCATAGACCATTTTGAGGGATGCAAACAATAATGGTCCTAACCTATTTCCTGTTTTTCATTTTTAATTTGCATAGCTTCTCATAATCCAAAAATGTCTACATGTTGATGAATAATGTTATGACAGCTGCATTAACATTAAAGCCTGGTTTATACTTCTGCGTCAGGTGATCGGCGTGACCCACGGCGCAAGCATTGTGCGTAGCCGTGCATATTTACCTCTGCACACTGTTTCTGTTGCTCAGCAATAAACTTCCGAAACGCTAGTTGGCAGTAGGTGTTTATGTTTCTCTGTGTTGAGTTTCTTTGATGGTGTTTTTGTCACGGTTGTGTAGAGGAAAGGGGCGAGGACTCACGTGCAGGGAAATAATGGGTATTCATTGATAAAAATCAAAAGCAAAACAGCAAAACAAACTACCCCGAGGGGGAAAACACTGGCAAAACAAATAAACAAACAAACAAACTTGACTGGGCAGGCTGGTAGGGTTCAGGGCTGGAACACACGACAGGACAAGGAGAGAAACGATGACATACAGTGACATATGATGACGAACTGGCACAGGACAGCAGACATGAGGGAATTATAAGCTGTAGTAAATTAACACACAAACAGATAAAAATAATTAACTAATAATGGGTTAACAAGGAAGGTGGGACTAGTCAATAGACAGGAGAGCACATGACACAGAGACAACACAAGCCATGTGCTCACATAAGACAGGACAAGAACACGTAGCCAATGAGATAACTCATTAACCACGCGTTCACAATAACAGGACAAGACGGAAGCATGCGGCTACAATGTAAACACATAGCGACGTGCTTGGACAACACAAATAGACGCAAGACACAAACACACGATAGATGAACACCTTACCGTGGGCTCACACATATGCAAAGCGCATGTTTCATCTCAGCGTCAACCAAAACCGAAACCAACTACACGAAGACGTTGAGAATAAAACAGCGCGATGCCGACAGAACAAAACAAAAACACGAGTACAAGAGTGCCCACGACGGCGCGTGCGCACATAGAGACACACACAATTACAGAAACAGGACAAGACAGGGCTAGTTTCCGGACTCTGCCACCAAAACAAGAATTTACAAGACTAGAGTGGCAGAACCCTGACAGTTTTGTTTTTTCTGAACACTTTCTTATTGTACAAGTGGCACAAATTCGCTCATTTTGAGGCGGAAACCGGTGGACAACAACGTGCAACAACTTTAATCAAAAGGTAAACACAAAACAACAGTCTCCATCCGGAGCTTCTTCATGGGTCTCCACACTCAAACACCCGCTGCTTCACGCTTGAGCGGCTCTCACCTTCGCCCACACTCGTCAGCGCTACCAAGCTGACCAATCACAGAGCTTGCGCTATGTGTATGCGTTACATCTACTATGCATCCATGCGCAGTCTGCGCCGTAGCATTCGCGTGCGCTTGACGCAGAAGTATAAATCAGCCTGAAGATGTGATTAAATTGCCTCTTGTTAAAGTTACGAAATAGTTTGACATTGCCTCTTGAAATGGTCTATAGATTTGTATCCAGTTTGGCCGGCATTTTAGTTTATTTGGTCTGGACAAAAAATAAATAAAAATTAAATTATTTATTCAGACATCTCCAGGTTGGAGGAAAGTCCCTACACCAGAAGAAGGAGTTCAAGTATCTTGGGGTTTTGTTTACGAGTGAGGGAAGGATGGAACGTAGGATTGACAGCATACCGTCCAACAATTGTCTGTTAAAGTCCTGGAGTCCTTGGCGGTGGCCGAGGGTTATGGGGTGAGAGGTAGGGATGGGGGAATTAGCGCGGAGTGGTGTGGATGTCTAGGTGCTGGAAATACCGAAACGTGTGGGGGTGTTGGTTGGGCGGTGATTGGAGTCCCTGTTATGTTCTATGCAGCAGGTTTTAGGCAGCTGCTGTGATCGGAATTTATACCAATTGGACTGCAGTGGATGTTGGAGATATTGAGTACAGTATAGTAAAAGTGCAGTCGGCAGGTCAAGGTCGCAGTGTTTCTGAGCCCATCGACGCTTTATTATTGTGAAGAGAACATTCAATATTTAAGTGCATTCAAGCATTCAAGCACTTCATAGGTATGGGATATCTATAGAGCAACGCATAGCGAAGGCCCCTATAATGTCAATATATACATACAAGGACATAATTTAATGATGACAAATGAGATGCAAATGAGTAGGCCAGATTTGCTGAACTTTTGTAGAAATATTGATTATTTAAATAAGTGTGAACTGGATATTTGAAGTATATTATTGGTCCAATACAAGTGACTAATACATTTTGATTAGCACACACACAAACACGCACAAAAAACAACAACTATATTAATTTTAGTATCAGTTGCAAAGAATTATGTTACTTCTAATTAAAGTTTGTTGTATTTCTCTTATGGCTGGGATGAGAATCAGCACCTTCAAGTTCGAGGCCATGGTGCTCCACCGGAAAAAGGTGGTTTGCCATCTCCAGGTTGGAGGAAAGTCCTTATCCCAGGTGGAGGAGTTTAAGTATCTTGGGGTTTTGTTTACAAGTAAGGGAAGGATGGAACGTGAGATTGACAGGCGGATTGGTGCAGTGGCAGCAGTAATGTGGGCGTTGTACTGGTCTGTTGTGGTGAAGAAGGAGCTGAGCAAAAGGCAAAACTCTCGATTTACCGGTCAGTCTACGTTTCTACTCTCACCTATGGTCATGAGCTTTGGGTCATGACCGAAAGGACAAGATCTTAGATACAAGCAGCCGAAATGAGTTTCCTTCGAAGGGTGGCAGGGCGCTCTCTTATAGATAGGGTGAGGAGCTCTGACACCCGGGAGGAGCTCAGAGTAGAGCCGCTGCTCCTCCACATTGAGAGAAGTCAGCTGAGGTGGCTTTGGCATCTGTTTCGGATGCCTCCTGGACCCCTACCCAGGGCGGTGTTTCAGGCATGTCCCCCTGGGAAGAGGCCTCAGGGAAGGACACGCTGGATGGACTATGTCTCTTGGCTGGCTGTCTGAGGTTCTCTCCTAAGACTGCTGCCCCCGCGAACCGGCCCCGGAAAAGCGGCAGAAAATTAATGAATGAATGAATTTCTGTTATGTGCATTTGCCATTTTTATTTGAATTTAGCACAACATTTGTAATTACAGTACTTAAGCTTTGTTCAGTAGGTGCCATTAGTCGTGTTTCCATCCTAACTTCAAGTAAATATTTTATTGAAGTTTGCAAAAAAAAAAAACAATTCAGAAATATAAACTAGATGCATATGCATCATATTTTTAATCAACATAGGCTCATTCTGAAAACGTAGCTCTATAGACATTTCTGGAGATCGCGAATTATATAGCCAGATGTACGTTTGGCTTCGTTTCATCTTGAAAATGAACGCTATGGGACTATATGACGCTGTTCCTGTTTGCGCTTACCAGCTGACCACTTACCGCCGTATGGACGGCCTTTTAGCTATTGACAGTTTGTCCAGTAGCTCGCCATGTAAATCAGCGAACTTGAGATGCAGAGAGGAGTTGACCACGATGACGGGGTTTGAGTCTGGTGAAGAACAGTTCCAGAAAGTGTGTAAGACAAAAACAGAAGCCAAAAAATAAAATAAACACGTAAATAACAGGGTGAGATTGTGGTCAAATCTAAAGATGTGATAAAAATCAGGGCTTTTCTTTTTCTGGATTGCTTTGAAAACTGTCGGTTGGGTTTATGGAAGGAGGAGGGTGGGTCAGTCGATCAGTCAGTCATTCAGTCAGTCAGACAGTCGACAGTGGCCTCTGGTGGACTTACGCAAGTGGCACTTGCGAGAGATACCTCCTGGGACGTATTTTGCACCCTCCAGAAATGAATATTGAGGTACGTTTTCAGAATGAGCCTTGGCTGTATTTTATGCTATACAAGAGTCCAAAACTTCCATACAGATATTTAGGACTCACATTTAAGAATGATCCTCCATGGTATCACACCATTCAGTTTTCCATCTATAATGTCACCGTTCTACTGCATGCTAGCTCAGATGAAGAGATTCAAGATGTGCTCATTTTACTGTTGCTCCATCATGTTATGTCATCCTTTGTAATTATGGACTAATATCAATGTTTTATCTTGTAATTGTACATTTTGTTTAACTTTACATTTCAAGAGAACAGCAGTTACAAAATCTGATTGAATGGCTTTTATTACTAGTGGTAAATTCATTCATTCATTCATTCATTCATTCATTCATTCATTCACTTATTCATTCATTCATTCATTCATTCATTCATTCACTTATTCATTCATTCATTCATTCATTCATTCATTCATTCATTCATTCATTCATTCATTCACTTATTCATTCATTCATTCATTCATTCATTCATTCATTCATTCACTTATTCATTCATTCATTCATTCATTCATTCATTCATTCATTCATTCATTCACTTATTCATTCATTCATTCATTCATTTGACTTAGTCTCTTTATTCATCAGGGGTCACCACAGTGCAATAAACTGCCAATTATCCAGCATATGTTTTACACAGTGGATGCCCTTCTAGCTGCAACCCAGTACTGGAAAACACCCATACACACTCATTCACACACACACTAAGGACAATTTAGTTTATTCAATTCAACTATTGCGCATTTGTTTGGACTGTCGGGGAGGCTGGAGGAAACCCATACCAACACAGGGAGAACATGCAAACTCCACACAGAATTGCCAAATCAGCTACCTTCCACCTGTGAGATGACCAGTGAGCCACAGTGTCGCCCTAGTGGTTGAATTAGTCTGTTAAAAAAAAGCTCATGCCGATGAATCTTTATGGCAAAATGAATGAGCACTGATTGACTGATCTGAGAACTGTCATTACTGAACATCCGTTTGCCATTCAAAGTGCACTCGGTTTTTAGAGAGAGGGAGAGAGAGTGTGTGTTGGGGCTTGGGGGTGGACCTGCCCTCCCACCACATGCGCTGTTGCCATAGTTGCAAGCGTCATAGTTATTCTGTAGCAGCAATGAATCATTCTCACAGAGCATGAATCACCATTAATCTCACACACACATACACACACAGACACTTGCTTGTGTAACATGCGCAACATGAATCAATGCACATGCTTAACGAAAAACAATACAGTTATGTATTTGTACAAGTATGAGCAGGTATATGATGAGCATTGTGTTTTTGAACATTCAATAGGGCCAAGTTTATTCGGTTGTGCGGATACTCGAGTGTTTCACATGACAAACACTCAGACTGCAGCTTACATCGGTTGCCTGTTCACCTTTTACTGCTTAATCCTGTTATATTCAGATGCAATTCAGTCATCTACTAGAACGAAAAGCACATTCAGCTACCAAATTTACAAAAAAACTCTATGCTGTATGTACAGAGCCCACATGTGAGCTAGTTTTTAAAGAGACAGTTCACCCAAAAATGAAAAACACGAACTATTTGCTTACTCTCAAGTGGTTATTAACCCTTTATGTGTCTCTTTATCATGTTGAACACAAAAGAAGATATTTTGAAGAATGTTAGAAACAAATGAAGGGTGAATAAATGATGACAGCATTTTCAGTTTCGGGTGAACTATACTTTTAATGACGTTTAAATCAGATTGTAGAATACTCTCACTTCTGAATATGTACTGCAAGAAATGGTCGGGAATTACCATTGCCAGATCTTGCTAAATTCGCTCATCTTAATATTTCTTTTGTTGTTGTCTTTATGCTTTGACTCATTGAAGTTGTACTTTACAGATAATAAATGCACATTATGTAATCTTCTCCACTAGAGGGCGTGTATTTACAACAAACAAAGGCGTAGTTTGATTTCAATGTGACTGAGTGTGGAATCATGGGAGTTGTGGTCTTCATTACAATGTACAGGGCTCCAGCAGAAATCATGTTCATGATAGGCTAACGTATTACCAAATGTTTCAATAATTGTCCTATTTAAAGATGAGCTTTTTAAACTCTAGAACACATCTGTAAAAATCTGCAAAAGATAATCTGTAAAAATAATACAGGTGCTGCACTGTACGCGAAATCAGAAAGATGAGTCTTAATTACTTCTTTTGTTATCAAAAGAAGAACAAATTTTTTTATTTTTTATTCTTTTTAAATGATCCTTCAATTTGTCGCTGTTTTGCTGAATGACTCATTGACATTCATATGACTGTTATTAAAGTGTAATAACTGAAAAATATCATCTTATTAGTATGTTATGTGTGTAACTATTAAATACAAATATATACCGCTATAGATAAAAGTAACTTACAAAAAAAAAAAAAAAAAATATATATATATATATATATATATATATATATATATATATATATATATATATATATATATATATATATATATATATATATATATATATATATACATATGATTAATTGAAAAAAGTACTTTTGTTGCTTGTTCAAGCTACTTTAATTTTTGTTCAATCTGCTTGTGTTGGGATAACGTGAAGGAATTGTGTGAACCCAGCATTTTTTTTTACAGTGTTTGCTAATACATTTAATGAAATCACAATTATTTTTGCATATGAAATGCCACAGATGCACATCCAGTATTGTTAGTGCTTGATTCAAAGTTAAGCTGCTTTAATTATTTTAATTCTTGCTTACTAAATCACCTTAACAATCTCTCTTTCATCTGTCACTGCTTCTGCTTTTAACCTATGCTATGCTAAATGCTAACAATATTTGATTGTTTTATGATGAACTAATCAAAATCAATAATTATTTTCAGTGTTAGGGAAAGTTACTTTTAAAAGTAATCTATTACAATCTTAATTCACTTTGAAAAGTACCTGAGTTACTAAGTAAAAAGTACTTAAGTAACAGTAAAAAGTAACTAAGTAAGAGAAAATTAGTAACTAAGTAAAAAGTAACTAAGGAAACAATAACTATGTAACTGTAAATAGTAACTAAGTAAAAAGTAACTAAGTAACAAGTAAATTACTAAGTAAAATGTAACTATGTTACTAAGTAAAATAAACTATGTAACTAAGTTAAAATAGCAAAAAGTCAATAAGTAATTAGGTAAAAAGTAACTAAGACTAACTATGTGACTGTAAAAATTAACTAAGTAAAAAGTAACTATGCAACTAATTAAAAAGTAACTATGCAACTAAGTAAAAAGTAACTGTAATTGAGTAAAAAGTAACTACGAAACTGTAAAAAGTAACTAAGTAAAACATAACTGTAACTAAGTAAAAAGTAACTATGCAACTAAGTAAAAAGTAACTATGTAACTAAGTAAAAAGTACCTACGTAACTAAGTAAAAATTAACTATGTAACTAAGTAAAAAGTAACTCTAACTAAGTAACAAGTACTTATGTAACTAAGTAAAAAGTACCTCTGTAGCTAAGTAAAAATAACTATGCAACTAAATAAAAAGTAACTATGTACCTAAGTAAAATCAACTATGTAACAAGTAACAAGTACTTATGTAACTAAGTAAAAAGTACCTCTGTAGCTAAGTAAAAATGAACTATGTAACAAAGTAAAAAGTAACTAAGTAAAAAGTAACTATGTAACTAAGTAAAAAGTAACTAATTAGGTAAAAAGTAAAAATGTAACCAAGGTAAAAAGTAACTATGTAACTAAGTAAAAGTAACTATATGTAAACTAAATAAATTTTTAAGAAAAATAATGTAAAAGGATGTCATGTTTTTTGTCTTTTTTAAGATTAAGATTTTAAAAGTAACTTTACCCAACACTGATTCTTTTCTTGACAATTTTCAGTTTTTGTGTTCATTTATTATCAGACATTTGAGTTTTCACATTTTGTTTTGTTTTCAGTCTCATTTCTTTGATTCATTATGTTGATGTTGTGTTGTGTTTTTTTATTATGTTTTGGTTTCCCTTTAGGTTTTGTTTTATTTCACAATGTTCCCGTCGAGGTTGTGGCGAGATAAGAATGACTGCGGTCACACCAGACTGAACTGGACCGAATTTGTGGACCATTTTGGAACAGAGTTTTATTGCTGAAAACCTGCAACGTGCCACGCCAAACTATAACCAAATCAAACGATAGCTCATTTTAGCCAGGGTGGATTCTGATTGGCTGTTGGTTGTGGCATTGGGGGACGGTGTGACCTGGTGGAGTTAATGGGTGAATCCATCGGTGGGTTTGGAAGCTGCTAGAATCTGTGTCAGTGGGCAAAATGAACCCTTGGTGCTTTCAGTGAGAAGGACAGATCGCACCCAAATGGAGTCGCTCATAAATGAATCATGCCAGATGGGCCTTTTTTTCACCCTGTTCACACATTTAATGACCAGATAGCAAACTGACAGATGAACCATAAAGACTCACACGCACCCAAAACACACACGCATATGTGCGAAACCAGACAGTGTGCTCATTTAGACAAAAAAAGTCAAAACAAAACTGGTACATGCTGTCTTGATTCATGTTTATGTTTGGTAAAGATGAAGATGCAGTACTTTTTATGATATTTAGCCTGTTCTTAGACATTAACTAAAATAATATCAGCTGATACTCGGGTTGTTATTGTACCAATAAATAAGAATATCTCTAAAGTATGCATGAGTGGAGCACCAGGACAATGAAAACAAAGCTGTTTGCTCAACATTGTTGAGATACATGCTGTAGGTGAATATTTTTCGCTTCAGTAAAACATTCAAGAAGGATTTTGTTTCATGTTTACAGTTTAAGTTAGAATTATTAGCCCCCCCCCCCCCTTGAATTTTTTCTTCTTTTTAAAATATTTTCCAAACGATGTTTAACAGAGCAAGGAAACGTTCACAGTATGTCTAATAATATTTTTTCTTCTGGAGAAAGTCTTATTTGTTTTATTTCGACTAGAATATAAGCAGTTTTTAATTTTTTAAACACCATTTTAGGGACAAAATTATTAGCCCCTTTAAGCTATGTTTGTTTTCAATAGTGTACAGAACAAACCATCGTTATACAATAACTTGCCTAATTACCCTAACCTGCCTAGTTAACCTAATTAACCTAGTTAAGCCTTTAAATGTCACTTTAAGCTGTATAGAAATGTTTCGTGAAAAATATAGAGTCAAATATTATTTACAGTCATCATAGCAAAGGTAAAATGAATCAGTTATTAGAAATGAGTTATTAAAACTATTATGTTTAGAAATGTGTTGAAAATATCTTCTCTCCGTTAAACAGAAATTGATGAAAAAATAAACAAGCGGTCTAATAATTCAGGGGGGCTAATAATTCTGACTTCTAACTGTACGTATAGCAAAGATGAAGATGCAGCACTTTTTTGAGACGATCTTTTTTTGAGATTTCGTAGAGATAATATTGCTAAAATAATATCAGCTGACAACCGGGTTGTTATTGGACCCCTATTAAAAAAAGGATATCCTTGAAGTAAGCATTAGTAGAGCACCAGAAAATGAAAATGATGCTATTTACTCACCATTGTGTACAGTACATACATGATGTTGGTGACTATTTTTTGCTACGCTAGAACATTCAAGAAGGGTTTTGTTTCATGTTTATGTATCGCAAAGATAAAGATGCAGCACTCTTTTGAGACGTTTCTCCAGATTTTTGGCTATTTCATAGAGATAATATTGCTAAAATAATATCAGCTGACAACCGGGTTGTTATTGAACCACTATTAAAAAAAGGATATCCTTAAAGTAAGCATTAGTAGAGCACCAGAAAATGAAAATGATGCTATTTACTCACCATTGTGTACATACATGATGTTGGTGACTATTTTTTGCTTCGCTAGAAATTCAAGAAGGGTTCTGTTTAATGTTTATGTATAGCAAAGATGAAGATGCAGCACTTTTTTGAGATGTTCCTCCAGATTTTTGGCTATTTCGTTGAGATAAAATGGTATCAGCTGACAACCGGGTTGTTTTTGGACCACCATTTAAAAGGATATCCTTAAAGTTAGCATTAGTAGAGCATCAGAAAATGAAAATGATGCTATTTACTCACCATTGTGTGTATACATGATGTAGGTGACTATTTTTTGCTTCGCTAGAGCATTTAAGAAGGGTTCTGTTTCATGTTTATGTAGGATAAAGATGAAGATGCAGCACATTTTAAAATATTTGTCCTGATTTCTTGGCGTGTTTGTAGTTGTGCTATTACTAAAATAATATCTGCTGGCAGTCTGGTTGTTATAGGACCACC
Organism: Danio rerio; assembly: GCF_049306965.1. Lineage (NCBI taxonomy): Eukaryota > Metazoa > Chordata > Actinopteri > Cypriniformes > Danionidae > Danio > Danio rerio. The sequence goes on from NC_133183.1 coordinate 59,595,635, forward strand.
TTTACAAAAAGGATGCCGTTATTGCTATTTCTTTAAATGACAATGCGGATTGAGCTTAAATTGTCTATCAAGACATCACAAAAAAACAAAACAAGAGACAGAGCCGCGTTTAATAAAAGCTCACTGCTTCAAGTTTCACTGATGCTTTCTTGTGTCTCTACACTATCATTGCATCATTCATCCAAACAGAAACGCTGTTCAACACACATTGAAACATTTAAAGTGGAGGTGGAAGAATTTCCTCTTTTGCCCCCTTCTCCTACACTCGTTCTCTATTTTTCTCTCTCGCACACACACAGTTGCAGCAGTAGGCGTAATGCAGTGTAATATTACAGACATCTGAGCACAGAAACACAGTGAATGACTTTAAAATGATTGACATAAAATATAAGGTAAAGTTAAAGGGGTTTCTGTGGCGCTCTTTGAAAAACCAAAAGCTCTTCACAATCTAGGTTTCGTCTCATTTGTGCAAATCATGGCTGAAACTCAAGCAGCTTCACCACAGCGGGACGGTTAATCAGTGTTTGTAGGGAAAATAGATCAGCGTTTTACATCTGGACAGGTCGTTGTTTAAGAACAGGCAGAACGTTTCTGATTTATTGAGGCTAAAAGAAGGAAATGGTTTAGGTTTGTTCTGTAGACAATGAGGTAACTACAGTTTAAGTCAGAATTATTATGAGTTTTTCAAATATCTCCCAAATGATGTTTAACAGAGCAAGGAATTATTCACAGTATTTCCCATAATATTTTTTCTTCTGGATAAAGTCTTGTTTGGTTTATTTCGGCTAGAATAAAAGCAGTTTTTATTTTTTTAAACACCATTTTAAGGTCAATATTATTATCCACCTTAGGCAATATTGTTTTTCAATTGTCTACAGAACAAACCACTGTTATACAAGGATTTGCCTAATTACACTTAAATAACATAGCTAAGTCTTTAAAAGTCACTAGTATCTTTAAAAACATCTAGTCAAATATTATGTGCTGTCATCATGGCCAAAATAAAATTAATCGGTTATTAGAAATGACTTATTAAAAATATTATGTTTTGGAATGTGCTGAAAAAATCTTCTTTTAAAACTACTTTAAAGGGTGTTCATAAGAAGCCATGACACATTTATAATCATGATATATACTGTCATGAAGGGTCATTCGCTTAGTTATTTCATTTCAAATGTAAAGGGGACATTGTTTAAGATGTTTTGGTGACAACTTGTCTTTGTTGTGATATCTTGATATAACTGAGGCAGCATAACTTGTCATAAACCCATCATAAACATGACTGTCATAAGGCCATTATAATTGTGTCATGAATATATTTCTGATCACTTTTTTTTTGTGAATTTGAAATTAAATTGTCTCATTAAAAGTGTTGATACTTTGTCAAATCATTTTAGAACAGCGTCATTAATGTTTAATGATATTTTAAAGATAGATTATAGCATTTTACCAATGATACATTGTACCACTGTAGCTGAGGTCAAGAAAAATATTAACGAATCTGAAATTTCTGCTACAATTATAATGGCCTCATGACATGCTTGTGTAGGAAAGATTGTTATTGTCAAATAAACACTTAAAAATAAAGGTACCAAGAAGAACCACAAATGAGTTTTCACAACGCCTAATTACACTTAAATAACCTAGTTAAGTCTTTAAATGTCACTTTAAGCTGAATACTAGTATCTTGAAAATATCTAGTCAAATATTATGTGCTGTCATCATAGCAAAGATAAAATAAATCAGTTATTAAAAATGAGTTATTAAAACTATTATGTTTAGAAACGTGTTGGAAAAATCGTGGTTAAACAGAAATTGGGAAAAACTACTTTAAAGGGTGCAAACATCTATAATCATGATATATACTTTCATTGAGTGCCATCCGCTTAGTTATTTCATTTTTAAATGCAAAGGTGACATTGTTTGAGATGTTTTTATGACCTGTCTTCATCTTTGTTATGACATCTTGACATTACTAGGACCACATGACTTGTCATAAATCCGCCATAAACATGACTGCCATGAAGCCATTATAATTGTGTCATGAATATATTTCTGATCACTTTTTTTAGCGAAGCATTCTGAATATGTTATTAAAAGTGTTGATACTTTGTCAAATCATTTTAGAACAGTGTCATTAATGTTTAATGATATTTTAAAGATAGATTATAGCATTATACCAATGATACATTGTACCACTGTAGTTGAGGTCAAGAAAAATATTAACGAATCTGAAATTTCTGATACAATTATAAAGGCCTCATGACATACTTGTGTAGGAAAGATTGTTATTGTTTAATAAACACTTAAAAATAAAGGTACCAAGAAGAACCACAAATAAGTTTTCAAAGGCCAAAGGAAAGGTTTTTATTTTGGTTCGGTGTGTAGAACATTTTCATAATCTAAAGAAGTTTTTTCTAATGTAAAGAGTCTTTTAGGGTTTTTATGGAACCATAAATGTCAGTGAGAACCTTTATTTTAAGAGTGTGGACATTTTAAAGGGTTATTTTGCCCAAAATGAAAATGTAGTTATTAATTACTCACATGTAATTTAATGTCGTTTTAATCCCCTGTTCATCTTCAGGACTAATTTAAGCTATGTTTTATACGGCAAACATGTAGCCAAAAACAGAAAAGTTTTACGCTTACACAACAACTTGTCAAAACAATCCTCAAGTACACACCAATTAAATGGCCAAAAATGCTGTATCACATCTCGGCAGGCACACAATGTCATGAGATGTTAATATTAGGTTAGATTTAGATCACGATGTCGGGTTACCAAAATTCAATGACTAGCCAGCATCCAAAGACAACGTTATTCTGACATCCAACAATAACATCAAATGACGTTGATATTTGGTTGCTTTTAGAATGTGATGGAAAGTCACTAAAATCCAACGTGAAGCCAACATCTTAAACCAACATCATATTGACGTAAAATACTGACATTTATTCATCAGGCATGGCAACCAAAATCCAACGTCTGATAGACGTCATAGTGGAAACATCTATACAACGTCAAGCTGTAACATCATTAGACGTTGATATTTGGTTGATTTTAGGTTGCGTTGGAAAGTGACCAAAATACAGCGTCTGTCCAATGTTGGACATTGACGTCGGTTTGACATTGAGTTGTGAAGTTAACCCAATTTGAAAAATGCACTCAGAACACTTCAGCAACAAGTTCTGACTTGCACGCTTTCTTCAGAATCTGGCTGTAAATGTAGACCTGCTTTATAATGATGAAAAAAGAATGTCTAAATAAATGAAGCATGAAAGAAAAGTCTTTTTATAAACGGCTTATCCTTTAATATAGTCTCCTGTACTCCTATTTCACGAGTGTGATTTAATGTACAAACCCCCTCTCTGATGTCCTCTATGGCAGTTTTATTTCAATGGCTGTCATCCTCCCTTCTGTTCTCAACATCTGTTCCCTCAATATTCTGTTCCTGAGAGCCACAATCCCTTCTCTGACCCCTGCGAAAACCGCAAATGTTTTCCTTTTCTTTACTCTGAAAATATCCAGAGGGGCTGTTGATTTCAGAGTCGAGACAAATCTCTCAACAGCCAAGCATACTTGTGAACGAGTAGAGTCTCACCTTTAAACTCTACGACACAGTGAAGATGCTGAGTGATTGGTTTGAGTTTAAACAAGCGTCAGTTTGATGACACGTGGATAGAAAGGAAAATCATTAGTATTGTCACTTTAAAACGATTGGCTGGATTCAACTGTAACATCCCGGTTACTTTATGTTTGGATAGAAGGATTGTTGATGATTTTAGCAATGTTTTTGCTTGAATATCTGGCCATCTGTGTTGTCTTTGGACATGTTCGCTCAAAGTAAAAGGCTCAGGAGGGATTGTTTGGAGAAGTAACCCACCGTATGTCACTTGCTGTTTATTATTTGTTCATAAACTGTTCTTTTTTTTTACGAAATAAGTTAAAAGTGACAGTAAAAAAATGTCAGTAAACATTGTTTTTGATATTTATGTCACGATCACCAGCGATCTAAGCTAGAGCTGGGCGATACAATTGGTATCGGTATTTATTGACCGAACACCATTGCCAGTATCAATACAAATAAAGTTCAGTATGAAGTTTGATAAGATAAAAAGAGATGAGATATTTTGTTTAAATATTTTAGTTTTGAACTATTAAAACTATTTGCCTTAGTAATGTTAGTAAATTAAAACAAAGTGGTTAAAAACATCCTATTATACCTAAATGTATTGTTAAAAAATATTTAATAATTATCGATACAGAATGATATGAAACATGATATTGTGATAATTTTTTTTTTGCAATATTGCCCAACTCTAATCTAGCCCTTATAGATAACTGGAGAACATTAATTATCACCAGAACTACAAGTTTGCCACTGATATGAACTACAACTCCCATCATGCACCTCACACACACCTGTTCCAGATTACTGATGATTACACACACATAGCTAAAAGCTCATCAAAGACTGAATTCACAGATTATATACTGTTCACATTCCCACACACATGGCTGAGTCTTGTTGTCATTTACCTGTAACATTAGTGCTTTTCTGGCTTAGTCTTGCCGTGTTTCTTAATCCTTGCCTTGTTTCTTTGTTTATGTTGTTTGCCGCCTGTACTGACCTATTTGCTTGTGACCTCAACTACACTTCTGGAGTACCCTTATGTTCCTGTTTGACCATTGCCTGTTGACAATTGCCTGCCTGACGATTTTGAATAAAACTGCATATTGGATTCTCATTCTGTTCTGAATTCAGAAAAATTTTTTTTTGTTTAACAGCATATTTATTGTCAACATAGACCTTTTTTCTCATAAACGCTATTTTTGATATATACATTCATCAGAGAATCCTGAAATAAAAGCATCGTGTTTTCTGCAAATGGTTAAACAGCATATTTATTTTTAACATAGATAATAATAGGAAGCATTGAGCATGAAATCAGCATACTAGAATGAATGTTGAATGGTCATGTAACACTGAAAGCAGTTGTGTGGTTTTTCGCACAATTTTGTCAATGCAGTTGTCAAAAAAATATGCAGTTGTTTTTTTTTTTTTTGATTTTCTTTACATACTTTTATAAAGTGCCACAGCCGCCACCACAATGCTTCTTCCTCTCGAATACAAATATAAATGTATATTTTTAATGAATATTAAAATCAAAATGCATACCTGGCAACCCAAAAACCACTTTGAGTGAGTGAGTAAAACACATATACTGGATCTACAAGTATACTAAATATTAGAGAAGATGTTTTCATTTCTTTTGAGTGGGTTTAGAGTTATCATTAAGCTGAAAAGGTTTTGTGGACCTGGCAACCCTGCACTGAAGAAGTTTTATCAGACAATCCTAAAAAAAAAGGATTGTGTTTTCCGCAAATGGTTAAACAGCATATTTATTTTGAACATAGACAATATTAAGAAACGTTGAGCATCAAATCAGCATATTAAAATGAATTTTAAAAGTTCATGTGACGCTGAAAGCAGATGTCTGGTATTCCCGCACAATTTTGTCAATGCAGTTGTCGAAAAAATATGAAATTGTTGTTTTTTGTTTGATTTTCTTTAGATACTGTTATAAAGTGCCACAGCCACCACCACCAATTTTTTTTTTACAAACAAATACGTTTTTTTTAGTGTATCTTGAAATCCGAATGCACACCTGGCAACCCAAAAACCACTGGTAGTAAGTGAGTAAAACCATCTGAAATCAGAAATCAGTCGGTACTTTAACACATACTGTTTCTACAAGTATACAAAATATCAGAGAATATATGGTAACTTTTCATTCTTTCTGAGTCAGTTTTGAGTTTTGAGCAGGAAATGCTCCGTAGACCTGGCAACCCTGCACTGAAGACATTTACATTTTACATTTATTTATTTAGCAGACGATTTTATCCAAAGTGACTTAAAATGATTAGAAAAGAAACACTTAGAATGATTCCAGTCAGTTTAGCAGTTTAAACACACACAGACACACACACTCACACACATGCATGAAGTACACTCAGAATTAAACAATGTTGAAATTGAGTGTTTATAAGAAAGTGTCTGGTGCATATGGAGAGGAAAAACCCAGAAGGCACAGGATGTCAACATGAAGTCAGATTGACGTTGTATCCCAACATCGTGGGACGTTGCACTTTGTTTGGAAATGAAAATTGGGTTGACGTCAGAACTCAATGTCAGGCCGACTTCAATGTCCAATTTCAGACAAATGTTGCATTTGGTAACTTTCCAACACAATCTAAAAACTACAAAATATCGATGTCTAATCATGTTACAGCTTGGCGTTGTATGGACATTATCAGTATGATGTTTATGAGATGTTGGATTTTGGATGCCATACCTGATGAATAAATGTCAGTATTTGATGTCAATATGATGTTGGCTAGACGTTGGATTTTGGGCACTTTCCTACACAGCGTAAAATTAACCAAATTTAAATGTCATTTCATGTCGTTATTGGATGTCAAAATAATGTTGTCCTTAAATGCTGGTGATCTAAATTAATCTTAATGATGGTACAGCTTGACGTTTTGTGAATGTTTCCACTATGACGTCAATCCGACATTGGGTTTTGGTTGCCATACCTGACGAATAAATGTCAGTATTTGACGTCAATATGACATTAGTGTAAGATGTTGGCTTGATGTTGGATTTTGGTCACTTTCCAACCTAAAATCAACTAAATATCAACATCATTTAACATTGTTATTGGACATCAAAATAACATTGTCTAAGCTAAATGTAAGCTAATATTAACGTCTTGACGTTGTGTGTCTGCTGGGAAGAAGTCTGGATTACTGATACAAAAATTTCAGCTTTCAGTCACCGAAATGTTTTAAAAATGGTTTCAATTATACTTTTCAATATTAAATTTAACTTTTCATCAAACAAATGAAGCCTTCAGTAAGAATAAATATAAATAATTAAAGGCTTCAGGTGGAGGATCTGAAAGAACCATTTTCAGTCCCAAAAACCTTTCAGTTTAACAGAGATCTTAGCGTAAAGAACCCTTCAATCATCTTAAGAACTTTTCCATTATTCAAGACTCTTCTTGGAACCTTTGACCCACTCAAAAACCTTTATTTTGACAATCCGTCATGAAGACTCAACGGTAGTTTCTCTGCACTGAAATGAAGTGAAGTGCCTATCAGAGCAGCTTTATCTTCCTGAAGTGAGATGACACACACTAAAAACCTCTCAAGTCTGTGTGTACTAAACAAAACCATACTATTTATTCACACACACACACATGTAGACACACAGAATATTCAGACAGTCCTTTTGTTGATTATGTATGCATTTTGGTAATCTGACATTTGGGATAATTCCACTTTTGATCATCTGTTCCCTCATAATACATCCATTCATTCATTCATTTTCCTTCAGCTTAGTCTCTGATTTATCAGAGGCCGCCACAGCGGAATGAACCGACAACTATTCTAGCGTATGTTTTATGCAGCAAATGACCTTCCAGCTGCAACCCAGGACTGGGAAACGCTCACACACTCTTACATTCACAAACACACTCATACACCACAGCCAATTTAGTTAATCCAATTCACTTATGCAGCATGTCTTTTGACAAACCAGAGCACCCTGGGGAAACTCACGCTATAACACGGGGAGAACATGCAAACTCCACACAAAAAATGCCAGCTGGCCCAGCTGGGACTCGAATCAGCGACCTTCTTGCTATGAGGCGACAGTGCGAACCACTGAGCCACCGTGCCACCCCTAATAATACAGTCAAATCCAAACTTCCTTCTGTCAGCAGGTGGCGCTATGACTGACTCAATATTGGCATGTAGATGTCTTCAGGAGAGGCCATTAATCAACCATGTGAAGTTTCAGGCAGATCGGACATTGTGTGGTTGAGTTCTAAGTACTTCCTGTTCCATGGCGAAGCACTGCGGTTTGTCAGGCCGCCTTGGACACTCCCTTTGGCAAAAACTCTTATCATCGCCAGAGCTTTCAGATAACACCACCCAAATTTGGTGCTGATATGATGAAATAATAATAAAATAAAAATATGATGGGAGGAGTTTGTTACACTGTAAAGCATGTCACTCCTGTGGCCAGCAGGTGGCGCTATAACTGTAACTGGATATCGGCATGTAAACGTGTTCAGGTCAGGACTCAAGTGTGTGAATTTTGAGGCAGATCTGAGTTATAAAAAATTTCTGTTTTGTGGCAAATCGTTGAAGTTTGAGAGGCCGCCACGGACACGGCCATTGACGAAAACTCTAGATCTTCGTAATTTAACATCGCCAAGGCCTTTAGATGACAAAACCCAATTTTGGCGTTGATCGGACAAAATCTGTAGGAGGAGTTTGTTAAAATACAACGCCTGGAAATGGCAAAAACGCCACTTTTTTGTTGCAGGAAGTTAAGAATATCCAACTTCCTGTTGGGTTTGAGAATTCGCTCCAAGATACTTTTTTTTTGGAATTGGCATGTTTGACGTGTCTGCTAATTTAATCTTAGTTGTCGGGCATGTTTAGCCCCTCAAAATTGAAGAACAATCAAAGAAGAAGAAGAAGCGGAAAAATAATAATAAATAGAGCAATTCCAATAGGGCCTACGCACCGTTTCGGTGCTCGGTCCCTAATGACTTAGGGTGCTTTCACACCTGTGAATCGATTCAGTGGTTTAGAAACAGGGATTAAAATTGCTACATTGTTGCTCTTTGTTCTTGGAGCGGTTCGCTTTCACACGCAAAAGTTCCTAAACGAACCAAAATAACTAAATCAAGTCTTGTGTGAGTAAACTCTCCTTACATTGGTCAGAGTTTCACGGTTTATTTTGCAGAGTCTCGCTCAGCTGTCAGGGGACGGTAGTGGTTTCAAGAGTTCACACTTAGCTGATGATTGATTATAAGCAAGTTTGGCATGCTGTCCCTGGAGAGAGCCCTGAGCTCGAAGGTTCTTGAGCCCTGGGCTCCCTTTGATTTGGAGGAAGAGAGGGGAGCCTTGAGCTCAGGTAGATCTCGACAACTCCCCCTTGATAAGAGCTGATGACTAAAAATTGAATGCTATTAAAAGATATGCTGCATTAGGAGATTACCTGTATTGCAAATTTAGATTTATCAGTTTACTTGTCGTGCATGTTTTTGGAATGTGGGAGGAAACCGGAGGACCCGGGGAAAACCCACGCAAGCACGGGAAGAACATGCAAACTACACACAGAAACGACCAGCGGCCTGTTAAAGGACTAGAACCGGTGACGTTCTTGCTGTGAGGCGACAGTGCTAGTCACTGGGCCACCGTGCTGCCCTATGGAGGGAAAGGTGAAAAGGTAGGGGTGGAAGGGGGGATTCTTCAAATCGAAGATGACTGTAGTGAAAAAACCCTGGCTCTTTATAGTGGGTTAGGAATGGCCTGATTGGTGGATCATGCATGCTAATGCAGAACCAGCCGTGTTCAATCATAATCACGTGCTCCTCTCGAAATTAGTTTATGAATAAACTTCACTTAGTGGTGTTTGACAGGGTGCGCGTGACGTGTCTGAAGAGCGAGGAGGGATGTGGTGGGGAGGGGTGAGAAGGGTGCGCAACGTATTTGAGGACCGGGAGGGAGACGCGCGATTTCTGGGACATTATCACTTGTTTGCGGGCATCAGGGAGCCTCTGTGCATTTGCGGGAGACTCCCGAAACTTCCGGGAGACTTGGGATGTCTGAACTGACCTCCCGCCCTACTCATAACTCTCTCTTTATATAGCCGTATGCCTTTTACATATCTATAAAACACTGATAAAGCCGGGCTCGGATCGTATTGCTTTCTCACTACAATCGATCTGCTCCAGAGTTCGTTTCAATTGAGCTGAGACCACCTCACTCAGGCGATCTCGGACTGATTGTTTTGGTGCGGATCCAAGCGCGATTGCTGGATTCACATATGCCAAACGAACCGCACTAACTGGTCAAATTAGACAGGTTCCAAAACAACAGTCTAGGTGTGAAAGCACCCTTAAAACAAATGCCAGAAGTTATTACATGGACATCTAAGCTGTTTGTGAAAGTATACAGTGTTGTGTGTTATTATTTGTTGTAAACTCAGCCCTGCCCGCCATTAAATATGCATCATTCTGTGTTAAATATAAGCGAGATCTGAGAGCAGTTTATTTTAAACATTCTGAATTTAGCTTTTACGTGGGTTTAGGATAGATTGTCATCTCAGACCAAGAAAACGTGACTGCGATTCATGAGGAAGAACGAGAGAGAGTGTTTTCCATTGTCACTTGAACTTCCCGTGACCTTGAGGGTCTTCAGACAGAAGAGGGGCTGCAGTTTTACTGTCACACGAGAGCGCTTCTGGCCTCTTAAAAATAGCAGCAGCCATTAAAAGCGAGAAAAACAATCAATCTCTGTTATTTTTGGGAATATGATATTTGGCTCTTCGTGTTCTGGCCTGAATGTGTGTGTGTGAGAGCGCAGGGGTCCCGGTTAGGACTGCTGTGTAACCGAAATCCAATCCGGAAAACAATCCATCCGCCGCTGTCCTCTCTCTCAACGCTCTTTCCTTCCCAGCTCTCATCCATCATCCCATCCCTCCATCTGTCTCTCCATCTCTTCTCATTAACTCCTCTGATCGATAGATCACTTCCTCTATGCTGGCCAGAAGAAAACAAGAGTTTAAGAGTGCGCAGCGGCCGGCTTTCCTTACCGGATATACACACACACATACACACATTCACATTCAAGAGCCTGAGAGGTGCCAAACCACATACTTGTGCTCTTAAAGCTAATTTTCCAATTACTGTGAAAAACATGAACTATTTTACTAAGTATTTTATCATAAGGTTGTTTTTTTTGTCAATAGTGTTAAATACTGTAAGAAGCGCTGTGTAAAGAGAAGACACTTGACACAAAATGAGCAAAACCTTCTTCTCATGAAACTCTTTGCTAAAATAGGTTGATTTAGGGTATTATTTTACAACTGTGTTAAACACTTGAATTTTACCATTTTTGAACCCATTCAGCTCATATCTGGCTCTGGCACTTTTAGCTTAGCTTAGCATAGATCATTGAATCAGGTTAGACCATTAGCATCTCGCTCAACTCTCTATCCTACTGATTTGAATTTGGAATAAGTGGATTTTGCACTAAATATTGGCAAGAAACAGTAACAATTTGACCAAAATCCAACGTCAAGCCAACATCTTAAACCAACATCATATTGACGTCAAATACTGACATTTATTCCTCAGGTATGGCAACCAAAATCCAACGTCTGAGAGACGTCATAGTGGAAACGTCTACACAACGTCAAGCTGTAACATCATTAGACATTGATATTTGGTTGATTTTAGGTTGTTAGAAAGCGACCAAAATCCAACGTCGCACCAACATCTTAAACCAACATCATATTGACGTTAAATACTGACATTTATTCATCAGATATGGCAACCAAAATCCAACATCTGGTAGACGTCATAGTAGAAGCGTATACACAACGTCAAGCTGTAGCATCATTAGGCGTTGATATTTGGTTGATTTTATGTTGTTAGAAAGTGACCAAAATCCAACGTCGAGCCAACATCTTAAACCAACATCATATTGACATCAAATACTGACATTTATTCGTCAGGTATGGCAACCAAAATCCAACGTCTGAGAGACGTCATAGTGGAAACGTCTACACAACGACAAGCCGTAATATCATTAGATGTTGATATTTGGTTGATTTTAGGTTGTTAGAAAGCTACCAAAATCCAACGTGGAGCCAACATCTTAAACCAACATCACAATGACGTGAATTACTGACATTTATTCAATAGGTATGGCAACCAAAATCCAACATCTGATAGACATCATCGTGGAAATGTCTACACAACGTCAAGCCGTAACATCATTAGACGTTGATATTTGGTTGATTTTAGGTTGTTAGAAAGCGACTAAAATCCAACGTCACGCCAACATCTTCAACCAACATCATATTGACGTCAAAGGCTGACATTTATTCGTCAGGTATGGCAACCAAAATCCAACGTCTGGAAGACGTCATAGTGGAAACATCTATACAACGTCAAGCTGTAACATCATTAGACATTGATATTTGGTTGATTTTAGGTTGTTAGAAAGCGACTAAAATCCAACGTCGAGCCAACATCTTAAACCAACATCATATTGACATCAAATACTGAAATTTATTCATCAGGTATGGCAACCAAAATCCAACGTCTGATAGACGTCATAGTGGAAACGGCTACACAACGTTAAGCTGTAGCATCATTAGCCGTTGATATTTGGTTGATTTTAGGTTGTTAGAAAGCGACTAAAATCCAACATTGCGCCAACATCTTGAACCAACATCATATTGACGTCAAATACTGACATTTATTCGTCAGGTTTGGCAACCAAAATTCAACGTCTGGTAGACGTCATAGTGGAAACGTCTGCAGAACGTCAAGCTGTAACATCATTAGACGTTGATATTTGGTTGATTTTATGTTGTTAGAAAGTGACCAAAATCCAACGTGGAGCCAACATCTTAAACCAACATCATATTGATGTCAAATACTGACATTTATTCATCAAGTATGGCAACCAAAATCCAACATCTGATAGACGTCATAGTGGAAACATTCGTACAATGTCCAGCTGTCAAGCTAAGATTATTAGAAGTTGATATTTATTTATTTATTTTAGGTTGGACGTTAGACATTGACATCGGCCTGATGTTGGGTTCTGACGCCAAACCAATTTTCATTTCCAAACAAAATGCAGTGTTCCCACAACGTTAGGGTACAGCGTCAATCTGACATCATGTTGACATCCTGTGCCTGCTGGGTGAGTTTCTTTCTTCTGTTGAACACAAAACATTGCATTGAACAAAAACAGCAGTTGACTTCTATAATAAAAGTCAATGTCTGCTTTTTTCCCAACATACTTCAGAATAATCTTGTTGTGTGTGCAACAGAAGGAAGCAATTCATAAAACGAATGTGAGTTAGATGTTCATTTTTGGGTGAACTGTCCCTTTAATAATCACTGGTGGGAAAACAGTCAGTCTCTTCTTTGACTGAAGGAGTGAGCGGATCAATTTAACATCCCAAATTCATCCTCACTCACTCAATGCTTCTCTGAACCACAGCCTGTCTTTTCAACAATATAAAGACTTTGCATCCCTAATACTTTCCTTACGTTATTACACATCGATCGAAAACCAGCAGGTTTAATCACACCGAACAGCACAGAAAATGATAGATGTGTTTTGATGCTTTGTGGTCGGGGAGTGAAGAAAAAACTGTAAAGGCTTTGAACTGCAGGGACTAATTGTACCCTATTAAAAAGCATGACATCAACGTTTTTGTAGACTTTAATCTACGTTTATTAGCACCGAGGTCTATATCATAGTATACTACCCCTACATTAAGCAGTGCTTTTTGTCAGAACAAGCTTTTTTCTGGCTTGTGATTGAAGCTAAGCTTTAAAGGGATAGTTCACCCCTCAAAAATCCTCAGGTGGTTTTGAGGTTTATTTCCTTCTGTTGAACATAAAAGGGGCGTCGCAGTGACGCAGTAGGTAGTGCTGTCGCCTCAAAGCAAGAAGGTTGCTGGTTCGAGCCTCAGCTGGGTCAGTTGGTGTTTCTGTGCCGAGTTTGCATGTTCTACCTACGTTTGCGTGGGTTTCATCCGGGTGCTCCGGTTTCCCCCACAGTCCAAAGACATGTGGTACACACCTATTCATTCAGCTGTGGCGACCCCGGATTAATAAAGGGACTAAGCCGAAAAGGGCGAGGCAGTGGCGCAGTAGGTAGTGCTGTCGCCTCACAGCAAGAAGGTCGCTGGTTCGAACCTCGACTCAGTTGGCGTTTCAGTGTGGAGTTTGCATGTTCTCCCTGCCTTCGCGTGGGTTTCCCCCACAGTCCAAAGACATGCAGTACAGGTGAATTGGGTAGACTAAATTGACCGTAGTGTATGAGTGTGAGTGTGATTGTGTGTGGATGGTTCCCAGAGATGGGTTGCGGCTGGAAGGGCATCCGCTGTGTAAAAACTTGCTGGATAAGTTGGCGGTTCATTCCGCTGTGGTGACCCTGGATTAATAAAGGGAATAAGCCGACAAGAAAATGAATGAATGATACTCTGATGCTAAGACAACCTCAGACTGACCCAGATAAGTCTAAAACTAGATGGGAACAGGATTTGGGGATAACAGATAATGAAATGTGGGGTCAGCTATGTAGATATGGGGTTACCTCAACTTTGAATTCCAGATTTAGACTAATCCAGTTTAATTTCTTACCCCAGCTTTATTATACTCCATCCAGATTACATTTAAAAACAGCATTTCTCCCCTCTGCTTCAGATGTGGTGTAGAAGAAGGTACATTTTTGTATTCTACATGGCTGTGCCTGAAAGTGAAAGTGTTGTGGGTACACGTATACAATATCATCGCACAGATTCATGGAACTGATTATCCATTGAATCCAGAGATATGTGTACTGGGCAATTACACAAATTCTGACCTCCAGCATAAATATGCTATAAAAATTACTGAAATGTTACTGACAATAGCTAAAAAATGCATTGCTTTAAAATGGAAAACAGACATTGATGTACCAATTGGACTGTGGATCTCAGAAGTTTGCAACTGTATACTATTAGAGAAGATCACATATTCTTTGAGAGGAAAGGGTGAATCATTTAAAAAGATTTGGAATCCATATTTGAATTATATTAAAACGGTACCACATGATTTAAATTGACAAAATAGTTTTTTTCCACTGTTTATACTGTATTTCCTCCTTTTTTTATTTATTTATTTATTTTACTTATTTATTTTATATATTGTGTATGTTTTACTTTAGTTTGTTTGCTGCTTAGTTTTGATGTTCTGTATTGTTAACTTTATATATATATATATATATATATATATATATATATATATATATATATATATATATATATATATATATATATATATATATATATTTATTTATTTATATATATATATATATATATATATATATATATATATATATATATATATATATATTTATATATATATATATATATATATATATATATATAAAAATAAATAAATATATATATATATATATATATATATATATATATATATATATATATATATATATATATATATATATATATATATATATATATATATATATTAGCACGAAAATGCAATGTCACATCAATCCAGTTAAAGTCTTCCTATGAATGTTTTTTTTTTTTTAAATATTTCCCAAATGATGTTTAACAGCAAATAATTTTTTTTAAATATTTCCTATAATATTTTTTCTTCTGGAGAAAGCCTTATATGATTTATTTCGGCTACAATAAAAGCAGTTTTAAATTTATTTTTAACCATTTTAAAGTCAATATTATTAGCCGCCTTAAGCAATATTTGTTTTCAATTGTCTACAGAACAAACCATTAAGTTTAGAAATGTGTTGAAAAAATCTTCTCTCCGTAATCAGAAATGAGGAGAAAAAAGTATACAAGAAGACTAATAATGTCCCGTTTCAAAACATCTATTCAGGAGAGCAAACTTTTAGGAGCCTTTTCATGGGGTCTTTAATAATGCAAGTGCATGTTTTGTATACTGTGAGAATCAAAGCAATGGTATAAAGCTGATAGCTGTAACCCAGCATAATTATATTAGATGAATTATCGTGTTTGAACTGGACGATTGTGAGTTTCGATTCAAAGACAGCATCGTGTAAATCACCGATCTCAAGAGACCTTCAACATTCAATTATCTGTGGAGCATCAGAGCGGATCAATGGAGTCGTCCGGCCTCAGGCTCCTGTCAGGACCCCTGGTCACTCGGTCACTCTCGTCTTTCGTCTCTCTCATTATTCTGCTCTCTTCACCCGCACAGACTGCAGTCTGACCTCGGCCACTTAACTCCATTTACAATGATTTTTTTTTGCAATGAAACAAGTACTTAAACTTAAGGTCAATCAATCAAACACATGTTACGCTTTTGAGTTCCGATAAAATACACACATGCAAAAAATAGATATAAAAGAATAGATTCAAACTGATGTGTTAGGAGTGATCGCATGCAACAGTCATTGCAGATCATTTTATTTGTTTATACATTTTTTTTACAGTTTTAGGAATTCCAGCCTGATCTCACGAGGAAAGGCTAAGTCCCTTTATTAATCTGGGGTCGCCACAGCGGAATGAACCACCAACTTATCCAGCACATTTTTACACAGCGGATGCGCTTCCATCTCTGGGAAATATCCACACACACATACACTATGGACAATTTAGCCTTACCAATTCACTAATTCACCACATGAGGAAACCAGAGCACCCGGAGGAAACCCATGCAAATGCCGGGAGAACATGCAAACTCCACACAGAAACGCCAACTGAGCCGAGGTTCGAACCAGCGACCTTCTTGCTGTGAGGCGACAGCACTACCTACTGCGCCACTGCGTCACCGTCGTACGAGTTCAAAGTTCGTACCATTTTAAGAAGGAGGCCTAACGCCAACCGTCATTGGGTGATGAGCAAATCGTACTAAATTGTACGAATTAGATCGTAGGATTCTTATGAATTAACCACTAAATCAAAAAGCTACGAATTGCCGTGAGATTTCGCTGGGAATTCCATGCAAATGTCAACTTTGGTTGACTTGGTTTTAACCAAAATAAAAAAAAACTTTTTATTTATTTAAAAATAAAAATTTATTTTATTTATTTAATTTTTTTGTGAAGGTTTACATTATATGGTGCTGTAATAATGCGCAAATATGTTTCTGTCATTGTTTTCAAGCAGTTTTAATTTGTTTTAAAATGTCAGTTTTTTTTGATACAAATATCCAAAGATTCTAATAAAAAGTAAAGAAAAAAAAAAAGTAAAGAACTTTTATTGTCATTGTAGTTGTACAACGAAATTAGTTTGGTAACTCACAGAGACCAGCAGCAACATAAAAAAGAGAGAAAACAAACAATAGACGTAATACTAAAATATAAGAGGCAAGAGAAAGTATACTAAATGTAATAAGTCACATAAAAACTAACAATAGACATAATACTAAAATATAAGAGGCAAGATAAAATATACTAAATGTAATAAGTCACATAAAAACAAACAATAGACATAATACTAAAAATATAAGATGTAAGATAAAATATACTAAATGTAATAAGTCACAGTATTTACATTATGGCAAATGAGTGCAAACATGAGTGCTTTCGAAAAAGATTCATTTATTGTAAGTATCTAAATGACATAAAGTGATAGCTCACCCAAAACTGACAATTCCTTCATTTGCACCCTTTACTTATTATCACAAACCTGTTTGAGCTTACTTTTTTTCTGTTGAACACAAACAGAACTGGTAACCATTCATAGTATTTCAATTTTCCCACAACAGAAGGCAATGGCTACTGGTTTATAACATTCTTCAAAATATCTTCTTTTGTGTTCAACAGATTAAAGAGCTTCCTAAGAGTTCGGAACCACTAAAGGCTGATTAAATAGTGAATGAATTAAACATTTGGGTGAACTACCCCTTTAACATGCACTGTAAAAAATGATGACAAAAAGTGATGACCTCAAACCTTTTTATGTTAACGTATTTATTAAGATGATCAGGTCTGAACTCAATTTTTGTAAGTTCTGCAAAGTTTACCTTAACATTTTGGGTTCTGTTTGATTGATAAGTTGCAATCAAAAAGCTTTGAAAGCCTTCAATCGACTCTTTTAAAGCAAATACAGAGCTTTTACAAGGTCCGATAGATTCCTAAATCAAAATAGAGATGTCTCACACGCTGTTTAGTAATTCAGAATACAACAGTGTGTGGATACGGATTCGAAATATTCTGTGACCTGTTTTTCCACATTGGAGGAGGCAGCTATGGCTGCTAACTTACCTGCGATGCTATTATTAGATCTTGTTGTCAGTGGAACTGAAGGATAAGCTTGCTTTGGCTTAGAATTACTCATATTTTGGTTGCGAATGTTCTAATCTAATCAATTAACTGAAGATATTTAGTGTGTAACATGTTCAACTTAACAATGTAGGTCGGAAGCCGTTCTTCCACGCATCTCACTCCTCCATAGCTATACCGGACGTCTGATGAATATAAGTTGAAAAGTTAATTTAATTCAACTAAATAAATTAAGGCAGCAAGATTTTCTTTAAAGTGTGTCAACGACAAATGCTGACCAGCAAGGGTGTTTAAAACAAAGATAAATTCTAAAAAGCCACCCAGATTTGATGAACAGTGCTTGTAGCAATGGCTCAGTCATTTGCCCTGTTTAAACAGCCTTCAGTGTCAGAATCAGCCCCGCATGATGTCATAACGGCAGCAAAAACGGTGTTGACAGCCTGTAAGAAATGTTCATTATTTTCGCAGACACTTTTGCCGGTAATAAGACGCTTGGGTTTTCTGGTAAATGCTGTAAGCTGTCGTGTGCCATCAGAGGGTCATCGCAACATGGCCAATCTCCAGTTTCCAGATATCACTGAGGCTAATGCACCTCCGGCACATGCCACTGCTCGTCTCTTTCTTTTCACACTCTCCAGCGTTCTCATGCCGACAAAGGAGAGCTTGCAGTCTAAACAGACAAGGTTAGGTTAAGGATAATGTACATCCAGGTTGTTGTTCTCGCAGAGCAAAGCTCAATATTTTTATTTATTTATTTATTTATTTATTTATTTATTTATTTATTTATTTATTTATTCATTTATTTATTTGTTCGTTCGTTCGTTCGTTCGTTTGTTTGTTTGCTTGTTTATTTATATGAGAATATATATATATATATATATATATATATATATATATATATATATATATATATATATATATTTGTTGGTTTATTATTTTTTTTAATTATTTTGTTGTTTATTTATTTTTATTATTATTTTATTTACTTTTATTTTATTATTTTGTATTTAGTAAGTTATTTGTTTAGTTTTATTTCATTTATTTAGTTATTTTATTGTATTTATTTTATTTTCATTTATTATTTGTTTCTTTTTCTTTGTTTTATTATTTTTTCTTTTTATTTATTTATTTTTATTTATGAATGCAGCCCTGTTATATAACACTGTTGTAAAAAGCCTGAGAAGTTTTATTCTGCTTTGAAAACAACCATCCTGTATGTACTTTATCCCACTTATTACACAACTACTTGCCACAAAGCATAAACCTTAGACACAAAATCTTGTTCTGAGCCATAATAGCTGTAATTTATTTAAATTAAATGCAAAGCTAATATGCACATTGCAGTCACAAGTCAAATAGTCAAATACACAAAGCTGAAATAAAGCATAAACTAACCTATATATATAATTCATTCACAAAATGTCACCAATCTGTCAAAGTTACAAATTACAAGGGGGTTTGAGGGGGTGTGACCCCCATAACTAATGCTTGACCCTCCCTGAAGGATGTCGAAACAAAATGTATGGGGGAGGTAACCTGTTAATACTGAGAAATAGTTCGCTCTGATCTGTATTATAAATAATAATGTTAATAATCAAAATAGTAGATCCTATATACTTTTGACCACCCCTATAATGGTTCATACCATTGTGAATGCAAAATCAGTCTCTGATTATATTTATCTCTCGGCTAAGGTTCATGATACAATATGACTTTAAAGACCACTGAACTTAGGAACACTCCACTTATTATTTGGAAAATGTTCATCTTACAACTCCCCCAGTGTTAAACAGTTGAGTTTCACCATTCTTTGAATCCGTTTAGCCAATCTTCAGGTCTGAAGGGAGCACTTTTAGCTTAGCTTAGCATAAATTATTGACTCAGATTAGACCATTAGCATGTCTCTCAAAAATGACCGTTTTCTTAGTTAAGCCTCGACTCTTCTGTAGTTACATTTTGTACTAAGACCGACAGTAAAATAGAAATAGATATTTAATGGTTTCTACCTTATTTGTTTTTCATTTAACGATAATATCTAGTTTTTTTTTATCATAAATTATACATTTTTTTCCGTGTAAGTAATTCGACAGTGCCTCATTTGACATATTCTACCATTTCCTAACACTTACAATACAAAGAAGTTGTATAATTGTATACATTTTAGCCTAAATCTAAATTGTTGTTAATAAAAAAACATTCTTTAAATCTCTACATCAGCTAAAATGCTTTTTATTTCAAGTTATCGCTCCAGTATCTCACAATAGATGCTTTGATGAACATTCCAGTCCTCATAAAAATGGAACAACTGGACTCCCGGTGGCGTTTCTGGCTTTGCTTGGCACATGAAGATGTTTAAATGCCCACTATTCATGTCTGTTCACTGCATGGGTCCTTGCGTTTTTATTCCAGTTACAACAGAGCACTGATTGAGTATCAAAACTGGCTGAACACTGCGTGATTCTGAGGTTTCTGGCTAGTGTTTATTAGTCTTAGCAGGTTATTAGTTACTGCATGTTCTTCCTTTGCTCTAATGACAGCAGAATGTGAGAAAGTCCATGCATTAGTGTTAAATCCTGACGAATATGATCAGCATGATTTGAGATTCTGCCAAGGAGCATCTTGTAATTTGGTTGAATCGCCGTCAAATCATGTCTCAGATTTACTAAATTTGCGAAAGATTCATTTGAGGTTTAAAATCACTGTTCTGAATGCCAAACCTTTCTGTTTATTAGCTTGTGGCGAGAAAAGCAGGTCCCACATTTCAGTGTGGTCTCTTGAAGCCCACTGTACATACAAACATCCTGTCAGGCAGGAAAACCCCTGCTGCTTTTGCTTCATGTATTACATTTTTCCTTTCTGATTCTGCCAAAACGCTTGACTTCAAACTAGAGCCGTGTCAGTCTTTTTTAAAAATGAGCTTGCTGTCCCGGAGAGACCTTGCTCTGATGTTTTAGCTGAACATTTTATGGTTATATTGATATTTTAGTTGTTTGATTTGAACCATCGAGCCAAGGGATTGTTTATTGTGGTAAAGAGTAATCTTTCTTTGAGATAGATCAATATGACGGGAGCAACAGAAAATGTTCATTTCATTAAAAAAATTGTATTATAATAGAAGTAATCTGGATTATGTCATCAGATTACTCAAATCAAGGATTTGTATTTAAAGTAAACCACTTTTTTAAATACCTAATCAGACTAGTTACTTTTGTGGATCACACATGATTATATACTATTTACACGGTGACAGTAAGTTGTTCAAAATCCACTGATTCTCCTATTTTTTAATCTCTTTTTTTTTGTTTAATGTTTATATTTCTTTATATACACGTTTGTGATTTTCTTTCACATTTTAAATGCAGTAATATTGCTGCGAATTTTGTTTTGTAGTGTTGCTGTATACTCTCAGAAATAAAGGTACGAGAGCTGTCACTGGGTGTGCTTTTTCAAAAGGTCCACATTTGTACCTTAAAAGTCCATATTAATACCTCAAGGCTACATATTAGTACCTAAAAAGTACAAAAGTGTACCTTTTAAAATGTTCAGGTACTAATATATACTTTTGAGGTACCAATATGGACCCTTTAGGAACACATGTGTTCTTTTTGAAAAGGTACCACCCCAGTGACAACTCACGTACCTTTATTTCTGAGAGTGTATGTCAAGTATTGTCAAGCATTCTTTTAAAATCATAAGAAACAATTTTGTTCATTGAGTGTGTTACTATCAGCAATATTGGTATTAGTATTTTGAATTATTAACTGTCGATTTGTTGCTCTTTAAAAATAAGCTGTTAAGAGGATAAAGAATTACATTTATTTTTTTCTTTGTATCTGTCAAAATATCCCAAGATTATCCAGCTTCACTATGTGATAAAAAGGGTTAACACAAAAGTAATCTAAATGTAATCTAAAATTAGTACGATTACATTAACATAAATATGTAATCTAAGAGATTAAATTGTAATCAGTAATATAATGTCTTAGATTACAACTTTACAGTAACTTAAGCAGGTCGCACACCAGAAGCGCCGCTCGGCACCGCGACATGGTGCGCACATGACAGTTTAAAGTATCACACACCAGACGCGCACATTCGAATGATATTTGCGGCGCCGGTTTGTTTATCCTGATAGAAACCAATGTTTAGAATTCTAAAATGCAGGGCGCCGCATGGCGCTGTGCGGCGCGCCGCCGAGTGGCGCTTCTGGTGTGCGACCTGCTTTAACCTAACTACTTTGGATTACATTTAGATTACCATTTGTAATCTATTTAAATCATAAGAATAGATTTTTTTTTTAATAAGTGTGTTACTATCAGCAAACAATATAGTGTATATTAGTGCTAGTATCTTAAAGTATTAACCTGTCGATTCAATGCACTTTAAAAAAGCGGCTCTTGTTGGTGATGAAGAATTACATTTATTTTTTCTTTGTATCTGTCAAAATAGCACGAGATTATCCAGCTTTAGTAAGTGACAAATAAGGATTAACACAAAAGTAATCCAAATGTAATCCAAAAGTAGTACGATTACATTACCAAAAATATGTTATCTAAGATATAAAATTTCAGAATCACATTTAATTTTTCTTTATAATGGTCAAAATAGCACGATATTATCCAGTTTCAGTATGTGACTATTAAGGGTAAGCACAAAAGTAATTTAAATGTAATCCAAAAGTAGTACGATTACATTACCATAAATATGTAATCTAAGAGATTAAATTGTAATTAGTAATACAATGTTTTAGATTACACCTTTACGGTAACTTAACCTGACTACTATTGGTTTACATCTGGATTACTTTTTGTAAACTTTTTAAATCATGAGTCATAATTTTGTTTTATCAAGTGTGTTACTATCAGCAAACACTAGGTATATCAGTGTTAGCATTTTGAAATATTGACTGTCGATTTGTTGCACTTTAAAAATAAGTTATTAAGGGGATAAAGAATTACATTTATTTTTTTCTTCGTATCTGTCAAAATAGCACGAGATTATCCAGCTTCAGTATGTGACAAATAAGGATTAACACAAAAGTAATCCAAATGTAATCCAAAAGTAGTACGATTACATTACCAAAAATATGTTATCTAAGATATAAAATTTCAGAATCACATTTAATTTTTCTTTATAATGGTCAAAATAGCACGATATTATCCAGTTTCAGTATGTGACTATTAAGGGTAAGCACAAAAGTAATTTAAATGTAATCCAAAAGTAGTACGATTACATTACCATAAATATGTAATCTAAGAGATTAAATTGTAATTAGTAATACAATGTCTTAGATTACACCTTTACGGTAACTTAACCTGACTACTATTGGTTTACATTTGGATTACTTTTTGTAAACTTTTTAAATCATGAGTCATAATTTTGTTTTATCAAGTGTGTTACTATCAGCAAACACTAGGTATATTAGTGTTAGCATTTTGAAATATTGACTGTCGATTTGTTGCACTTTAAAAATAAGTTATTAAGGGGATAAAGAATTACATTTATTTTTTTCTTCGTATCTGTCAAAATATCCCGAGATTATCCAGCCTTAGCATGTGACAATTAAGGGTTAGCACAAAAGTAGTCTAAATGTAATCCAAAAGTAGTACGATTACATCACCATTAATTTGTAATTTAAAAGATTTCATTATATTCAGTAACATAATGTAATAGATTACACATTTATGGTAACTAAATCTGACTA
This sequence comes from Danio rerio, assembly GCF_049306965.1. NCBI lineage: Eukaryota > Metazoa > Chordata > Actinopteri > Cypriniformes > Danionidae > Danio > Danio rerio. Next base: position 59,619,229 of record NC_133183.1, read on the forward strand.
CTTTTGGATTACATTTGGATTACTTTTTGTAATATTTTTAAATTATAAGTAATGATTTTGTTTTATTAAGAGTGTTACTATCAGCAAATATATTAGTGTAAGTATTTTGATATATTGACTGTTGAGGTGATAAAGAATAACATTAATAAATAAATAAGTTAATTAATTAATTAATTAGCATAATTAATTATTAATTAATTACTGTCAAAATAACACAAGATTATTTAGCTTCAGAATGGGACAAATGAGGGTTAACACAAAAGTAATCTAAATGTTATCCAAAAGTAGTCAGATTATGTTGCCACAAAAGTGTAATTATCCTTATGTGTAATGTGCTAAGAGTTTACATTGTATTTAGTAATATAACCTCTTAGTAATATAACATTTATGATAATGTAATCTAACTACTTTTGGATTACATTTAGATTACTTTTTAGTCTAAACACAGAAGGTTAACATAAAAAGTTATTGATTGAAATGTAAATTTTGTGTTAACAGGAAAAGGTATTACAAAAGTAATCTAAATGTAATCCAAAAGTAGTCAGATTACGTTAGCATAAATGTGTGATCTAAGAGATTAATTTATTCATTAATTTAATAACAATTTTGTAATTTTTGTAATTTGTAATTACCACAGAAATCTAAATGTCTGATGAATACAATCATCTCTTAGATTACACCTTTATGGTAACGTAATGTGAACACCTTTGGATTGCATTTGAATTACTTTTGTAATAACTAAAATGTATTTTTTTTTATCAAATTTGTTTATGTAATTTTTAATCAGTAACTGACTACAATTCATGAGTTATCTTCCAAGTTCTGATAGGAAGGAAATATTTAGTATGAAATATGTTCTGTCTCTTAATGCAAATGTCTGTCTTGAACGCAGGTCCTTCCTCGGTGATCAGCAATGATGATGACTCCGCCAGTCCTCTTCATCACGTGTCCAATGGCTCCAACACTCCCTCATCCTCCGACATGAACGCAGACGCTGTAATCATCGGCATGACCAAGATTCCTGTGATCGAGAACCCGCAGTATTTCCGCAGCACCAGCAGTCTGCTCAAGTCTGATACCTGTGAGTTGCTCTGCCTATACATCTGCCATTACAAGTCATGCAAAAAGAACAGAACACAGAACAATACAAAAACAAAATTTTTTTTTAATTATTCTAATTTTTAATTTTAATTATATTAATTATTTTAATAATTTAATTTTATTAAAATATAAAATATTTTATAATATAATATAAATTAATATAAATTTTAAATAATTTTAAAAATATTTATATTTACAGTTAAAACCAAAAGTTTGCATACACTGTATAAAAAGGCACATAACCATTAAAAAAAAAAAGTCGGATGTTAATTCGACTAAACTGTTTCTCTTTTAGGTAAGTTAGGATTATCACATTTGTTTCTGTTATGCTTAATAGCAGAATAATGAGAGAGATATTTTGAGAAATTGTTATAACGTTTCTTGAAAGTCAAGTTTACTTACAATAAGATTATTATGCCTCTGAAAAAGCTCAGATGATAGTGTCAAGGTTTTAGAAGTTTCTGATTGGCCTATTGACAACATTTGAGTTAATGTGAGGCACAACTGTAGAAAAGTATTTAAGGAAAACCTCAAACACACTGCTTCCTTGTGTGAGAACATGGGAAAATCAACAAGAATCAACAAAAAACCCAGATTACAATTTGCTAAATTACACTGTAATTTGTAAAAATGTAAAAATGTAACTGTTTGTTACATTTAAAGTTGAAGTCAGAATTATTAGCCCCCTTTAAATCTTTTTCTTCTTTTTTTAAACATTTCCCAAATGATGTTTAACAGAGCAAGGAAATTTTCACAGTATGTCTGATAGTATTTTTTCTTCTGGAGAAAATCCTATTTGTTTTATTTCGGCTAGAATAAAAGCAGTTTTAATTTTTTTTAACACCATTTTAGGGACAAAATTATTAGCCCCTTTAAGCTGTTTCTTTTTTGATAGTCTACAGAACAAACCATCATTTTACAATAACTTGCCTAATTACCCTAACCTGCCTAGTTAACCTAAACAACCTAGTTAAGCCTTTAAATGTCACTTTAAGCTGTGTAGAAGTGTCTTGAAAAATGTCTAGTCAAATATTATTTACTGTCACCATGGCAAATATAAAATATATCAGATATTAGAGATGAGTTATTAAAACTGTTATGGTTAGAAATGTGCTGAAAAAAAACTTCTTTCTGTTAAACAGAAATCGGGGAAAAAATAAACTAGCGGTCTAAAAATTCAGAGGGGGATAATAATTCTGACTTCAACTGTAGAGGGGAAAGCTTACAAGCCTATGAACACCATCTGCGAAGTATGGGGGGGGGGGGCAGCGTCATGTTGTGGGGCTTTTTCGCTGCAGGAGGGACTGCACTTAACAGCATAGATGGCATCATGAAGAAAGAACATTATTTAGAAATACTGAAGCAACATCTCAAGACATCAGCCAGGACATTAAAACTTGACCACAAATGGGTCCAAAGGTCTTCCAAACAGAACTTGACCCTAAGCATACTGCCAAATTAGTTGAAATGTGCTTTAAGGACAACAGAGTGAATGTTTTGGAGTGGCCATCACAAAGCCCTGATCTCAATCCTATAGAAAATTTGTGGGGAAAAAAAAGTTGAAAAAGCTTGTGCGTGCAAGACAGCCTACAAATCTGACTCAGTTACACCAATTCTGTCAGGAGGAATGGGCCAAAATTACTTCAAACTATTGCGAGAAGCTTGTGGAAGGATACCATTTGACCAAAGTTATACAGTTTGAAAGCAAAACAAAAAAAAATATGTAAATGTCAACTTTTGTCTGTCTAGAAATAAAAAATAAAAATAAAAAATTCTCTCATTATTCTGATATTCAGCAAATGTAAATCATTTAGGTAATCCTAACAGACCTAAAATAGTAAACGTTTAGTATGATTTACCATCAGACATTTTTAAAAAATGGTTATGTTCCTCTTTTAGAGTGTATGTAAACTTCTGGTTTCAACTGTATATGTACAGCTCTTAACATAGTAATTTCTCAGTGAATACAGGTCTTATATCTTGGTGCATTTGAACAAAACAGATTTATTAAACAAATATATTTATTAAAATAATATTTTAGTCACTATTTATTTGACGTCCCATTTGCGTGCACAAACACACAGTACATCATCTTACTTAACCCTCTCTTCTTTTTTTTTTTCTTCGCTGGCTACAGTATGTCCTTTCCTCCGCACTCTGGTTACTTTTAATATAGGCTTATGGTGTACAGTGAGTTACTGTAGATCGATGCGGCCTCATCATCCAGCTCTCGCTAATGTAATCGGCTGACTGGCTAGTTTTTCTTCAAAAGCATTTCTTAATCACATTAAGGATAAATCTCTGCGAGCGCAGTGTCTGTTCAGAATCTCCTCTCTTTATCTGTCTCTCCTCCAGAACACTAAACGCCTGATTAATCCGCTCTTATCTGCACACTGTCCTCACTCTCTAAAGGGATGCCTGGGACTAAAAACATCTCCGCTGCATCCCAAACTATCTCTAGTACACCTTGTATTAAATTATGCCCAATGTCCGGAATTACACATGTGGCTTCTTTTTGTAACCGAGGCTTTTGGACACAAAAGACACCCAGACTTTTGGATGCGTATAGAGCAGGTGCATTAAAAAAATAGAGATATTTATTTGAAGTTTTCAGATATGCTTCTGTCCATATAGTAAGAGTCAATGGGGTCCAAATATTACAAGAACACAAGGGGGCATAAATACAGTTGAAGGCAAAATGATTACCACTCCTTCACATATTTCCCAAATGATGTTTAAGAGAGCAAGGAATTTTCCGCAGTATTTCCTATAATATTTTTTCTTCTTGAGAAAGTCTTATTTGATTTATTTAGGCTAGAATAAAACAGGTTTTATATTTTTAAAAACAACTTTAAGGTCAATATTATTAGCCCCCTTATGCAATATTTGTTTTCGATTGTCTAAAGCAGGGGTCACCAATCTCGATCCTGGAGGGCCGGTGTCTATTTTGAGGAGCTAAAATAGACCGCAATAGACCAGCTTAAAGCAGGTCTAAAGTCCAGCGCAGAGCACGTTAATTGTGCAGGATGTACAGTAATAATCAAATATCTATAGAAATAAAAATGAATGAGAGGATTAAAATATAAAAATAAAAATAAATTTCAACATAAATATAAAAACCACTACCTCCATGCCTTCTTCATCTCAGGGGGCTTTTTTCGGTTTATTCATGATAATTTGCATTTGTATTATGTTATTATTATTATTAGTTGTAGTATTATTATCTGCATATTTATATATGTTTTAATAAAAACAAGCTTAGATTTGTCCACCTGTCTCTCATATGGGGCACAGCATGTGTATAAGGATATAACTCAGTTTTTTAACCACACTTCGTCGTTATTGTTCACTTATTAGTTTGCTGGAAATTAGAACTGAATTTAGAAATAGTTTTCAAACGAATCTTTGCGCTTAACAAACAAAATTAATTATGAAGGCTAATGGATGTCTTCAATGGAGTGCATACAACAGCGTTTCCGTATGCACAAAGGAAAGAAAGAGAAAGTAAAGAGGCCGATTGGAGGAGGCTCGTTCTTTATCCTTGTGCTGCGTATGCTCTGTTTCACTGTTTTCTCACTAGTGAAGCGCTCAGTTTTTACAATTAAAAAGTCTGCCATGTAAATAGAAAATGCGCCATGGCGCGACTCTTAAAGGGAATGTGAGACGAGATTATGATTGGTTTATTCTCAAAACACACCCATAAGAGACAAACTCACAGACAAACTCACAACTCATTAAGAGACAAAAGCACAACCCTAGTAGACCATGCAAAATAGGAAAAGTAGTTTCAGATATGTCCTTTTATATGCCCTGCGCTTTAGACTTTGCACCCAGATCATTAAAATAGAGCCCAAAAAGTACATTTTGTGTTAACCCCAAACGTTATTACAAAAGTAATCTAAATTTAATCCAAAATTAGTCAGATTACGTTAACATAAATGTGTGATCTCTAAGAGATTATATCACTGACTGCAAATTGTCCTATAATATTTTTTTCCTTTGGAGAAAGTTTAATTTGTTTTAGTTTGGCAAGAATAAAAACAGTTTTTATAATTTTTTTAAAACTATTTTAAGGTCAATATTACTAATAAAAAATTAAAAAAACAGTTCTGTCTTGTTTCAAATCTGATTGGCTGATAGCCGTGCGATATTCTGCAATATCAGAACTCCTATAGCCTCTTTAACCTTTGTGTATTACTCCGCCCACATACAGCCAGCAAAAAGCAGACACAACAGATCTAAAGTTTAAAAGATGCTTGCTCAACTGTTTAACTGTCAGCTTATGATTTGAATCCGGAAGAAAGTAGTTCCTCATACAAAAGTGTTTTTGAGACTCTCCATGTTTGATTTTGCTTTTATATACACAATTATGCCGTCAAACTGTTGTATAAACCTCGTGCCAACGCACGCCTCCCACCAGTGCCGATATACAGCCATATCGCACTGCTACTCGTGTGATATTGCTCATATATATATATATATATATATATATATATATATATATATATATATATATATATATATATATATATATATATATATATATATATATATATATATATATATATATTACATTGAACACAATACCACCATTTTCAGTGAATGTCCCAAATATACAAATATGATTTTTAGATAAGTACACTAAAGTAACGTGTGTTTGTGTGCTTTCTGTTCGCAGTTGTTCAGCATATTAAAAGGCACAACATTGTGCTAAAGAGGGAACTTGGAGAGGGAGCATTTGGGAAAGTGTTCCTGGCTGAGTGCTACAATCTGTCGGCAGACCAGGAGAAGATCTTAGTGGCTGTCAAGGTTGGTTGTTTAAGTCACTGTTTCCCAACCCTGTTCCTCGAGAAACACCAGCACTAAATATTTTGGATATATACTAATATATATTTAGTACACATGAAAATATATACTAAATATATAATATATATTTAGTATATTTGAAAATATACTAAATATTTTGTGCCTTCCAGCAGGCACAAAATATCATAAGGCATTAATATTAGGTCAGATTTAGGTTGTGATGTTGGGTGACCAAATCTCATTGTCTAGCCAAGGACAACGTTATTTTGATGTCCAATAACTGAATTGAAGGATGTTGATATTTGGCTGATTTTAGGTTGTTTTGGAAAGTGACCAAAATCTGACATTGAGTCAACATCTTAAACCAACGTCACATTGACCTCAAATACTGATATTTATTTGGCTGCTATGGCAACCTAAATCCAACGTCTCCAGACAACGTCAAGCTGTAACATAATTAGACATTGATATTTGGTTGTTTTTAGGTTGCGTTGGAAAGTGACCAAAATCCAACGTCTGTCTGATGTTGGTTCTGACGTCAACCTGATTTTCATTTCCAGCCAAAATACAACTTACCAATGGGGTACAACGTCAATGGGACATCATGTTGACGTCCTGTGCCTGCTGGCCTCCTTTATCTGAACCATTCATTTCAGGTTTTGGAGTCTCTTCTAATGTTCTGATGAGTTAATTCAGGTGTGTTTGAATAGGAAGAGTTTTAAAATTTGTACTGTTGGTGTGCCTTCAGGAACAGGATTGGGAAACACTGGTTTAAGTTAATGTTGACGCAAGCGCACCATATCGACACACACATAACGCATACATGTTTTATGCTTGTAGACTTTAAAAGAGGCCAGTGAGAATGCCAGGAAGGACTTCCACCGCGAGGCCGAGCTGTTGACCAATCTTCAGCATGAGCACATTGTCACGTTCTACGGCGTTTGTGTGGAGAGCGATCCTCTCATTATGGTGTTTGAGTACATGATGCACGGTGACCTCAACAAGTTCCTCAGGTACTGGAATGTGTCAAATTATTTCATAACAGAATCATTAATATTCATAGACATTTCAATTCATTCATTCATTTTCTTTTCGGCTTAGTCCCTTTATTAATCAGGAGTCTCCACAGTGGAATGCACTGCCAACTTATCCAGCATATGTTTTACACAGCGGATGCCCACCCAACACTGGGAAAGACATTTTAATGACTAATTCAATTTGTATAACTGTAGTTGAGGTCAAGAAATATATAATAATGATTCTATTATAAAATTCAATAGTTATAATGGCCTCATGACAGTCATGTTTATGACAGATTTATGACAAAGACAGGTTATGATGTATTTGTTTATGTCAAGTTGTCATAACAAAGACATCTCAAACTATGGCACCTTTGCATTTCAAATGACATAACTGAGCGATCGCATTTGTCATAAGCTTGAATAGGGATATTGGGTTTAATATAATATACATTGAAATCAAATATATATATATATATATATATATATATATATATATATATATATATATATATATATACACACACACAAAATGTGTCTAATTGGAATAAAATATTGCATAGTCAAATCTTTTCGGCTTAGTCTCTTTATTAATTAGAGGTCGCCACAGTGGAATGAACCGCCAACTTATCTTATCCAGCATATGTTTAACGCAGCGGATGCCCTTACAGCTGCAACCCTGTACTGGGAACCCCCCATGCACTCTTGCATTTACACACATACACTACGGCCAATTTAGCTTATTCAATTCACCAATAGCGCATGGGCGGGAGCATCTAGACGAAACCCAACACGGGGGCGACAGTGCTAACCTCTTAGTCATGTGTCGCCCTTGACATAAACAAATACATCATAATCTGTCTTTGTCTTTGCCAACTTGACATAACCAAGATAACACAACTTGTCATAAATCTGTCATAAACATGACTGTCATGAGGCTGTTATAATTGTGCCATGAATTTTACAACAGCGTCATTAATGTTTTTCTTGACCTCAGCTACAGTGGTACAAAATTTAATTAGTCGTTAATTGTCATTACATCTTAATGACGATGTTATGAAATAATTGGACATACTGTAGTATCGACAGTTTTAATGAGCAATTTTAATGACAAATTCAGTTTATTCCACTGAAAAAAAGTGATCAGAAAACTGACAGTAATATTTATGACAGATTTATGACAAGTTATGTAAGATATACCGTATATTTTCTCAAACAATGTCATGTTTGCATTTAAAATGACATCGCATTGCAAATGTGTTGTGAGAGTCTTATGAACACCCCTTCAAGTAAAGTGCTACCTTCAGTTTTTCATGTATTCAAAACCTGCCTCTAATTCAAAGTAAATCAGGCGTTCGAAGCATTACTGCGGTTTTCAAAAGCAATAACATAAACACATCCTTCTGAAACCAGATTACTGTGAACAAATTATATCATCATTTATGCCAATACAGGCTCATTGTGAAAACATATACCCGTATACATTTCTGGAGAGCGCGAATTATGTAGCCAGAGCTACGTATGAAATGTGACAGAAACGCTGACAAGGAAGTGCGCATCCAAATGCAGGGCTTATTGCACAGAGATGGTCAGGCAAGCAACGGTCAACAAAGGGAGAAACAAATGTACACAGAGTTGTGGTCAAAGAACAGACAAATGGTCAGTCCCGGCGGCAAACAACGTAAACAATAAACAAAGCAAAGATCGGTACAGGGCAAGACAAGGCAAGGAAAACCCGACGTAATGTTCACAAAACAGTAAAACAAGACTCTTGTGTCTGATGTGCACTGGTGTGTGTTTGTGTGTTTGTGTGTGTGTGTGTGTGTGTGTGCGCGTTGTATAAATAGTCCTTGTAATCAGTTCATGAGCAGCTCCCAGCCATGAGTGTGTGTAATTTACGGAATGAGGAACAGGTGCATGTGAGCGGTGCATGACCGGAACTTGTAGTCCATACACCAGCGGATTTGTAGTCTTTAAGTGATCTGCATGTTTACCAGCGATCTGCCAGGATTAGATCGCTGATGATTGTGACAACGTATGGCTGCATTTCCTTTACAAAACCAATGCTACAGGGCGGTATGAAGCCGCGACAGCTTTGGTTTCTTTTCACGCTACCAGCTGACCACTTACCTCGGTGTTGACGGCTTTTCCGTTGATACTAATTTTCCCAGCAGCTTGCCATGTACGTCGGCAGACTTGAGACACAGGGAGAAGTTGATCATGAAGACGGGGTTCAAGTTTGGAGAAGATTGGTTCCAGAAAGCAGGTAAAACAAAAAGGAAAAATTAAATTAACAAGTAAATAACAGGGTAGGAATGTGGTAAGCTCTGAAAACGTGGTAAAAATCAGAGGGCCGCGAGGGTTTTTCTTTTTCTGGATTGCTTTTGAAAACACTGTCGGTTGGGTGTAGGGAAGGGAGTGATTGGGTCAATTGGTGGTTTTGGAAACACTATTGGGGGGTGATTTAGTGAAGGAGGTGGGTGGGGGTTATTGGTCAGTTAGTCAACAGCGGCCTCTGTTGGAGTTACGCAAGAACAGCATGCGTGAATGGCACTCGTGAGAGAAGTTGAGAAATTTGAGATCTCAAAAAACATACACAGCGGCTTCTGGTGGACATGTGTGAATAAAACAGGCGCGAATGGCACTCGTTAGAGAAAATGAGAAATTTGAGATCTGAAAAAGTTTACACGGCGGCCTCTGGTGGATTTATATATATATATATATATATATATATATATATATATCGCACTGTCCAGAAATGTATATAAAGGGTTTGTATCAATAATGAGCCTGGGTTATTTTAAACTGATGAAACACGGGGAAACTTTTTCAACAATTTGTTGGACAGTTTTGCAAGGCAATGTTGCTTGGTTGCTTTTCTATTAAGAATGGTCAACAATGTTTCTTCTATAACCCATTGCTCTAATTAGTTACCCTGTGCCTCACCTAGTTGCTCATTTTGCTCAAAAAAGTTACCGCTGAAAACAGAATTAGTTTGCACCTGTGAGTATTAAAATGCATATTTGTGAAGGGTGGTGTGCTTATTGTCTCTGTCCACCTCAGGGCTCATGGTCCTGATGCGGTTCTGATGTCTGACGGACAGATCCAGCAGCAGGCAGAGCTCACTCAGTCTCAGATGCTGCACATCGCACAGCAGATCGCCGCAGGCATGGTCTATCTGGCCTCCCAGCACTTTGTGCACAGAGATCTGGCCACACGAAACTGCCTAGTCGGAGAAAATCTCTTGGTGAAGATTGGAGACTTTGGGATGTCTCGAGATGTCTACAGTACGGATTACTATCGGGTAAGATTTTGTTTTCAGTGTGTAAATGCACAGTACAGTTACGATCTTATTGCCACGTTATGTCGTTATAATAACATGATATCATTGCCTTCAGTGCTTTCCTGAAGATAAATACCAAAAATAATAATAATAATAACACAACTGGAATAACTACAGGTGTCACGATCGTCTTATCTCATATGAAGCAAGAGATAGCGATGACATTTTTTGACGTGTGCAGATGTTGAAGTGCTGTCCAGTTTCTTAGGGGTACATTTTGAAGCCCTTTCCCTTCATACTCTATTTCAAGGAGCAAGGGGAAGGGGAAGGGAAAGGGGTACAAAAACAGAATTGGGATTGGGCCTAAGTTAACTTAATTTGTGTTGGGACAACATGAATGAATTATGTGGAACCCAGTATTTTTTACAGTGTATGAGTTTGTGCACACTGGCAGTGCCAAAAGTTGTCTATCTGCATAAAATAGAGATAACATTGTGAGACCGACCTCTGTGTCGCTTCTTTTGGAGAAGGCTGTTCGTCAGATGTGTCCATAAAACGGTTCTTCTCAGTAGCCATTGTTGTTTTTAAGCATACATTCAAATCAATTTAACTTTATTTCTATAGCGCTTCTACAATGTAGATTTTGTCAAAGCAGCCTAAAATAGAAGTTCTTGTAAACTGAAACGGTGTCAATCCAGTTTTCAGAGTTGAAGTTCAGTTTAGTTCAGTTGAGTGTGGTTTAATATTCACTGCTGAAAGTCCAAACGCTGAAGAGCAAATCCATCGATGCGCAGCAAAGTAAGTGAAAGATCCATCTGGGGTGCGCCACACAGTTCGAAAACCCCTGGTTAGATTGCAACTATGCAGTTTATTTATAAGGATAGTGCCTATTTGAAATATTCATAATATTTAAGAGACAGCGCGTCAGCAGCCATTAGGCCCCATTAACACAGGGTGTCACCTTCAACGCTTCCCATTCACTTTGAATGGGTGACGTCAGGCATTACCGAACTGCATAGCGGATCCGTCAGCGCTGCTTCAGTGGCGTTGCTCGCTGCAAAAGTTTTGACGAAAGCGTCAGCCAATCAGATCGCTGTATACACCAGCTCAGACAGTGGCCTATTGCTGAATAACTTCATTGGCTGTCGCTGCAATGATGATCGCGTCAGCCCCAACTACAGACAAACCCTCTATCAAGCGTTGACGCTGAAGTCCTGTGTGAGTGGGGCGTTAGCCTGTCATTGAGCAGAGCAAAAAGAATTGACGTTCCACCGCAAGATGGTGACATACAATGCATAATACTTCTCTAGGATAGGAAAAGCTCAGCGATAAAATTTGAAATTACAAGTGATCAAATCATTATAAAACTGGTAAGTGACACTCTTAAGTTGATCTCTCTCTTTTGTATGTTGTAGTGCTGTATTTATACCATAGTATATCTGCTAGTGCTTGCTTTGCTTTGGCATTTTTAGGGTTAATTATTGTGATCTTCCAATTGCAACAGAGAAATACTAGGAACTTCTGTAGACTGATGGCATTTCTTGCCGTTTAGCATTATAATCTTAAAATGTGAGCAAAATCACCTGTTTTGTCATTACTTTAGATATTGCGCTACAGAATCATTCAAATACTAGCTCTAAAGTGACGTTGATGATTTAGCAACGGTTTATGCTGTTCTGACCATAGACTGCAGATTTGAGTGAATGGCGGAGGAAAGTAGTTCCTCATACAAAACGACTTTTGATACTCCTTGTGTTTGATTTATTTTTTTTATATACACGATTAAGCCGTAGAACTGTTGTATAAACACAATATCACACGAGTAGCAGTGCGATATGGCTGTATATCGTCACTAGTGGGACACTGAGGCACTCGGCCTGCAGCCTCGAGCCAACGCACGCCTCCCACCAGTGCCAATATACAGCCAAATCCCACTGCTACTATCTATCTATCTATCTATCTATCTATCTATCTATCTATCTATCTATCTATCTATCTATCTATCTATCTATCTATCTATCTATCTATCTATCTATCTATCTATCTATCTATCTATCTATCTATCTATCTATCGTTTTTGATATAACTTTCAATAGAAATTCCAAATACTATAACGTCCAATGGCACTAAGCCGCCTTCTCAAAACTGTGGAAATTGTATGCTGTTCTCTCATATTGATTTCCATAGTGTATAAAAAAGCTATTTTGTATATTTAATGTGATGCAGACACCAAAATAGCCAAGATTATGTCAGTGTTCAGATAGAGATTTATCGGTCCCTAAACCGAGATCAAGATGCATTACCTTCCATTCCGCTTTGGTTTCATTAGTTGGAAATTAATGCTGACTTCACAAGGACATTTAAAGGCATTCAAATCCTTTTTCCGACTATATGTATAAATCAATATTCTTCTCATGTTCTCGTCTACAGACCACTGAATACCAGCAATCCGAACACCTTGACCCTACCAGCTCTCTTCCAGTATGATGTCAGCAGAATTTCACTGTGTGTGTGTGTGTGTCCTGTCAGTAAGTCTCTTCCAGATTAGGAGTCAGGGAGGAAGGTGGCGTGGGAATCAGGAAAGAGGTGTTACCATGGCAACAGGAAAGAAAAAGAAGAGAGCGCTTGCGCCGACAGACAGAAACCGAAAAAGTCATTAAAGATCTCTCATTAGCATTCCATTCAGCACGAGGGCCTGTATTGAGAACGAGAGGGGCCCAAGTTAGGGGAAAAGAGACCCAAAAAGGAGGCAATGAAAATATAAATGGATAGAGAGAGAGAGAAGGAAAGCAAGAAACCAAAGATTAAGCATTTGAGGAGAGATAGACAGAAGAGAGACAGACAGCGTCATTTATTCTTTGTTAGCAGGAAGTTCTTCTGTTGTGCTTCATTCATGTGTTGAGCGTGAATCATCCATCCAGTGATTGAATATGGCCTGAATGACGTTTATACACGCAGAACCGGGCTATTAGATAACTCTCCTCATCCACAACTGTGCCAAGTTTATTCAAGTTCATTTATCTGGGAGCACTGATGAATATCATGACACATCTCTATTATACCAGCCTCCACTGAGATTCAAATGCAGGTCAGTAGATGAGTGTGTGTGTGTGTGTGTGTGTGTATGTGCACTACGTGTACACCATTGATTAGGCCTACAGAACATCAGTTTCCATAGAAACAGCTGGTCAGGCAGTGGCTGATGGGTGGAGTTATGTTGTGAAAGCATGTGGTGTAACCACAGAGCTTCTTAAGGAGCCACATTTGTTTATTTCAACTGGTTGATGTCACTATTCACTCTTCAATATTGCTATAATAAGTTCCTGGTTTATTTGCCCTTATTCCTCGGTGAATGGCCTAATATTTGCTATTATGAACAGCCTTTCATGTTGACTTTTGCAAAATGTAATCTTTGGATAGTCAGTTTTGACTTTTCGTTGTTCATAGATACATTGGTAGATCTAGTTCATTGGGTGTAGGGCAGGGGTGCTCAACCCTGTTCCTGGAGATCTACCTTCTTGCAGAGTTTAGCTCCTACCTTAATCAAATCACCTGAACCAATTAATTAGGACCTGAACAGCATTTGATAATTACAGTCAGGTGTGTTTGATATGGGTTGCAACTGAAATCTGCAGGAAGGTAGATCTCCAGGAACAGGGTTGGCCACCCCTGGTGAAGGGTGTAGGTAAGACACAGGTGTCAAAGCCAGTTTTTGGAGGGCTGCACCCTTGCAGAGTATAGTTGTTGTTCTGGAGAGCTACCTTCTTGCAGAGTTTAGCTTCTAATCTGATCAAACACACCTGAACCAATTATTTAGTACCTGAACAGCACTTGATAATTACAGTCAGGTGTGTTTGATATGGGTTGCAACTGAACACTGCAGGACGGCAGATCTCCAGGAACAAGGTTGGCCACCCCTGGTGTAGGGTGTAGGTAAGACACAGGTGTCAAAGCCAGTTCTTGGAGGTCCGCAACCCTGCACAGTATAGTTCCTGTTCCTGGGGATCTACCTTCTCGCAGAGTTTAGCTCCTACCCTGATCAAACACACCTGAACCAATTAATTAGAACCTGAACAGCATTTGGTAATTACAGGCAGGTGTGTTTGATATGGGTTGCAACTGAACTCTGCAGGAAGATAGATTCCCAGGAACAGGGATGGCCACCCCTGGTGTAGGGTGTAGGTAAGACACAGGTGTCAAAGCCAGTTCTTGGAGGTCCACAGCCCTGCACAGTATAAATCTTGTTCCGGGAGATCTACCTTCTCGCAGAGTTTAGCTCCTACCCTGATCAAACACACCTGTACCTATTAATCAGAACCTAAACAGCCTTTGATAATTACAGGCGGGTGTGTTTGATATGGGTTGCAACTGAACTCTGCAGGTAGATAGATCCCCAGGAACAGGGTTGGCCACCCCTGGTGTAGGGTGTAGTTAAGACACAGGTGCCAAAGCCAGTTTTTGGAGGGCCGCAGTTCTGCACAGTATAGTTGCTGTTCTGGAGATCTACCTTCTTTCAGAGTTTAGCTCCTATCCTGATACAACACACCTGTACTAATTAATTAGGACCTGAACAGCACTTGATAATTACAGGCAGGTGTGTTTGATATGGGTTGTAACTGAACTCTGCCGGAAGGTAGATCTCCAGGAACAGGGTTGGCCACCCCTGGTGTAGGGTGTAGGTAAGAAACAGGTGTCAAAGCCAGTTCTTGGAGGGCCGCAGCCCTGCAGAGTATAGTTCCAGCCCTGCTTCAACACACTTAGCTGTAGGTTTCAAACAAGCATGAATGACTCAATTAGTTTGATTAGGTATGTTTAATTGGGTTTGGAACTGAACTGTGCAGAGCTCCGGCCCTCCAGAAACTGGCTTTGACACCTGTAAAATAGGACAAGGCATAAATGAGATCAAGTTGTTTGATTCACAATGTCCAAGTGAGTTAGTGTCAAATTTGTGAGGTAGTGTCAAACCATTTACACGTTTCTAGTCCAAAAATCTAACTATTCTTAAATCAAGAAGCATTTTCAAGACAAGTAAAATATACAATCTTTAAGTCAATATGAAGTGAGTTTTTGTCTTAAAAGAAGCAAAATAATCATGTTTTCATTTTGAAATAATAAAATGTTTTTTTCTTTTCTAAACTACCTTGATTTAAGATTTTTTAGATATTTAGACTAGAAACAGAAAATGTTTGACAGCAAATACTTTATGGGATCCACGGATGCAATTTAATTAGCAGTGCAATCCAAACAAAAATCCAGAAAGTGGGGAAAACTCCTAGCAATGCCTGCAACAATCACATGCTTTGCCAGTAATTGTCCATTCAAAACCAGTTCGAAGAACCATGGATTTTAAACTGGTGCAAACTGGCCTAAGCTTTTTAGCAGGATGTTGTTGTGCGGTTGAGTGTGTGTGTGTTTGATTGCAGGGGGAAAAGGTTTCTAATAGTGCTTGTCCAGTAGACCACTTTCTAAGTGACCCTTCCAGTCTGCAGATCCACTATGGGACCAGTGAAAAGCCTAAAAGCTTTTGACCTTAATATTTGATGAGTCCAGTATGTTAAACCAATTAATCTGAGACTAATCCACATACTGGACCACAATCTTATAATTAATATTTCAGAGGCAGCGCATTATGGAGAAAGCTAATAAATGAAATGATTGGTTTTGGGGTTGAGCTTCAGGCCAGACCAACTCCCCGAGCTTACAGCATCCAAATCCTGAGAGGCGCAACTTACGGCACCATCTGAGGTCCTGAGCTGGAAATACTGTCAGCGTTTGCCCGAGAGCTATTTAGATTGAACAATGCCCCGATTGCAAAAACAAACAAACAAACAAAAAAAACTGTCTACTCTTTACTCTTGCTCTAAAAGTCTGTATAATTCTTGTCCATTAGCGCCTATCAGATCCCGAGATATTTGTTTAAGGAACTTGATTTTACGTAACCTGCTGTTGTTGATTTGCGTAAACTTGGACATGTTAATGTCAGTTCAACATAAATCAAATGTTCAGTGCTGTGCTGTATTTGTTTGTAATAATAGTAATAATATTGCTACGAGTTATATACATTATAACTTATATTAATTTCACAGAATCAAACTTATGTCTCCTACATCATGACTCAAAATATCAGTTGAGGTAATGTGCGCTTATTGTTTTCACATGTTAAGGTTGGAGGTCACACCATGCTGCCAATCCGCTGGATGCCACCGGAGAGTATCATGTATCGGAAGTTCACAACAGAGAGTGATGTCTGGAGTCTGGGAGTGGTGCTGTGGGAGATCTTTACCTATGGAAAACAGCCCTGGTACCAACTGTCAAATAATGAGGTACTCATACAATAACACGTACAGACATGTGTCATCTCCATGCAGTGAAATAACTTTGATTGGTAAATCTACACAACTTGTTTCATTTTTTCTAAGTCAAAAAAATATATACTCCTAAATACTCGATGCACCCTACATTTGAAGTCCACCTAGGTATGTGCTAGAAACGACAATGAACAGCTTAGCAACTAGAAGTCAGTGGTGTCCATCCCTGTTCCCTGTATTTCAGAGGCAGCACATTATGGAGAAAGCTAATAAACAAAATAATTGGTTTTAAGGTTGAGCTTCAGGCAATACCAACTCCCGAGCTTACAGCATCAAAATCTTGAGAGGCACAACTTACGGCACCATCTGAGGTTCTGAACTGAAAACGCTGTCAGCATTTGCCTGAGAGCTATTTGGATTAAACAATGCCCCGACAGCAAAAATCTGTCAAATCTTTACTCTTGCTCTAAAAAGTCTGTATGGTTCTTGTCCATTAGTGCTCCCAGACCCAGGGAGATTTGTTTAAGCAGCTATCCTGCTCCTCCAACGTTAATTAAACACAGCTGAACCACATCACCAAAGTCTTAGGGATAACTTGAGAATTACAGCCAAGGGTGTTGGAGAAGGTTGGGACTGAAGGTAACCCTCTATGATAGGGGTGTCCAAACTCGGTACTAGAGGGCCGGTGTCCTGCAGAGTTAAGCTCCAACTTTCCTCACCACACCTCCCTGAAAGTTAAAGTACACCTAGAAAGAGCTTGATTAGCTGGTTCAGGTGTGTTTAATTTGGTTGGAGCTAAAACATGCAGGACACCGGCCCTCCAGGACTGAGTTTGGACACCCCTGCTCTATGATAAAGGTTTTTCATCTTTGCCCTGGATACCACCCAGAACATCCTAGCAGCCTTTCAACACAATTTCAACCACCTAAAACACATTAACAACAAACTCGATGATCTTAAGGTATTGTTTTCTAACCTCCTTGCTTAAGGCAAAGCAAAAGAAAACATTTTAAAGTTCTTGCTAATGGATCGTTGTCTAAGTGGTTAGCATTGGATTTATAGATAATTGCCCAAGTTTTTTGGGAAAGACTTGGCCTGCTTAATAGAGATGCCCTCCAGGGAAGGTGTTGCTCTCCTTGATGGAAATCTAGCTCATAGTCTTAGAAGTGTTAGTGCTTGACTAACCAGGTCAGCAAGCAGACAGACAGGCTTAACCAATCTTATACAAGTTGCCTTGAATATGTGGCGCGAGGGAATATGGGGTGGAAGAGAAAAGGCTCTAAAAACCTCAGATTTCAACAAAACCTCCACATATAGCAAATCAGACTACGCCACCTAAGAAATTTTCTCCCAGGAAATAAAAACTGGCTCAAATATTGCTACTAGGCAACACAGGTTCATTTCTCATATGAATAGTCAAGAGACTTGAGTAAAGTATAAAAGTACAAAATTTATTTTTATAATAATTTTTGCCGGATAAAATTTTTTGTCAATTCTCAGAACATTCTGCCGGCACCACCCTCCAACGTAAAGGGTGAGGTCACACATAGGGATCACCAGTGCTCCATTGTGTCCAAAAAGCACACTTCCACACCCACACACCCCACACCTGCACATTAGATCCACACACTCCACAGCAATTGACAAGTGTTGTGACACCACCACCTCAAAATCCTGCACCCGTGGGACCTCAGCTCCAAGCCGAGAATAGTACGCTCATGTATTCACAAATTAGTCATCTTCATTAATGCTACAAGCAAGCTGAATATATGGCAGTCATTAACTCCAAGGCAATCGACAGGAAAACTGAAACAGACGTCAACAAACGCTTAACAAGAAGGGCGGGGCTGGAGGTGACACATCACCTAGCACAGCCAACCGGCTCTAAAATAGGCAACACTTGCTCCTGATTGGCTGTTACAAACGTCAATCACTACCTCTTATCCTATACGCTGTCACAAATAGTTGCACAGCCCATTGCATAAAACATTTGTGTATAAACAAAGCTTTAAACCAATGAGTAAAGGAAAACAAAGGTAACAGTCAAGGTAACTCAAGGCAAGAGTTCTGGAGGTAATACTGAACCACTGTAGTGATAGACTTTGGCTGAAGGATTTTAGAATGACCAAACAACATTTCAGATGTGTTACAATCTGATTTGCTGGTTTGTCCATTAATATCATCCCATCGTGTCATTTTTGTTAGTACACAATCTGTTAAAATAAAATCCCATGACTTTTTTGATGTGCATACTGGAATTTATTCAGTAAATGTGCTTCCACTGTATGCACAAAATGGATAGAAACATAGCTATAGATAAATCTCTTCTACCTCTAGCTTTCTAGTAGCCCTTCGATATTTCAAAACTTTGCAGGACTGTGGCTTTCTGTGACCAAACTTGCCCAATCCTCCTCTAGGAATAGGGTAAGGACGGTGTGCCTCTTAGGTCATGTCCACAAGTAGATGGGTATGTTTAAAAATATAGTTTTTCCTTTCCTGATAAGGTGTTGATGAAAGGAGAAAACTCACAGACCCATGATCGTGTAAGACCACCACCTTAGGAACCAGACTAGTCATGCTTCTAAGAAGCCACTTTCCTCCAACGTATAGCTTGAACATCTTTTAAATGCACCAGCTCATGAAGGCTTTGGGGATTACTTCAAACTTTCAGGCAGATGTGTTGGGACAAACCCTATAGGGCTTTAGCCAACAAGTAGCAGAACTGGACACCTCATATCTTGAAACAGAACACCCCTGTTTTCTAGTTGCTATAGGACTGGTTACCTTTCCCCCAAAAAAACCAAGCAAGCATTTAAAAAGATAGACTTGAAGAATGAGAAGACCCTATAACAAACACTATTTGTGTGTTCCAAATGCATTCATCACCCTTCAAAAGGAACTTCAGAGTAAAACAATCAAGGTCATCAAATTGAAGGGTCATTCCAAACTGAAGTGCTGAAGTTTTGAAGGATAAAACTGATGGACACTTCAGGCCTTGATCATTAGAAAAGGGAATTTGTTTGGTGTATCACACTGCGTTCGATTTGGAGAACCTCAACCCTATGCTCTGACCTCTTTAGACCCTAGGATTAGGGCATAGGGATGAGCTTCTCAGAATGGAACCCAAAGTAAGTCCAACATTCCTTCAAATTTCTTTTCAAATAGATGAGGTATTCAAACACTTATGGCTACACTATATAAACTTTATCATGTTTTACTTTACTAAAAAGTCCTGTCAAAATGCAGTTTGTCCCACACATTTCTGACCATTTATTTGGTTGACCTTTTATTCCTTGCTCTTTTGTAGGTGATCGAGTGCATCACCCAAGGTCGTGTACTGCAGCGACCCCGGACCTGTCCCAAGGAGGTGTATGACTTGATGCTGGGATGTTGGCAGAGAGAGCCGCACACCCGACTCAATATTAAAGAGATCCATAACCTACTTCTCAACCTAGCCAAGGCATCACCAGTCTATCTGGACATCCTGGGATAAACATAAGGAACGTGTGGGACTTCAAGTGTATTCCTGAATCTCCGACCCCCCCCCCCTCCTCCTCTATCCCATCTAAAATCTTTTTCTTCTGCAGCTTTAACTCTGTTGTCCTGCTCCTCTTCTCAATGTAAACATCTAGACACACTGGCAGGGATTCGTGTCCGTGTACGCTGACTATGATTGATGTTTTTCTGAACATTAAATTGAAAGAAGTGACTACTGTTTAGTTTACCAAGAACAAAATCCCAGAATGGTTGACCACCCTAAACGTCTGGACCAAGTTCACAGCTGGATATTCAAGTACACCGATCTTAACAACAAATAGGAATCAGCAGCTTCACGAAAAACGAACAAAAACGACTATGAGGAGGAAAATAAGTACTTTTCTGGACAGATTTGGTCCTGTCATCTGATACAAAGCACAGAACGTGAAGCTAGCATGGTGATCAACAGTGACAAACTGCAGCTATATCTATACGTATACATGATATGTGTATATAGAACTGGACATTATGTAGTTTTACAGTTGAGCGACTCTAATTAAAAGCTTCTGGAAGCTGATGGGATGTTATTGCTGCCGAGCTTATCTGAAATAGCAAAGTAACCCACTAAAATGTCTCCAGAACATATTTGTTATTTATAGTGGGAAAGTCCCACCACTTTTGCCATTCCCATCTATTTTGTCCCACTACTGAAACTACTGGCAATAGTGTTATTTCCAGAGACATCAATGTATCACCAGTTGTTGAGTTTGAGTAGTGATATGGTGGTGGAATAAGGGTGTGTTTACATGACACTTTAAATGAAGAAACTTTAAATCATTTGGTCAGAGTCCGTGTGAAACTGCCAAGTTTACATGACCTCAGTAAATGAGGATTGATGTCTTACCGCTTTCGAAATGTGTCTACTTGGGACATAATCTTTCTGAATTTGTTCACTGAGATCACTCGCCAGTGGAGATACACTGAACAAACGTTTACAATTTCTTTTCTGATCTCAAATTAGTTTCCAACTTCAACTTCATCGTTTTTATATAGCACATTTAACAGCAAGTTTTGTGGCAAATTCATACGAATTTGTAGTTTAGTCATATGAAATAGTTCGATTTTAAACAGGAAGCATGGCACCAAACCCCACCCCTAAGCCCAACCATCAATATGGGGTGAGCAAATCATACTAAATTGTACGAATGAGATTGTACGAATTCGTATAAATTAGCCACTAAATCAAAAAGTTATGAATTTCCATGAGATTGTGTTGGACTGACCACATTGTAAAACATCTCAAATGTTGTTTTGGTCATTTTAAAATAAAATTTATTTTAAATTGTATGAATGACATCGTATGAATTTATATGAATTAGTCACTGAATCAAAAGTTACGAATTGCTGTGTGATCGTGCTGGACTGGCCACGTTGTAAAACATCTGAAATGTTGTTTTGGTCATTCTAAAGTTCAGTTTATTCTAAATTGTATGAATTTGATCGTAAGATTATACACAAATTAGTCACCAAATCAAAAGTTACGAATTGCAGTGAGATCGTGTTGGACTGACCACATTGTAAAACATCTGAAATGTTAGTTTGATCATTCTAAAGTCCTATTCAATCTAAATTGTAGGAATGAGATTGTGCGAATGTATATGAATTAATCACCAAATCAAAAGTTACGAATTGTTGTCAGATAGTGTTAGACTGGCCACATTGTTAAACATCAGAAATGTTGTTTCCGTCAATCTGAACTCCTATTCATTCTAAATTGTATGAAGGTGATTGTACGAATGTATACGAATTAGCCTATAAATAAAAAGTTACGAATTGCCATGAGATTGAGTTGGACTGACCACATTGTAAAACATCTGAAATGTTAGTTTGGTCATTCTAAAGGCCAATTTTTTAAAATTGTATAAATGTGATCTTATGAATACAATCGTACGAATGTATTCGAATTAGCCACTGAATCAAAAGTTACGAATTGCTGTGAGATTGAGTTGGACTGGCCCTCAGCCAAAGTCTGTCATCAAAGTGGTTCAGTATTATTACTTTTGTTGTAATTTGTTGTCAATGTTATTCGCAAATGTTTTATGTTTAATTCCCATCTTTGGATAAAAACATAGCTAGCTTCCCATGTGCGAAAAACAGTTCCTACAAAACATCTGTCATGTAAACACACCCTTAGTTGTTCTGTACGACGTTTGACTTCTCATTGTTCACATTTGAGTTTTGAGCAGACATGTTTATCAAATCATAAATTATTTAAACGATGCATATCCATAAGCCACGCCTTAGCCATTTTGTGACGTCGCAACCAGCATGTTTGCTTCCCGCCACTAAATAAACAGCCACAATTCTCAAGTGTCCAAAACAACATGCACTACAGAGGGCTTGATAGAGGATTCATTTGAGACGACGTCTTAATACTATCAGCTTGCATTTCTTACAGGAGCTTAATTACGCAAAGTGGCCGATTATGATGGCGCTGGCTAAATTACGACCTCTCTCTTTCTCTTTTTCTCCTTCGCCATGTTTTACTACTGAGTCGAAGCACTAATGTAGTACTCAAGCTTCGGGTTGTACAACTGCTACAGTGTAATATATATTTCATTACAGGACAAATGTCTCCTATTAGCAGCAACTCCCCGCGGACTCATACGTGCTATCAGTGGGGAGAAAAAGGAGGGAACAGGATGGAGAGAACGAGACAAGGACAGGAAAATACTGTTAGAGAGTGATTAATAATATAATAAATAAGAAAACCCACATTTCTTCCCTTTATCATACACAAAAGATGATTATATCTATTTATCACTATAGAGATCCTATACAACAGGGGACTACAGTCGAACAAAAAGCCTCCAAATCATTTATATTGTGATTTTGCTGGACATTCGTTCATTTATTTGAGAAATAATCTTACTGAATTGTTTTTATTTATTTTGTACTTGAGCACTTTTGCATTTGGTTTTTGCCTGTAAATTATGTACAATTATTTTTTTTTTATGTTTGAGAATGAATGTAGGGGTGATTTTTTTAAATCATGGAACGTATCGATAAACAAAAATGATGATGTAAGATTACATATTTTGAGTAAACGGTGAGAAAGCTTTAGGGTAACTGTCCATATTATAAAAATAATGAAGGCTTTTTTTTGGATTGTGACACTATTTCATGGCTATTAGGAACAATTTGACTTCAAATCCTCAATATTTTATGTATTTAAAAAGTCATTCTAATATAGGTTCACTGTAGAAGAGTGTTTTTCATCTAAACAAGCGTCATAAGACAGCAAAACAAACAAATATGAATATTTTACAACAGAGATGCCATTACTTATTTCGTGCATTAATGACAGAGTCTTTTATTACAGTGGAATGAGTTTAAATCTTCTCTCAGTACTGGCGTGCGGCTGGAAGGGCATCCGCTGCAAAAAATGTATGCTGAAATAATTGGTGGTTCATTCCCTCGTGGCGACCCCTGATAAATAAGGGACTTAGGCCCCATTTACACTAGTGCGTTTTAGTTTTAAACCGGTGTTTTAAATCAAAAACGATCCGCGTCCACACTACGCCACCAAAAACGTATGTCACGTGACCATTCGTGCACTCTGGGCATGCGCGTTCTAGTATAAAAAGAAACCATGTGTCACGCTTAGCATTTGGTTATTGTAAGTCAACAAACGCTGGTTGAACAATGAAGGCGATGGCAAAGAAAGCAATAGAGGTATTTTTGTGGACAGACGACGAGGTCGAGTTGTTACTAAACGTGACAAATAAATAACTGCACAATGGCGCCTAAAGCAGACAATAGTGCAAACAACGCTCCCATTTCTGTGTCCATGTTGTTGTTTACAGTGAAGGCTGGTCTGCTGTCTTCTGGTAGCGTTAAAGCCATGTGTTATAGTCATGTGATAGGGGCTTGACGAATAAGGGAAGGATAGGCAATGACACAAAAGGCCCAATCAGGTAGCGAATCTCAGCAGCCCCGCCTCCATTTTCAGATTTCTCCGTTTTCCCTCATCCACACTGAGACGGAGCAGCAGCGTTTTAGAATGAAAACGGCCTCGTCAGCGTTTTCTAAATGCTCCGTTTTTGGCGCTCGAGAAATCTGGCGTAGTGTGGACAGATGGCGTAACCGTGGCAAAACTTATGCGTTTTCGTGTAAACTGGGCCTAAGCCGAGGGAAAATGAATGAATGAGTTCAGATCTGCTTAGTTCTCATGTAAATAATGCCACAATCCAATCTAAACTGAGGAAAACAATGTCATGAGATACTATTATGTTTCAGTGGTTTATATGAATATCGCCTCACGCAAAAAAAAAAAAAAATATCCACAACAAACTGTGACTGCATATTATAATATCTTCTTCGACATGTACAGATCTACTTTCTGATGTTTCACGATGTCTACAAGCTAAATGCCTTCCCCAATTAAACCACATGACAAGCGCTAACCCGGTCATATTTCCTTTTGCATTTCTTTTACAGTTAGACAGTTGAGTTTTACCATTTTTTGAATCAATTCAGGGTTTGGCAGGAGCGTATTTAGCTTAGCATAAATACTTGAATCTGATCAGACCATTAGCATCTTGCTAAGAAAATGAAAGAGTTTAGATAGTTTTCCTATATAAAGCTTTTGTAGGGACGTCGCAGACTAATGCTGTTCACACCAGAAGCGGCACATGCAGCTAAATTGCACATTTCATTTGTGCGTAAATAGATGGGTGAACATTTTGAATTAACTCACACGTCAAATTCCTTTCACAATAGATGCAGATTCGCGTCATGGGCTTCTATCTGCCCGGTGGCTTTAGCTTCGTTGCTAAATTCCTAACATGGATTTTATTGAGAGAGTAGTTGTGCTTTATGAGCTTTAGGAAGGCTGAAAAAAAAAACATAGATTCATTTTGTTTGGTCCACTAGATGCTTTTAGAGGTGCATCCAGCTCTGTGAGTTGATAAACTCCTACAGAAACAGAAACTCCTCCAGTGTGATGAGCTAGGGGAGACACCAACAACAGGCGTTATGTCATAATCACACCCCTACAAGAGCAAGCTCATGATTGGTTAATGCGATATGAATGTCCGCTGAAGTTCAGATTTTCCAACTCTAGCGATTTGTGCATTTAGCAAGTTAAGCGCGTCTAAAATGCAAAACTATCAACTCACGCCACTTCATTCCCGCAAATCGCATCATTCGAACCATTCGCATCATTCGCGCTGCCTCATTCGAACCAATCGTGTTATTCGCGCTGACTCATTCGCACCAATCATTTCATTCGCGCTGACTCATTCGCACCAATCATTTCATTCACGCAGCCTCATTCGCACCAATCGTGTCATTCGCGCCCACTCATTCGCACCAGTCGTGACATTCGAACCGACTCATTCGCACCAATCATGTCATTCGTGGCGCCTCATTCGCACCAATCGTGTTATTCACGCAGCCTCATTCTCTCCAATCGTATCATTCTCGCCGCCTCATTCTCACCAATCGTTTCATTTGCGCCGCCTCATTCACACCAATTGCGTCTTTCGTGTCACCTCATTCACACCATTATGTCATTTGCTGTGCCTCATTCGCACCAATGCGTCATTTGCGCCGACTCATTTGCACCAATCATGTCATTCGCGCAGACTCATTCGTACCAATTGCATTGTTCGCGCTACCGCATTCGCACCAATGACATCAGGATGCCTATTCGAGTCTTTGCTTTGACTTAACATGCACCATTAGACTGACGGAAAATGAAAAGTTGATATTTACAACATGACGCGGCAGTAAAGTTCCTTGATTATATTACACCAGAATGAAAGTTTAGTTCCTAGCCATATTAGCCAAGAAAATAGCATTTGTTGTTTTTCCCGTTAGTCTTAATACATGATGTAACTACAGAAGAGTCAAGTTTTGAATAGGAAACTGATCAAGATTCTGATCATTTTGCACAAGATGCTGCTCTAATCCAATTTAATGACCTATGCTAAGCTAAGCTAAACCTTCTCCTGCCAGACACAGAGATTGGCTGAATGGAATGTTGAAACTCAACTGTTTAACTGTAGGAGAGTTGTAAAATTAGCATATTTTTTACTTTATAAATAAACTGTTCTGTTAACGTACCGAGGATTTCTGCAAAGTATCAAGTAGTGTGTGATGATTTCATACAGTTAAAAAACATGTCCAATCAAATCAAACCCCCTTGTCTGTACTGTACATGATTTCTCTGAGCTATATGGACCAGTGGATCTGTCCGCCATTGTATTTAATAAAAGTGTTATGTCTTACCTCATGGTGAGTGTGTGCGGAGTGTGTTATTGTGACAGTGAGAAATGCGCAGCCCCAAGTTTATGAGTTGGTCAATAGAAAGGTTCATACGGAGTGCTTTGACAACATAGGCCGAACGTATTGACCTACAGCTACTAAAATGCTTTATTGACAGCCATGTTTTTTTATGTCCTACTGGCCGCCAGCCTGAAAAGATGTATTTCATGGCGGACTACGATGGAGGCCAGAGCGAGTTAAAAACAATTTATGATGAAACGGCACAATCCATAAAGTTTATGTCTAGCATTAGCCATAATGCTAAAGCTTCAAGAGTAGATTAACACAAGTACTCGTTCCAATTCCCATTTCACTCACGCAGACCGAGGAGAAAATAAATGGAGGACTGATCAATCAGGAAATCGATGGTTTGTTTTGACGTTGTACATTAAGACCTAACTAATTGCCAGAGGGCTAAATGCTTTTAAAAACACATCCAATGCACTCAGTAGGAGTTTGTACAGCAGGGTCTCGGAGGAGTTCTCCAAGTGTGCAAACAACCACAGCGCCAAACCAACAAACATCATCACTTCTGATCTCCTCACAGCAAACCACTTTATATGTTTTTTTATGTATTTTATATGATGTTTAACAGAGCAAGGAATTTTTCACAGTCATTCCTATAATATTTTTTCTTCTGGAGAAAGTCTTATGTGTTTTATTTCAGCTAGAATAAAAGTAGTTTTTGATTTTTATACACCATTTTAAGGACAATGTTATAAGCCACCTTTAGCAATATATAATATCTTAAAAAAATATCTAGTCAAATATTTTGCACTGTCATCATGGCAAAGATAAAAAAAATGTTTTGAGGGTATAAATCGACATGTAATATGTGTCACATAAATGATACCTCAAATAGTGTGGTACATTCATTCAATTATTTTTTTTTTCAGCTTAGTCCCTTTATTAATCTGGGGTTGCCACAGCGGAATGAACCACCAACTTATCCATCATGTTTAAATTAAATTAAATGGTGCAGTGGGTAGCACGTTCGCCTCACAGCAAGAAGGTCGCTGGGTTACTGGTTCGATCCTCGGCTCAGTTGGCGTTTCAGTGTGGAGTTTGCATGTTCTCCCTGCATTCGCGTGGGTTTCCTCCGGGTACTCTGGTTTCCCCCACAGTCCAAAGACATGCGGTACAGGTGAATTGGGTAGGCTAAATTGTCCGTAGTGTGTGTGTATGTGTGGATGTTTCCCAGAGATGGGTTGTGGCTGGAAGGGCATCCGCTGCGTAAAAACTTGCTGGATAAGTTGGCGGTTCAGTCCTCAGTGGCGACCTTAATAAAGAGACTAAGCCGACAAGAAAATGAATAAATTTAATTTAATTTAATTTAATTTAATTTAATAATAAAAGAAAAGAAAAGAAAACTAAATTGTGTAATAATATCATTAATTAAAGAAATTATTCAACCAGAACTAAAAATTCTGTCATCCTCCACTTTTTCCAAACCTGTTTGAGTTTCTCTCTTCTGCTGAACACAAAAGAAAATGTTTTTAAGGAAGCTGGAAACTTGTAACCATTGACTTCTATGTTTTTTTGTTTTTTCTTCTATAGATGTCAATGGTTACGTTTTCATCTTTCTTCAGCATATCTTCTTTTATGATCAACAAAATAAAGAAACTCATAAAGGTTTAGAACATTTATAAAAGTAAAAAAAAAAAAAAATTGAGTAGTTAAGGATGAGTTAATGATAATGTACCCCTTCAAGTAAAGTCCTGACATTAAGAGACATCGTCATGTCACGAGTCCATGTTTAGTTAAAACTAAAGTGTTAGTTAATGCATTATGAACAAACGTGTTCTAACATTATTTTTTAATTTTTTATTTTTTTTCTTGCAACTGGTCTTTTTTTTTTTGCAACCAGTATGCTTGGTTGAACCCGTGTGACATCATGTGTGATGTAGGTTGGTAATTCCCCTATACATTTATTTGGTTGTTTTCGACATCCGGTGTTGTCAACACAATCTCAAGGCAATTTGTAACTTTTTGATTTAGTGGCTAATTCGTATCAATTCATACGATCTAATTCGTACAATTTAGTTTTGCTCATCCCCTAATGACGATTGGGTTTAGGGGTGGGGTTAGGTGCCACGCCTCCTTTTTAAAATCGTACAATTTTGCACGACTGAACTCGTACGAATTCATACGAATTAGCCACTAAACTGGCAAAATGTAAAATACTTACGTTTTCTCGTGAGATCAGGCTGGTGTTGTGATCAGCACCTTTAGAAATATGGTGACATGTTCAATACTTTTTTTCCCAGCTGTATAGTACTACTTTGAAAGGCAACATTGCAGTTGGGTGTTTGCACCAAAACCATATATTAATACATAAAACCAAAATTAATCAGTACCAAGTGGGCACCTTGACCTCAAAATGACACTAAATTAACATTGAACATTGGCAAAACATGTCAAAAATTAATTCCAGGAGAGTCCTTTAATCGATTTTCAGATGCCAAAGCTAGATGTCAACTTGCTGTGTTTTGAAATCAAGGTAGATGACATGCATTGTACAGTAACAAAATCCAGTAATAAAACGGTGTGTGTGTGTGTGTGTGTGTGTGTGTGTGTGTGTGTGTGTGTGTGTGTGTGTGTGTGTGTGTGTGTGTGTGTGTGTGTGTTTTAGTGGTCATCCATGTGTGGATGTCAAATGGACGTCAAAGTTTTGACATCAAATCAATTTTCATTTTTAACATCAAGGTGCCTGCTGGGTTACACACATGTTAACAGCAGCTGAAAAGGTCTTAGGCTGAAGGGGGGAAGATGGCTTCATCAAATTTTAAAGTGATTGCCGCCATTTTACGACAGGGGCCCTCCTCCTCAATCTTGATGGATTACTTTCCCACCTTGCTTCCTCAGAGATATTCACTTTAAAATGACCGTTCAATAAACGACTTGGGCAACTGTGAGGTTTTGTGGTCTGTTAAACAGTAAACACAAATCCATCCCAAAGTCAGGTCTTTATTCTGGGGAAAGCAGGCAAGATCATTTGGGATATTAGCAAGCGTTTTCTATTCATCAGACTGACCACATTAGCAGCTGCTTAGCGTCAGTGTTAGAGAGAAAACAGCCGCTGACAGCAGGCTTTGGCTACATTGAGACCATTTTTATTTTATTTTATCATTATTTTGGTAACACTTTAAATTATGTTCCAATGTATTTTCATTAATAAATGGACCATTATACTAAAGTGTTACCCTTATTTTTAACCACAGTAGTATATCAGTGTTGTGGTACAATGCTGCATTAACTTCAATTCAATTCATCTTCATTTCTATAGCGCTTTTACAGTGTAGATTGTGTCAAAGCAGCTTAACATCGAAGTTCTAGTAGACTGAAACAGTGTCAGTCCAGTTTTCAGACTTAACGTTTAGTTTAGTTCAGTTCAGTGTGGTTTAATTTTCACTGCTGAAAGTTCAAACACTGCAGAGCAAATGATCAATGCGAAGCCCGACAAGTCCCAGACCAAGCAAGCCAGTGGCGAGGAACAAACTTCACCAATTGACGAAAGTGAAGGAAAAAAAAACTCAAGAGAAACCAGGCTCTTCTCTGACCAAACAGCAGTCTAAAAATATATCAATCGATATGTACTTGGTTCAAGTTTTACCATTGATACGGTAGTTTTAAGCTTTGTGTTTTGAGATGTAGAGCCATAAAGGGTCATTTTCTTAAAAGTGAAGTCTGTCACAGAATGTTGAAAAACATCAGGGTGATTGACAAACTGGGTAGCAACCAAGCGGCAACCTCTCGCTCTCACTGTAACTAAAACTCATCGACTCGCCTTTGGGGGTTGGCTCCAGGAAGTCCAGAGGTTTTCTGACTGCAATGGTAAATTGGCCAATTTTACAGCTGATAAAAACATGTTTACAGCCTGCTCAAAAGATGGTTTTGGTGTGACAACTGTGAGAGGGTGTGTGTTTTTTTCATCTGTTTCATTTTTATTACGTTTTATTAAGTCTGCATAATATGGGCTGACCCATATATATATTGTTGAAGTCAGAATTATTAGCTGCCCATGACTTTTTTTCTTTTTTAAATATATTTTCCCAAATTATGTTTAATCTGGTAACATTTTTTCTTCTAGAGAAAATCTTATTTGTTTATTTTCGGCTAGAATAAAAGCAGTTTTTAATGTTTTAAAAACCATTTCAAGGTCAATATTATTAGCCCCTTTAAGCTTTATTTTTTTGATAGTCTACAGAACAAACCATCGTTATACAATAATTTGCCTAATTACCCTAACCTGCCTAGTTAACCTAATTAACCTAGTTAAGCATTTAAATGTAACTTTAAGCTGTATTGAAGTGTCTTGAAAAATATCTAGTAAAATATTATATACTGTCATCATGGCAAAGAGAAAATAAATCAGTTATTAGAAATGAGTTGTAAAAATCTTCTCTCCGTTAAACAGAAATAAACAGGGGGGGCTAATAATTCTGACTTCGACTGTGTGTGTGTGTGTATATATATATATATATATATATATATGTATGTATGTGTGTGTGACAGTCAAGGCTGAAACTACCATAAATTATCAAAAAGGTGTCTCAGTTCCAATGGGAATAAATCCGAAAATGGGGGCTCGCCCGGGATTTGACCTCACAACCTCTCACACCTGGCAAGCTTTTTTTTTTTTTTTTTGGAATGGAAATGACAACATTATCTTCTCCAAAAAGATGATGTACGAGAGGCATCACTGTAAGGAAAAAATAAATAAATAAATAAATAAATATATGTATATATATATATATATATATATATATATATATATATATATATATATATATATATATATATATATATATATATATATATATGTGTATATGTATATATATATGTGTATATGTATATATATATATATATATATATATATATATATATATATATATATATATATATATATACACACATACATACATACATACATATATTTATGTATAAATATATATATATATATATATATATATATATATATATATATATATATATATATATATATATATATATATATATATATATATGTATATATATATATAAATATATATGTATATATATATATATAAATATATATATATATATATATATATATATATATATATATATATATATATATATATATATATATATATATATATATATATATATATATATATATATACATACATATAAAAATCAAAAAAAAAAAAAAAGTGTTCAGGGGTAGCTTAAATAATGTGTCAGCGCTCTTTAGGTAAGGGATTCATCTGTTTTCCTGATGAAGGCAGTTGTTTGCCAAATTGCGTAGGTGCAGTTTTAAGGAACAGCCATGTCAATAAAGGCTTTTTAAAAAAAAAATTCACATTTTTTAAGTGCCTTGGGCTTATTTCTGCTGTTTAAAATGGGTTGGCTGTTTCGAATTTGTCTGTGAGATTGTTAAGTAATCACCAAGTAACCACCTAGAACATAATGACCTGGTAAAAGTTGCTCAGATTTAGTTAGCAAATAAATGTTGGTTTTAGAAATTTTTACTGCTCATTTCTGACCTAACATATGACTATCCAAAGGGATCTCTGACTGATCTTTTCATTTTTCCTGTTGAAAACCAACAGCGCATTATAAATAATGGAATCTCATAACCTGAGATCTTACTCCTGTATCTGATATCCATGTTCAATACTGCTCTAAATGTAAAGGATGCAATGTCACTGTTTTTCTATAGGTCTTACTTGGGTACCAGGTTTCACTTCCTGTGCTTGACCTCTATCCATCTTCACCTTTATATATTTCCTACAGCAACCAACATTTTTTTTTACAAGACACACACGCACACACTTTATGTATAAACTGCACCCCCACAAGCCCCCCCGACTGACATCTTCTCAAATGAATAATTCAGAACATAGATATCAGTCAATAATGCTCTTTCATATACAGCTAAATAATTCACTCATCCATAGAGGACATCTGCATTTATGCGATTGTGTGTGTGTGTGTGTGTGTGTGTGTGTTAACTGTGGGTGAGGCAGGTTGTGCGCATTAAGGTAGCTCTAATGTATAAACAGTGTGTATTTATGGACACATCTTTACACTCTGAATAGGTTTAGGCATGGCGTTAGTTTCAAATGACTTGTTCGGAGCTGTAGTATGGTGGTTATCTAACACAGATGCTGATTTAGAGATACAGATTTAACAGTAAAATTGAGCCTTGTCCAGGATTTGAAACCACAATCCATAAAAATATCCTTTTAAAAACAAGCTACTGCCTTAACTCTTAGTCATCAAGAGGATGCAAGGTCAGGCTCCATAAACAAAACATTTTTAAGAGGCCATTCCTGCAAAAACATTTCAAATGTGAGATGCACAGAGGTATAAAGAGTACCTGAAAACCATACTTAAGTAAAAGTACAGATACCTTACTGTAAAAATGAGTCCATTACAAGTTGCAAGTCACTAATTCCAATAAGACTTAAGTATTAAAGTATTTGAAAGAACTTAAGTATTTTACTCATACTGAATGTATAGGCTCAAAGAACACCAAGAAAGGTTTTATTTCCTAATATAGAAATTAAATTGTGTTAATGTTTCAAAATGGCAGAACAAAATAGATTTAAAAAAAAATAGAACAAAAAGTCTCACACTTAAATGTTCAAAAAAGGCACAAACAATTTTTCCAACCCAAGCTCATCCTGAAAACATAGTCCCGCGGACGTTTCTGGAGACAGCGGAATACGTCCCGGGGGGTACGTACGGCCCCGTTTATTTTTTTCAAGCGAACGCTACGGGACGGTGTGACGCCGTTCCCTTTCGCGCTTGGCTTACCTTCCCTGCTGCAATCCGTTTGTCCACTCAGCTCACCGTGTAACGTCGGCAGGCTCGAGATGCGGAGAGGAGTCGACCACGGCGACCGGTTTCGAGTCCGGGGAAGAGCGGTTCCAGTAATCAGGTAAGACGAAAACAGAATCCCAAAAATTAAGTGAACGAGCTTCATGACAGGGTGAGAAAACGGCGAAATCCGAAAATGCGGAAGAAAAAAAAAAAAAATCGGGGCTTTTATATCTGTAGCATATGCCGGCGTTTGACGCAGAAGTATAAATCAGCCTTTACAAGTAACAATAAGCGTCCGTTCAAATGTAGTGAAGAGAAGAGTACATATATGCAATCAAAAATGTAGTCAAGTAGAGAGTAAAAGTTGCTTATATTTTTAATACTCAATACAAGTACACTGTAAAAAATGACCGTGATTTCAACGGTAAAAAAAAAAAACTGTAAAAATGCTACAGTACAAATCCGTAACCTGGTTAACGGTATGTTTCCTTAATATATACGGCGAATAACCGTAAATTGACTTTTCCAGAATTCCCTGCATGGCACATAACTTTTTATGCATTTTGTTGACATTGATATGGATCTTTGTAGTCGTTTCCCCATCAGTAATGTACATTAGAGATTTATGTTACATCTAATGTTGATAAACAATGTTTATTTCATGACTTTAATTTTATGGGTGTTACCATACTGGTGTTTAGTAGCTGTGTGAACGACACTGAGCACCTTCTGAATGCTGATACTCTTTTCTGCTTGTGGGAAAAGTTGATTGTGATGCCTCATTATGTAACTTCCTCATCACCACCTGCATGTGAGTGTGTTAACATGTCTAACTGTGTAACAAAAGATGTGTAGATGTTGGTCATTCAAAATACAGACAAATTACCTCTATAAATTAATAAAATACGGTAGTTTACCGTAAAAATGAGAAATTACTTTTACGGTTTGTACCGTGTTTTTATCGGTAAAGTACTGGCAACCACAGCTGCCGTTTTTTTACTGTAAATTTTACGGATTTATTGTTTACAGTGTACAAAGTAGCCAGAAAATACTTAAGTAAAGTAACGAAATCCATTTACTTAAGTACAGTGGCGCAACAAGGGGGTATGCAGTATATGCGGCGCATAGGGGCGCCACACATGGGGGGGCGCCGTTGTGCCAAAACTATTTTTAAAATTATCCTTATTAAAAGTTTCAAATAATAAAAATAAATAAATATGTTTTGTTGAAAAAACATTATTTTGCATTTTAAACGAATATAATATTGTTATTATTTAATTCAAAATCATTTAACACAATAACATGCAGTCCCACAGCCGAAAGTGTTCATGTAGATGTAACTGTTTAGATTTGCTTTTATTTTTATCAAAATAAACTGTCAAATCATACATAATGTCAAAAGTTATAAGATTAATCTGAAAATTTGTCTTCATTTATTATTAATTAATTAATATAAAATAAGAGGGATCACACAAAATTTGAACCCGCATACCCCTCAGTAAATGTGTAGTTGCGCCCCTGCTTAAGTACTTACACCACTGGAGATGCAGTTCAGCAGAATCGTGAGATCTTGAACTTTAATCTGACAAGCTGTTCTAAACACGGAGTGCATGTGCAAGAGACACAAGTAGTTCTGTAAAATCCATTTGCTACCAAAGATGCCCAAACAAATTTACAGCAAGCTATGGCACTTTCCCGCTCACTGTTAAAATTATCTATGACTTTGGACAATGTCATAAGAAGGTCTAATGTGTTTTTATTTATATATTATATAATCTTTTTCAAGCAGAGCGAGAAAAAAGAAAAACTTTCACACCTTCAGACTCCGATAAACACCGATACAGATTTGCACAACTAATGGAGTTACATGGAAGTCACTGAATGGTTTTTAAATGAATAGTCAGGAGAGCATCAGATTGTGTTGACATGCATGTCAAACGTACTGGTGTGGTTAATTGGGGCTCTGATGTGAATGCAGCTGTCTTCGAGGGCCAGCTGGGATCGAGTCTTTTGTTTGTGCGCTGTGGAAAATGAAGGGATGCTGAAAAGAAGGAGGAAGCGATGGAGCTCAAAAGACGGGAGCTTTCCTTTGGCATGCCGACTGCAGATTAGCATTCTTCCGTCTCTCCTGCTCCCACTCATTCATTCTCTCCGTTCACTCTTTCCTGCCTGACCATTAACAAAAGTATTTCGAGTTCAAAACAACTTTAACATTTAAGGACGGCATCTGGGGCATGACATCTTGCCACAAAACAGCGAGTTTAAAACACAAATGTAAAGCGAGCACTTTAATTTTGTTTGCTTACACTCGTTCTTATACTCTAATATTTATTGCAAGCCAATCAGTCGGCAATATTGAATAATGAGGCAAAAAACATCCTGCAACTAACAGAATTTGGTCCCACTTAGTGTCCTTAACTACTATGTACTTACATCAAAAAATAAATACAATGTACTTACTGTGTTTATAATGTATTTGAGAACACTTGTGGTGCTTTTGAGTTGGGATAGAGGTTGGGTTATGGACAGGTTTGGTGGTATGGGTAGGTTTAAGGGTGGGTTAAGGTGTAAGGGATGGTCAACAGTGTATTTACAAACGTAATTACAAAAGTTAATTACAGATGTAACTACATACATGTATTTAATCAAGCTTAAGTATACTTATATTACACAATAGGTACATGTAACAAACTATTAATTCCTATGTAAGTACATATTAGTTAAGGACACTTAATATAAAGGGGGACCCAGAATATTCACACTCTAGAAATAATCTAGATCAGGGGTTCTCAACTGGTTTAGCCATGGGACCCACATTTTCACATGGTAATCAAGCAGCGACCCAAATTTTTAGGAACTATAATACAATTTTAGGAATTATAATTAATTTGTATTTATTCTTTAACATAAACAAGTAGTGACAGATACATCATAGGAAATTCACCAAGACTTACAAATAAATACTCTTTTATTGCTGTCATTAAACAAAATGGATCGAATTATAGAAATATTACAAAGTAAAAACGACAAATACTGTTAATAATAAACTGTTAATAAAACATATTTTCTGATTTCTAAATGTTTTTCTAACTTAAAAGGTGTCATGCTCTCTTGTGAGAGCACCTCACTACATATGACACCGAGGGTTTAAGTCTTTTTTTCGTCAATATATATATACATACTTTACATATTCAGGGTCGTACTTGTACTTTACATATTTGTTGTAATAATTAAATGAAATTTCACGTCATGACAACGGTAGGGTTGTTGCGCACGCATTTCAAAATAAAAGTCCGGTATAAGCAAAATAAGTAAAATATGTACACTCCGCGACCCACTGAAAATGTTCCCGCGACCCACTTTTTTGATCTAGATAATCTGGAGTGAGTGACAGGACGTTTATAATCTATTAATTATCTAGATAATCTAGTAATGTAGAGTGA
The DNA here is from genome assembly GCF_049306965.1 of Danio rerio. Classification (NCBI taxonomy): domain Eukaryota; kingdom Metazoa; phylum Chordata; class Actinopteri; order Cypriniformes; family Danionidae; genus Danio; species Danio rerio. Next base: position 59,655,806 of record NC_133183.1, read on the forward strand.
TTGGAGCAATGTTTTGCATTTGGTGTGAGCACAGTGAACATTATGCGACAATCTTTTCAAAATTAATTCAAATATGCTGATTTATTAATAATAATATTAAACATTATGGAAACAGTTGTGAAGCTGAATATTTTTGTGGAAACCATGATTAATTAAATTCTAGAGATTTTATGATGAACAGACAGATCAACAATACAGCACATATTTAAAATAGAAATCTTGTATGACACAAACTTTCATTAATTTAATTTGTCTTTCACATATACAGTTGAAGTCAGAATTTTTAGCCCCCTTTTGAATTTTTTTTTACTTTTTTAAATATTTCCCAAACGATGTTCAACAGAGCAAGGACATTTTCACAGTATGTTTGATAATATTTTTTCTTCTAGAAAAAGTCTTATTTGTTTTATTTCGGCTAGAATAAAAGCAGTTTTGAATTTTTTAAACACCATTTTTGGGACAAAATTATTAGCCTCTTTAAGCTAATTTTTTTTTCGATAGTCTACAGAACAAACCATTATTATACAATAACTTACCTAATTACCCTAACCTGTATAGTTAACCTAATTAACCTAGTTAAGCCTTTAAATCTCACTTTAAGCTGTATAGAAGTGTCTTGAAAAATATCTAGTTAAATATTATTTACTGTCATCATGGCAAAGATAGAATAAATCAGTTATCAGAAATAAGTTTTTAAAACTAATATGTTTAGAAATGTGCTGAAACAATCTTCCCTCCGTTAAACATAAATTGGGGAAAAAAAATAAACAGGGGGGCTAATAATTCTGACTTCAACTGTATATTAGCATTAACTTTTTTTTTTTTTTGACAAATATCTATTCATTTAAATTAAACACAAACGCGATGTAAACATAAGCTTAACTTAGTTGTTTATTACTCATACATTCAATCAAATATTGACAAACATTCAAAACACAACCCCATTTTCTCAACCCATCACACACACACATTTAGTACTTTGGCCAACTGCTGACATAAAACATACACAAACAAGAACACACGCACACACTTTACTATCACGATCCAAATAAAGTGACCAATCTTCTCTCCCAATAAACAGATAAAAGTAATAAAATAAATTAAAAAGGCAACATTCAAGAATCATGCACTAATCACGCAAACGAAACAAATAAATATTAACATCTAAATTAAAATACAAAAGCTCTCCCACATAAAAAAAGCACTCACGCGTACAACATTGATCTAGCTCTGCGACCTGCATGGTGGAGATCCCCAAACACACAGGGGAGCATTTTCGTGAGAAGGAGTGACGTTACATTCATTAAATTGCATTGTAGTACAGTTAGGTGCGTGTCTGTAGCGATACTGTGATTGGTTATATGACCAAACGTATTTATGTTTCAGGATTACAGCCATTCTATCAGTTCTTAAAGGGATAGTTCACCCTAATGTGAAAACAACCTCCTTATTTTCTCTCGTTTTTTAAGGAAGATATTTTGAAGAAAGATGTTTCTGGCACCTATCGACTACCATAGAAGGAAAAAAAAAATTGGAGACAGGTCAGGACTGCAGACAGGCCAGTCAAATACCTGTATCCTCCACAGCCAGGACTTTGTAATGCTTAGTATGTGGTTTTGCATTGTCTTGCTGAAATATGCATGGAAAAGAAGGCAGCATATTGCATGGATGTCAATGGATGCCAGCCATCAGCATTCTTCAAAATATCTTCTTTTGTGTACGATGGAAGTACTTGAACTAATAAAAGCAAGTAAACGATGACAATTTTAATTTTGGGTGATCCATCTCTTTAACATTATATTCATCTAGTGTTAAGGAAACAGGAGCATGTGAAATGGTTATGACGTGTTTTAATCTACCACCAAAGATGGTTTAGCACAGGGGTCACCAATCTCATTCCTGGAGGTCCGGTGCCTGGCAGGGCTATCTTGCAGCTCCATCTTGCCTCAACACACCTGCCTGGATGTTTCAAGTATGCCTAGTAAGACGTTGATTAGCTTGTTCAGGTGTGTTTGATCAGGGTTGGAACTAAAATCTGCAGGACACCGGACCTCCAGGAATAAGTTCGGTGATCCCTGCTTTAGCACATGGCATTTAAAGCGACACTTCACCCCCTAAAAATGAACAGTTTTGGTCATTTTTATTATTATTATTAGATATTAGATATCCAAGATTATTAGTTATCCAAGATGTAGGTGATTTTCTTTCTTCAGATTAACACAAAGACGATGGTCACTGATGATTATAGTTATTGGTGCTACATTAAATATAAATCCACAGATGCCGTCACTTTAAGAGTTAACAATGGCAAGTAGGTATCGCTGCAGCCCGGAGACCTGCAAGTGGGAGGGATTACACCGCAAGTAGGTTGGGTGACCTCCAAGTGGGAGGGACTTAAACCACAAGTAGGTTGGGTTTATCAGGTTGCTGTGAGGTTGGGTTTAGGTGTAGACGTTCATAAAACACAACAGGTTACTGTGAGGTTGGGTTTAGGGTTAGGTGTACACATTCATAAAGCACAATATTGAACTCTAAATACGACTAAATAAGGTTTGCACAGCCCACTTGGAGCTCCAAGGCCCATCCACTTGGAGCTGGCTCTGACCTCCGTTTATACCCTTCTCAAAAACAGAGACAAGCATAACAGAGTGAATCTCTGACATCGTAAGAAGAACATTATAACTTTTGGGACTGAGTTTGTGTTTTTAACTCTCTAATTTTTGACTTTGAATTTCCAGAGACCAAAAATTCTGCTAAAATGTATTTAAATTTTCTAACGAGGAAAACAAAAGTCACCTAAATCTATGATAGCCTGATGAAAAAGAACATTAAATTAGGGGGTAAACTCTATACATTTTGTTATTAAATATAATAAATATTTTTTATCCAACATTTTACTGTTATTATTTCTTACCTTTACAGTCTTTTAAAAACGTTTTTGATTTTTTGGGTTTCTGTCATTTACTCACCCTCATGCCATATGTAAAATGTAAATATACTCAACTTAATGGGATAGTTCACCCCAAAAATCGAATTCTTCCATCATTTACTCACCATTCACATGTTCAAAACATTTGACTTTCTTTAGTGTTGAACACTAAAGAAGATACTTTGAAGAATGCTGGTAGCTGGCACCCATTGACTTCCATACTATTTTTCTTTTCCTAAAATGGTAGTTGATGGGTCCCAGCAACCAACATTCTTCAAAATATCTTCTTTTGGGTTCAACGGGAAAAAACATAATAAAAAACACAACATCAACATAATGAATCAAACAAATGAGACTGAAACAAAGAAAAAAATAAACCAGAAAGTCAAATGTCTAATAATAAATAGAAAAAAATATATATATAAGAAGATATTTCCTTTCTAATGTTGAACACGAAAGAATATTTTTGAAGAATGCTGGTAGCTGACACCCATTGACTTCCATAGCATTTTTCTCTTTTCTACAATGGTAGTTGATGAGTTCCAGCAACAAACATTCTTCAAAACGTCTTCTTTTGTTAAACAAAAGAAATAAACAGTTTAAAACCACACAAGGAAGTGTAAATGAGGTCATTCTTCCTTTCTAAGTGAACTATTCCTTTAAATGACATGTAGTTCGAACAAAAACTTTTGATTTACATTTTAAAAAGGGATAGTTCAACCAGAAATTCCAATTCTTCCATCATTTACTCACCATTCACTTGTTCAAAACATATTTGGTTTCTTCCTCTGTTGAACACAAAATAAGATAGTTTGAAGAATGCTGGTAGCTGGCACGCATTGACTTCTATAGCATTTCTCTTTTCCTACAATGGAAGTCGATGGTTTCCAGCAACCAACATTCTTCAAAATATCTTTTTATAAGAAATAAACATTTTGAAACCATATTGGAGAGTTAACAAGTATTTGTTTTCCCTTTCTGAGTGAACTATCCCTTTAAATTACATATATAGTACTAACAAAAACGTTTTATTTACGTTTTTTAAAAGGGACAGTTCACCCAAAAATAAAAATCTACACACTATTTACCCAGCCTCAAGTGTTTTCAAACCTTTAGTTTATTTCGTCTAGATATTTATGATTTATTTTGAAAAACAAGGGTGAGTAAATTGAGTTTTCACTTTGGGGGTAAACGACTTGAATTTTCAGTTTGGGGTGAACTATCCCTTCAATAATAATAATAATAATAATAATACTAATAATAATACTAATAATAATAATAATAATAATAATAATATCTTTCAGTTTAATGTCTGTGTAACATTATTTCGAGTGCTGTAACTTGTAAAGTATCTATCTGCATCACAGTCTCTAAATCATCTCCCGCAGTGTGTTATATTTGCTGATCCTGATGTTCGGTTATTGTGATTTTGCTCAGTTTAGTGAATGATATGCGAAATATGCGCGTAGGCAAACACAGGTGAGGTGTGACACAGGCAAACGGCCGGTGAGTTCAGCTAAAGCCTTACACACTGCAGTGTTATATGGTACAGTTTCAGGTAAGGGAGTCTTGGTGGCTCAACTCGGAGTCTGAGCTGGGGTCCGGGAGGGCATGGTTATCCCGGAGATCAGGTTCCAGTTCGGGATCGTTCTCATCGTTGCTTTCTGCGCTATAGTCGACTTCCTCCAGAAACGCTGGCTCATCTTCATCCAATACGTATGTGGTGGGACTGCAGGAAACACACACACACACACACACATGCACATACATGATTGTTAGCTATTACTGCACATGTCAGCTAAGAGGAGGATATGAGAAGTGAGATCATGCTACATCATCTGACAGAAATAAAACTGTTCATTCCCATAAATCACGAGCTGCTCGTTTGATTTGTTTAACATCACCTTAATATTCGTTCATGCGGGATGTTTGGGTTTACTTTTTATAAGTGGCGTTCTAGCAGCCAAAACGGCTTGACATTTGGGTGTTGTTGTAACTTTGAAAATTACTAGATGGTTTCTGGGTTCAAACTCCTTTTGAATATTGAGACTATTATGGCGACAATAAAATAAAATACATTTAAAAAAATAAAAAATAAAAGATAAAGAATAAATTATATAAAAAAATAAAAACAAATGAATGAACGAAATAAGTATATATATATATATATATATATATATATATATATATATATATATATATATATATATATATATATATATGCATGCATGCTTTCAAGTATGAATGAATGAGTGAATAAATGAATGGATGAATGGATGAATGTATGGATGGCTGAATCAACAAATGAATAAATGGATGAATGAATGAATGAATATATGGATAAATAAAAGCATAAGTAAATAAACAAATGAATTAATAAATGTAATGATGAATGAATGAATGGATGAATAAATAAATAAATAAATATATGGATGAATAAATGAATAAATAATTGAATAAATGAATTAATTAATAAATGGATAGATTAATGAATAGATGTATAAGTAAATGAATGAATGGATGGATGAATAAATGAATAAATAAATAATTAATAATTAAATAAATTAATGCATGACTGAAAGAATGGATGATGGAGTAAATGAAGGGATGGATGCATGAATAAATAATTAAATGAACATATAATAAAACGGATAAATGAATTAATACATAAATGAATGGATGGAAGATAAAATAATTGATTGAATAAGTAAAATTAATGAATGAAATAAAAGATAGATTAATAAATGGATGAATAATTAAAAAAATAAATGAATGGATGGATGAATGAATAAATCAACTAATAAATAATTAAATAAACTAAGGCGTGGATGAAAAATGGATGATTAAATAATTAAATGAACAGATAATTATATGGATGAATGAATAAATACATAAATAAATGGAAGGATGGATGATAAAACAATTGAATGGATGGATGAATTAATGAATAAATAAATGAATAAGTAAAGGAAAGAATGAATAGATGGATGGATGGATGAGTGGATGGAAAAATGAATGAATAAGTAAATAAATTAATGAATGTATTAATGGATAGATGAATTAATGGGTGAAATATTAAGAAAATAAATAAATAAATAATTATATAATTAAATAAATGAATGCGTAGATGAAATAATGGATGAAAAAAATGAATAAATAAGTAAATAAACAAATGGATGAATGAATAAATAATATAAATAAATGAATAGATGGATGAATAAATAAATGAATGAATACATAAATGGATGAATGGATGAATGAATAAATGAAAAAATGAATAAATGGATGAATGGATGGATGGATGGATGCATAAATAAATGAATAAGTAAATAAACAAATTAATTTAATTAATAAATTAATAATTGGATGGATGAATAAATAAATAAATAAATAAATGATTGAATAAGTGAATGAACAAACAAATGAATAAATAAGTAAATAAATGAATGAATTAATAAATTAATACATAAGGGATGAATGAATGAATGAATGAATGAATGAATGAATGAATGAATGAATGAATGGATGAATGACTAAAGTAATAAATAAATGAATAAATGGATGAATAAATGGATAAATGAATAAGTAAATAAACAAATTAATTAATCAATTAATGAATAGATGAATGAATAGATCGATGATTGAATAAATAGATACATAAATATTAAATGAATGAATGGATGGATGAATGGATGTATGAATAAATACATAAATATATAAATGGACTGGTGAATGAATGAATGAATAAATAAATAAATAAATAAATAAATAAATAAATAAATAAATAAATAAATAAATGAAGTAAATAAATTAAATAATAAATTAATGGATAGAAGAATCAATGGATGAATAAGTAAATGAATGAATGGACAAAGGAATGAATAAATAAGTGAATAAATAAGTCAATGAATGAATAAACGAATAGATTGAATAAATAAAAACATAAATGAATGGATGAATGAATGAATGAATGAATGAATGAATGGATAAATGAATAAATAAATACACAAATAAATGATTGGGTTGATGAATGAATGATTACATAAGTAAATGGATCAATGCATAAATAAATAAATAAATAAATAAATAAATAAATAAATAAATAAATAAATAAATAAATAAATAAGTGAATGAATGAATGAATAAATAAATAAATTAATAAATATGTGTATGGACGATTTAATAAATAAATGCATAAATAAATCGATGGACTGGTGAATAAAGTAATAATTAAGTAAATGAATGAATGAATGAATGAATAAATGGATGAATAAGTAAACAAATAAATTAATAAATAGATGGATGAATAAGTAAATAAATGAATAAATGGATGAAGAATGAATGGATAAATAAACAAAGTAAATAAACCAATTAATTGATAAATTAATGGATAGATGAATGAATGGATGAATAAGTAAACAAATGAATGAATGGATGGATGGATGGATGGATGGATGAATAAATAAGCAAATGAATGAATGGATGGATGAATAAATAAATAAATAAGCAAATGAATGGATAGATGGATATATGGATGAATAAATAAATAAATAAATAAATAGATGAATAAATGAAAGAAAGAATGGATTCATAAATAAATGGAATGATGAATAAATAAATAAATTATTAAATGAACGAATGAACGAGTGAATGAATGAACGAATGAACGAATGAATGAATGAATGAATGAATGAATGAATGAATGAATGAATGAATGAATGAATGAATGAATGAATGAATGAATGAACGAACGAACGAACTGCACAATTGATTCATGTGCGCATCACAAAAATAGCAGGACAAGTTACGAAACAGCAGTTGAATACTTCAGATCAGCAATAATAAAGACAGGTCAATACGACGAAAACCGACAAACGGCTCCTGCAGGTTTAGCGGTGGAAAACCCTCAGAGCAGGCATTTCTCCCTGTAACGCAATAACCTTACTAAGAGTGATGATGGTTTTATGGCCCTCTTGTTAAGCAGTTAAATGGTTTAATGTGTGGTCTGGTGGTTGGGCTGGTTTTAGTGGGTTTTTAATGGTTTTAATGGTGTGAGGGGGAAGAAACTGGATCCGAGCGAGACGGGCCGAGGGGACGGGAGGCCAGACTCAAAGTGGATTAGCGGGCGTTTTGATCAGGTGATTAGATGAGCGTAATGAGCAGAGTGCTTCTTTTTTTCACTCAAGTGCACCGGGCCCCATGTGACCAGCAGCTCCTCAAGTGGAGCCGGCCATTAGAAGAGGCTGCAAGATCCTGAGTGTGTGTGTGTCCATTACAGAAATACACACGCTGGGAGGGGCACAAGTACGTTCCCAAGAAGCTTCTAGACTCTTCTGACATCATGGATCATGGTGGCTATTATTGTTCTGAACATTATTGCGGGCTCCTAGATGCTTAATGTTGTATTGAGATTCGATATGGCAGCTGTTGCGTCTTGTGTGGTTGTGTGCTGGTTACAATGACAGGACGTCCTGAGCTGGATCTGCTCATATGAACATTTGTTGTGTGTGTGTGTGTGTGTGTGTGTGTGTGTGTTGGTGACTGAGTGAGTCTGTATGTTTACCTGGTGATGTTGGGGATGTAGTGAGTGTGTGTGTGTGTGTGTGTATGTGTGTGTGTTTACCTGGTGATCTTGGGGATGCTGTGAGCATGTGTTTGTTTAACTGGTGATGTTGTGTGTGTGTGTGTGTGTGTGTTTACATGGTGATGTTAGGGATGTTGTAAGTGTGTGTGTGTGTGTGTGTGTGTGTGTGTTCACCTGGTGGTTATGTAGATGTTGCATGTGTGAGTATATGTTTACCTGGTGATGTTGAGGACGTGGTGTGTGCGTATGTTGCGTGTGTGTGTGTGTGTATGTGTGTTTACCTGGTGATTTTGTATGTGTTTTTACATGCTAATGCTGTGTGTGTGTGTGTGCTTTCCTGGTGATGTTGGGGATGTTTTGTGTGTGTGTGTTAACCTGGTGCTGTTGGATGTGAGAGTGTGTGTATATGTATGTGTGTGTTCACCTAATGATGCTGGGGATGTTGCGTTTGTGTGTGTGTTTACCTGGTGATGTTGGGGATGTGTGTTAGTGTGTGTGTGTGTTTACCTGGTGACGTTGGGGATGTTGCGGGTGTGTGTGTGTGTGTTCACCTGGTGATGTTGGGTATGTTGCGGGTGTGTGTGTGTGTGTGTTCACCTGGTGATGTTGGGGATGTTGCGGGTGTGTGTGTGTGTGTTCACCTGGTGATGTTGGAGATGTGTGTTAGTGTGTGTGTGTGTGTGTGTGTGTGTGTTCACCTGGTGATGTTGGGGATGCTGCGGGTGTGTGTGTGTGTGTTCACCTGGTGATGTTGGGGATGTTGCGGGTGTGTGTGTGTGTGTTCACCTGGTGATGTTGGAGATGTGTGTTAGTGTGTGTGTGTGTGTGTGTGTGTGTGTGTTCACCTGGTGATTTTGGGGATGTTGCCTGTGTGTGTTTGTGTGTGTGTGTGTGTGTGTGTGTTTATCTGGGGATGTTGCGTGTGTGAGTGTATGTTTGTTTACCTGGTGATGTTGGGAGCATGTGCGTGTTTACCTGGTAATGTTGGGATTGTTGCATGTGTATGTTTACGTGGTAATGTTGGGAATTTTTTGTGTGTGTATGTATGTATGTATGTATGTATGTATGTATGTGTGTGTGTTTACCTGGTAATGTTGTATGTGTATAAATGGTGAAGTTGAGGATATTGTGTGTGTTCCCCTGATGATGCTGGGGATGTGAAGTGTGTGTTTACCTGGTGATATTGGAGATGTGTGTTAGTGTGTGTGTGTGTGTGTGTGTGTGTTCACCTGGTGATTTTGGGGATGTTGCCTGTGTGTGTGTGTGTGTGTGTGTGTGTGTGTGTGTGTGTGTGTGTGTGTGTGTTTATCTGGGGATGTTGCGTGTGTGTGAGTGTATGTTTGTTTACCTGGTGATGTTGGGAGCATGTGCGTGTTTACCTGGTAATGTTGGGATTGTTGCATGTGTATGTTTACGTGGTAATGTTGGGAATTTTTTGTGTGTGTATGTATGTATGTATGTATGTATGTATGTATGTATGTATGTATGTATGTGTGTGTGTTTACCTGGTAATGTTGTATGTGTATAAATGGTGAAGTTGAGGATATTGTGTGTGTTCCCCTGATGATGCTGGGGATGTGAAGTGTGTGATTACCTGGTGATATTGGGAATGTGGCGTGTGTCTATCAGCTCGTTCTCCATGTCCAGCAGATGAGAGTTGTGGTTGTGAAGCTCTAATGGGGACGTGAAGCGTCTGAGTCTCAGCAGAGCCAAACAAAACTGAGAGCCCATTTCCTCCAGTTCACTCGTACCAATCTGAAGACCCTGCAAACACAAAGATCTTCACTCATTTTGCTGATGTTAAAGCCTTATTTCAGTACACAGTAAATACATTATCATCCTCCCTGCTGAAAAATCCAGCTTAAACCAGCCTAGGCTGGTTGGCTGGTTTTAGCTGGTCGACCAGGCTGGTTTTAGAGGGGTTTTGGCCATTTCCAGGCTGGTTTCCAGCCATTTCCAGTCTGATCTTAGCTGGTCTGGCTGGGAGATGACCAGCTAAAACCAGCTTGACCAGCCTAGCCAGACTGGGAGCCCAGCCAAAACCAGCTATGTCCAGCTTAAACCAGGCTGGAAATGGCCAAAACCCCTCTAAAACCAGCCTGGTCGACCAGCTAAAACCAGCCAACCAGCCTAGGCTGGTTTAAGCTGGATTTTTCAGCAGTCATAGTTCTAGACACGATACCCCATATATTTAAAATATGAAAGATCTTGTGAAATTTAAAAAAAAATAATGATAAGTTACAATTAAGTGAGCTTTTACCTTGATGAGGTAAGTAAAATAGTCTAATTTCAAAGCGAAAACAACATTATCTAACCCCATTGGCAGATTCTTTATCTTGTTATAGAAAAAAAAAACTTTGATGTATTATTTCTAAAAACAAGACAATATTTTTGCTCATCTAGAAATGCTTCTTAATTTTTTTTATTTTATTTTAGATATTTTGTCAAGAAACAAGACAAAACTCTACGAGAAGCAGTGTAACACCAAGGCTCAGTGTGACAGAAAATGACTGTTGCTAAGTGATAATCCAACACATGCTAACACTAGTTTATTAAATGTAAATATTCAGCTGAGCTCTGACTTATTCAGATATTCGACAGAAAGAAGCTTCAGCCATGTTACTTAAACTCACAGAGACGCCATTATGCGTTCTGCAGACAAGACAGTGAGTCACACCATCAGAGACGTGAGAATGCTAAATATTTCACAGTTAGCCTGTAGCGCCATCTACTGTTCACATTCGTCATCAAAACAAGTCATGTAATATACAGAGACATTTATTTATCCAGACGGTTGGAAACACATCTGAGGTAATCAACAACATAAATTAGCCCAATGACATTAAGACTTATGTTTAGCTGTCGTGTGTTAGCGAATCATATTTTCTTTCTCGTTTTAAATTTGGTCTCCAGTTTGTAACAGATTTGCTGACTGTGAAAGTATGATGCAAATCAGCAATAGCGCTAAACCAGGGGTGTCCAAACTCAATCCTGGAGGGCCGGTGTCCTGCATACCCTACTAAAAAAAACAGCTTAAACCAGCCTAGGCTGGTTGGCTGGTTTTAGCTGGTTGGCTAGGCTGGTTTTAGAGGGGTTTTGGCCATTTCCATGCTGGTTTCCAGCCATTTCCAGCCTGGTCTTAGCTGGTCAGGCTGGGAGATGACCAGCTAAAACCAGCTTGACCAGCCTAGCCAGACTGGAAGCCCAGCCAATACCAGCTATGTCCAGCTTAGACCAGGCTGTTCAAGCTGGTTTTAGCTGGATTTAGCTCGTCATTTTCCAGCCTGATCAGCTAAGACCAGGCTGGAAATGGCTGGAAACCAGCCTGGAAATGGCCAAAACCCCCTAAAACCAGGCTGGTCAACCAGCTAAAACCAGCCAACCAGCCTAGGCTGGTTTAAGCTGGATTTTGCCGCAGGGTATTATTTCCAACCCTAATTAAACACACCTGAAGCAGCTAATCAAGCGGTTTAGGTTTACTAGAAACTTCCCAGCAGGTGTGTTGAAGGATGTTGGAGCTAAACTATGCAGGACACTGGCCCTCCAGAACCGAGTTTGGACACCTCTCTGCTAAACCAACTGAAATAATACTATAGTAATACCATATAGTTTTTGAGCCATATGGTACAGTGTTATATTATACTGACTCAAAAAAACAGCTTAAACCAGCCTAGCCTTTCGTTTTAAGGATATCTATAAGCTAGTGTGCTCCAAAACAGTGACAAAATTCGCATTTAGAAGATATAAAACATCCAAAGCTTGTATTTTCCACTTCCGCCTAAATCTTTCAACGATTTGTTACACGTTACCTCATACTTCAGTTTCTCATCAAAACTTGACCAATCAAATGCTCTCTAGTATCTGACATGCCCCACCTCTTCTTCTCATTTGCTTTTTATTGATGCGCTTGAGCTCAACCACTCTCACTGTCAAAGTGGTGAAAAAACAAAACACTATTGACTATTGACACTATTGTTTTTTTTTTTTTAAAGGGAGGAGCTACTTTATGTCCCGCCCTCTCTTCATGTTTTAGTTGAGATTACGCTAAACAGAATAAAAAAAATTCACATTTCAAAGCACTTCACGTGACCATTAGATAGAAAAATCTAACTAACCTTCTGTGTTTGTGTAAAAATAGTCGGAGCTCACCTTGTATTTGCCCTGGTCACAGCCACAAAGTGTGCTCTCCATGGTGTAACTGCGCTGCACGCCGATCTCCCGCCACACCACCACACGCGCCGTGGCTTCTTTAGAGCGTTCCACCACAAAACTGCAGCTGGACAGACTGAACGCTGGAGCCATCTGAGACAGCAGCTTAGGCAGAGTCTGCAACACGCCAACAATATACAGTTGAAGTCTGAATTATAAGCCCTCCTGAATTAATAGCGTCTCTATTTATTATTTCTGTTTGACGGAAAGGACATTTTTCTAAACATAATAGTTTTAATAACTCATTTCTAATAACTGATTTATTTTATCTTTGCCATGATGTCAAAAAAAGGTCCAATTTTAGGTAGAAAAATAGTAAAAACTCTGGTCACTTTGAGTGAGATGCTAATGGTCTAATCTGATTCAGTGATTTATGCTAAGCTAAGCTAAAATGCTCTCATCAGACCCAGAGAGTGGCTGGATGGATTAAAAAAGGGTAAAACTCAACTTTCTAACACCAGAGAGCCTTAAAATTAAGGTCGCATGGAGGTTGGGGATAGTACCTCTGGACTGGGCAACTGGGGTGGTGGTTCGCATTTTTAAGAAGGGTGTGCTCCAGCTATAGGGGAATCTCACTCCTCAGCCTCCCGGGAAAAGTCTACGCCAGGGTACTGGAGAGGAGGATTTGGCCAGTGGTTGAAGCTAGGATCCAGGAGGAATAATGCGGTTTTCGTCTGGGCTGTGGTACTGGACCAGCTCTACACCCTCACCAGGGTGCACGAGGGTTCATGAGAGTATGCCCAACCAGTCCACATGTGTTTTGTGGACTTGGAGAAGGCAATCGATTGGTCTTGGAGTATGGGGTCAGAGGCGCTCTGTTAAGGGCCGTCTCGTCCCTGTATGAACAGAGAAGGAATTTGGTTTGCATTGCCGGCAATAGACTTGTTTCCAGTGCATGTTGGACTCCAGCAGGGCTGCCCCTTGTCACCAATTATTTTCTTAATTTTTATGAACAGAATTTCAAGGGGTCCGGTTCAGGGATCATAGGATTTCATCTGTTATTTGCAGACAATGTTGTTCGATTGGCTTCATCGAACATGGACCTTCGGCATGCACTGGGGCAGTTTGCTGCCGAGTGTGACTCGGCTGGGATGAGAATCAGCACCTCCAAGTCCGAGGCCATGGTGCTCCGATGGAAAAAGGTGGTTTGCCATCTCCAGGTTGGAGGAGAGTCCTTACCCCAGGTGGAGGAGTTCAAGTATCTTGGGGTTTTGTTCACGAGTGAGGGAAGGATGGAACATGAGATTGAAAGTAGGATTTGTGCAGCGGCAGCAGTGATGCGGTTGATGTACTGGTCTGTTGTGGTGAAGAAGGAGCTGAGCCAAAAGGCAAAACTCTCGATTTACCGGTCAATCTACGTTTTGAGCTTTGGGTCATGACCGAAATGACAAGATCTCTAATACAAGCAGCCAAAATAGGTGAGGAGCTCTGACTCCCGGAAGGAGCTCGGAGTAGAGCCGCTGCTCCTCCACATAGAGAGAAGTCAGCAGAGGTGGCTCAGCATCTGTTTCAGATGCCTATCTAGGGGGGTGCTAGGCATGTCCCAGTGGGAGGAGGCCTCGGGGAAGACAGGACACGCTTGAGGGACTATGCTCTCGGCTGGCCTGGGATCCCCCCGGAGGAGCTGGAGGAAGTGTCTGGGGAGAGGTTCTCTCCTAAGTATGCTGCCCCCATGACCCAGCCCCGGAAAAGCAGATGAAAATAAATGAATAAATGAATATTCTAGCCAAAATAAAACAAATAAGACATTCTCCAGAAGAAAATATATCTAAATATATAAAGAAATATCTAGTAAAATATTATATACTGTTAAACATTATAAATGTTTCTTAAAAGCCCTTGCTTTGCAGTGGGCAGTCATGTGTACAATTTGTGAATGACACATTTTTGCAGGTTAATTTTAATAAATCACTTGGATGGACTGAGAAGAAGCTGTGAACTTAAAATAATGTCTGCATCAAGCTCACCAAAAAGTTGACAATAAAAACAAATGAGTCTAAAAACACCATGGTGTGTTACCCTGTATCCGAGGTCCTCGTTTAGGTCACATGTGCTGGTGTTCACACTGGACTGCCACATTGTCTCCTTAATACTGCAGCCGTACATGAAAACATTCTTCTTCCGTGAGTGACCGTGATAGTCGCAGAAAACCTACACCAACACACAACCACAGTTAACAGATAAACACACTGCTGGTGTCATTAAACAGATAAAACAGGGCTCTCTTAGATCAGCAGTGTCCCATCTTGCTATCTCTAACTCACTCGCCAGGAGATTTCTAGTGAGTCGGAATACCTTGATTAGCAGGTTCTATTGGGTTTAATTAGGGTTAGAGCTCGACATCCCAGACTTTGGGAATCATTTTTCCTCTCCAAGGCACTACTTTTCTATTATTTTTATATGTAAACACATGCTTGAAAGAAATGCTTTAAAGCATTGTGCATGCGAGTGCCGTGTTTTTTAAACAATGGCTGTGTCTCAATTCCAAGAATGCAGAGAACAGACTTGCGTTCTTCTGGAGACCGGTCTTGCCAGGTGTCCTCGGAAGAACAAACTCAAGAGACTACGAGAACACAGAGCTCGTCCTCTGAGGAATGAGATGCTGCGTTCTTCCTGATGGTCACGTGACCTTCACGGGTTTTAAATAGAAACATATTTAAACATTACAGCATTCATACAACGATTTATTGTGTTTCCCCTTTTCAAAATATATACTATGCTTAAAAACATTGTACCTTTTTGTTGCACAATATAAATAAAACAGATTTTAATACGAATTTCAGCAAACAAACACCCTTAATGTGTTTATTCCTTTATTAAGATGTTCATGGTAATGTTTATATTCATTTAGGGAAACTCCTGAGATAAATAAGTTACATCTCTGAATTTTAATAATAGATCTAAATAAAATGCTGCGCTTCCCAACTCCAGTCGCAATGACTTCTGGGACTTCTAGATCGGGGCTTAAGTCTGCATCGATGTATCCTCCATATCAAGAACACATCCGGGAAGTTTCACGCGTCCTCTGTTCTTGCGGTCTTGAGTATTGGAACTGAACTTTGGCAGCTGATGATGACGTTTTATGAGAACACGAGGACGCAGTACTCTGAAGAACGCATATTGAGAAACAGCCAATGTGTGAAGTTGCTCATCACTGTCAGTTCCAAAGCAGTGGGCCAATCAGAATAACGTGGAAGTGGGACAACCATTGCAAGTTTCTGTTTACAGGTGCTCCTTGTCTGGATACCTCGTGCTTTAAGCTGTGCTTTTTTTAAAGCACTATGAAGTGTTGTAAGTTGCGTTTTTAGTAGCAAAGACACCTTCTGTGTAAATGCTGTGTTCACACCAGACTTGGAACGTGTAAATAAATCGCAATGTTCATGCGTAA
The DNA here is from genome assembly GCF_049306965.1 of Danio rerio. Taxonomy (NCBI): domain Eukaryota; kingdom Metazoa; phylum Chordata; class Actinopteri; order Cypriniformes; family Danionidae; genus Danio; species Danio rerio. Next base: position 59,671,916 of record NC_133183.1, read on the forward strand.
ATAGTCACGTGAACATTTTTAGAGTTTACTTGGTTCATTCGCGCATTAAATTTGTTTAATTCGCACATAAAATTGGCTTTACAATAGATGCAGATTCGCATTATAGGCAGGACTTCTGTCTGCCCGGTGACTCTAGCTTCATTGCTAAATGGCTAACATGGATTTTATTGAGAGAATAACTGTTTATGTGCTTTAGGAAGGCTAAAAACAGCATATATATATTAGTCTGAGTGCACTAGATCCTTTCAGAGGTGCACCAGCTCTGTGAGTTCATAAACTCCTCCAGAAACTATACCTGGATGATGGAAACTTTCAACGGTGCTTCAGACTGAGCCCAGTTTGATGAGCTGTTGTGCGGAGTCGGCATGAGGATTTCCCCTCGGTACACTAACAGGTGCTAGGTCTCCACTTCATTTGCGCGTATCGCATCGCAGGATGTCTATTCGCGTCTTTTCATTGAGTTAACATGTAAATTACTTGCAATTGTCGCTTTATCCGTATCTAGTGTGAACATAGCATTAGGCTACATTTATAAGACAACAATTTTGCCAAAAAAAATCTAAATGTGTCTTTTAAAAATGTTTCACATTTACATGACGTTTTAAAAAACGATCCATGTTTACACATCCAAAACAGCCAAAAATGCAGCATCACATATGCCAGGCCAGTATTTGTCACTAGGACCTTGTTAGTAAACAACATTACTTGCAGAAAAGTGGGGACTTGCAGTCTGCGGCTCAGTGTTGGTGTGTATGTAGAATTAGCAGATTCTCCATTTTTGGTTGTAAGGCTTTGCCGATAATGCGTTAGCAAATACTTGAGCAACGAAAACACTACCACATCCTCCACCATTGTTCTGTGTTGGTCTGTGCTTGCTTTTAATCTGCAGCGCCCTAAATACATACTTTGCACAAGCATGGCATCATCATTTTCATAGACTCTCATTTTAGGTGTTTACACGAACACAGCAGGTGTTTCCCAGTGATGAGCGGAGGCATCCGCTGCGTAAAACAGAGGCTAGATAAGACCACTCGGGGCTGATTTATGTTTTTTCAGTCCCATAAATGCGATTATTATGTAAACAAACAGGCAAAACACATACTAAGTATCCCGTTTTTGGCTTTAAACAGCCGCTTATATGATGCTCTCTCACCAGTGGAGTTCTTCCTGTGGCTCTGAGGTACTGCAGGAGACTCTTGGCATGGTAGATGGTGGGATGAAGTTCGGCATTGGGGTTCTGCCACTGCCTGTTCAGATCCTCGCCACTTAGAGAACAACGATGACTGCAAAAAAAAATCTAAGTATATTGAATATGTAGACATATTTTATATGTCTATTTGTGCATTTGTGGAAACAAATTGCATTAAAAATGCTGAATTGATTTTGATCAAGTTTGGATCAGCTATCAATTAGCAAAGGTTTTTAAAACATTTAAATAATATGTATTCATTTTATTATTGTTATTACTTTGTGCCGCCATTAGGGCTCCTAGTAACACCTATTTCACACTACATGACTTTAAACATTAGGCAGGTCTTTAAATCACTGCGGTGCTCACACTACGAAACAACATAAATGATTCACAGCCGATAAAATGTTGAGGGCGGAGCCATCAGAAAGAGCTGAACACTATTGGCTACTTGTGTGAAGATGACATCCCTGACACCCAGCATTTGAAAACTCTCTTAAAACATTCAAGGGAGCGTTTAAAAGGATCATTAATCAGCTGTCAGCAGATTAATCGCTCATATATTTGCACGGTTCAGCTGATAGATGCGGCTTTAATCTGCTCTTGAGGCCCTGTAGGGTGAATGAAGTGCATCGATGATCATTCTGGCCAATCACAGGCATTTCTGTTGAGCTCGTGAACATAATGACTTGGTCTCTCATTGGCTTGTCTGCAATATTTAGCATGCTAGATGTTGAATTTTTGTCTGTGAGGTGTTGAGGATGCATCAGCGAGCCTTGATGCGTCATTCAGCAGTTCACACATAAACACTGCTGTTTGTCCTCCCGATCACAGCCCAATCTGCCGGTGAGCTTGCTAACTTGCAAATCGGGCCAAAATCGGCTTAAAATCCTGTAGTGTAAACTAGGCATTTGCCTGTGCATTAATGTGCCCCCTGCACACCCCACAGAGTGGAGTTTCTGCTCACCATATCAGAGAAAGTCAGTGGAGATAAGGATATGAAAAGCCCCACCCTGGAGTGCTTACAAGTTTGTGGTTTTAAGAAAAATGGTGTTGCCTGATAAATTTGTACATGGCCTGTCTTGAGACGAGACCAGACATGGCCGAAAACACAGTTGGTTTTCATTGGCGCTAGTGGTTTTGCGTTGGCCTAGTGAGTCTCGGGCTTTAAAACATATGACAAACTTTTAATAGGACATCTTTAGCTTTGGCTTTGGCTTGTGCTGCACTCTGAAGTTAAATGCAAGGGGTGAACTGATCATCAATAGATTCTATTCATTTGTAGAAGCGCAGGGAGGTGAATTTATCTGCTGACATACTTTCCATTGATGACCCCGTCAGGGTTGAGCATGGGCATGATTTTGAAGATGTAGCTCTGGCGTAGACTCTGGGCTTGAGGACTGCAGCTCATGAGGAACTCCAGACTGCCCTTCATCACCCAGCTGGAGTTAGTCTCTCCAGGATGCACCCGCGCAGACAGAAAAATCACTGGACGGCTTCCTGCACACACAATAATGCCACACTCATGTAGTGTGGCTCTCCATAGTTCACTATGTCATAAATAAATACCATAGAAAACTGTATTAAATACTGCACCCTTTAGGTTCAAGCATCAAAACAAACACTAGACCATATCTATACACCAAAAATTCTACATAAATCATCTAAAATTACATTGATTATACAATTTAAGGGGCGTCGGTAAAAATGACTTCCGCTCTGGTGACCCCTGATGAATAAAGAGACTAAGCAGAAAAATTAATGAAAGAATGAATGAACTCGATGTTAAAATGGTAAATGTCCTATTATATATACTATTAATTGTCCTATTAGGTAAATGTCCTATCATAGGTGTAAATGTCATAGTAAAACGGCTTTAATGTTATTTGTAAATTTGTAAATATATATTGCATCGGCAAAAGTTATAGAGGTCATCTCCAAGTATTGTACAATAAGTCAATATATTTATTATTGTGACAGGCCTATATTTGAGTATTCATTATGTTTGTGCGAGGGCGTAAATGCTTTTTCATTGGATAGTTGTGTTCACAATATGTTGAGGTTTTCTTGGAGCAATTCAGTTTGAAAATCTAGAATTATTTCTACTTTTTGTGATTTGGGACGCACCTATTGATTGGAAAAAGTCAAATATTTCTGTTACAAGAACACTTAGATCCATTTTATAAGACATGCGTTACCGCTTGGCGGCATGTGGGTTCATTTGACATTGGAATTACGTGCTTTTGAAAACTTTAAAATAAAAGACACCATTATACAGCATGGAAAGGCCAGGGTTAAATGTAAAACTATTCCGACAGTGTTCATTTGACAGAAAAAAAAGTCAAATGCATTGCAATTTTCATTTTTAGGTGAGCTATTTCTTTAAAGGGGACCTTATTATGTCCCTTTTTACAAGATGCAAAATAAGTCTCTGATGTCTCTAGAGTGCGTATGAAAAGTTCCGGCTCAAAACACCACAAAAATAATGTTTTAAAACTTTGAAACTCCCCCTAATGGGCTTTGATCTGAATTATGCTGTTTGGTGACTGTCGCTTTAAATTCAAATGTGCTCTTTTGAAAAGAGGGCGGAGCTACGCAGCAGATTTCAAACTCTAATGCTTCTCACTCAGGGCTGTCTATGCTAATGAGGGAGAGATGGTTACTAATAGGCGGGGCTTTCCTCCTCTGATGACACGTACAAAGAGAGACTGTTTTTTATGAAGTGTGATTATAAAAATAGAATGAATGCATTTTTACCATTAGAAGCTGGCTATTTTCACACACTTTGGCCACACAACTTTGTTTAAGCCCCTTATAAAAGTGATTTTTGGATAATAGGTGCCCTTTAAAACTGAAAGCAGATTCTTTGAACTGCATGGTGGCGTTGTTTGTTTATCACTACGGTAGCTCTCTGCGTGTGTAGGTTACATACTGAACTGGCTGATGTGTTCATCGCTGGAGGATTCTGGCATGGCTGTGATGGTGAGCAGTGGGCAGCCGTTTCCTCCCAGTGTTTCACACAGATCCTCCTGCCTGTAGTAGATCTCGGGTGTGCACAGAGCACTCAACTTCTGGAGATGCATCTAAATGAAAGAAAAACCCATTTAAAACGGAATCCTACGTTACATCCTACTACATAAGATAAAAAGCTATGATGACATTTAAATAATAATAATAATAAAATCAACTACTAGTCAGCAGCTCTGATGCTAAATGCTAAGGTAATGCTGCTGTGGTACATAAAAATATACAAGTGGTTTGGTAAACCAGACACAATTTGAAGTGATCGAAGTGGAATACTAAGTAGTCAAAACTACGTATTGTATTATTACCAGCAAATCACAGATGCAGGCGAGTCATGGGATACTATTCAAACCAATTTAGTTAATTTTGAGATTTGTGTTATTTAAACTATTTTTGTAAGTAGGTTGTTTAAATATTTGGATTTCGTTGTCAAAGGTGCTGCTATTTTATTGAATTTGTTTAAAGGATAGATGGATAGATAGATAGATAGATAGATAGATAGATAGATAGATAGATAGATAGATAGATAGATAGATAGATAGATAGATAGATAGATAGATAGATAGATAGATAGATAGATAGATAGATAGATAGATAGATAGATAGATAGACAGACATCGGATGGATGGATGGATGGATGGATGGATGGACGGACAGACAGACAGACAGACAGACATCGGATGGATGGATGGATGGATGGATGGATAGATAGATAGACAGACAGACATCGGATGAATGGATGAATGGATGGATGGATGGATGGACGGATGGATGGATGGACAGACAGACATCGGATGGATGGATGGATGGATGGATGGAAAGACAGACAGACAGACAGACAGACAGACATGGATGGATGGATGGATGGATGGATAGACAGACAGATAGAAATCAGATGGATGGATGGATGGATAGACAGACAGACATCAGATGGATGGATGGATAGATGGATGGATGGATGGATGGATGGATGGATGGACAGACAGACAGACAGACATTGGATGGATGGATGGATGGATGGATGGATGGATGGATGGATGGATGGATGGATAGATAGATCGATAGACAGACAGACAGACAGACAGACAGACAGACAGACAGACAGATAGGCAGACAGATAGGCAGACAAACAGACAGATATCGGATGGATGGATGGATGGATGGATGGATGAATGGATGGATGGATGGACGGACGGATAGACAGATAGACATCGGATGGATGGATGGATGGATGGATGGATGGATGGATGGATGGATGGATGGATGGATGGATGGATGGATGGATGGATGGATGGATGGATGGATGGATGGATGGATAGATAGATAGATAGATAGATAGATAGATAGATAGATAGATAGATAGATAGATAGATAGATAGATGTATTTTGCACAGTACCTTCAGCATTGAGTAGGTGTAAGGGTAATGATAGGCAAAGTAGCAAACGTCATCTTTATGCTGAAAGGTCACAGTGAAGGTCATGGTGAAGTACGATTTGCCCTTTTGACCTCCGGCTGCAATGGAGCTTCGTGCGAAATGATTCCTGGGTGGACAAAAACAGACAGGATTTCTGCAAAACTGTAACTTTTCAGCGCATAAACCAACCCATAAATCACTGTACGACTTGCTCTTTACTTGTAATAGCAGATGTCTGATCCAGTTCTAACCCAATGAGGGCTGCCGTTGATGGCCTCCTGTACCGAGTACATGATCACCTGCATACCTGTCAGACAAGAAAGGTATAGATAGGTTAGCCAAACGTATGTAAATAGCTGACTAACTTAAAGTCCATATGAACCGGAAGCCAAATTTTCCGGATTGTGACGCGGAGAAAGGGAATATTAAATGAGAGAACAGTGGGCGTGGCTTGTTTTTTCTACTATGAGCTGATTGGATGTAGTAAAGATGGCATTTCGTTCAGAAAAATTGTGAAAAGGGTCTGGGGAGAATTATTACAACTTAACAGACTCCTCCTCCAGCTCACTATTTCTGTTTGTTGTTAAAACTGACAGTAGGAGGGGCGTGATTAGGTATGTTAGCCACGCCCATAACCTCAGACAGACCTAATCTGAGAATTTAACTGAAAACAAACAGGGAGTGCATTATCAGATTTCAAGAGCAAACTATTATATTTTTAATGACATGCACAGATGAATTGTTCACCACAAAACTAGCAATGTGAGCTAACAAAATCAATATTGCTAGGTTTGATTTCATGTGTACGTTAAATGTGCCATATAATTAAAATCTGAATGTACAGAGTGGCCTGCACGGTGGCGCAGTGGGTAGCGCGTTTGCCTGACAGCAAAAAGGTCGCTGGCTCGAGCCTGGGCTGGGTCAGTTTTTGTGTGGAGTTTGCATGTTCTCCTCGTGTTTGCGTGGGTTTCCTACGGGTTTCCCCACAAGTACATAGACATGCGGTACAGGTGAATTGGGCAAGCTAAATTGTCCGTAATGTATGTGTGTGAATGTAAGAGTGTATGGGTGTTTCCCAGTGATGGGTTGCAGATGCAAGGGTATCCGCTGCGTAAAACATATGCTGGATAATTGGTGGTTCATTTCACTGTGGTGACCCCAGATTAATAAAGGGACTAAGCTGAAAAGAAAATGAATGAATATACAGATGAATAGCTGAATGATATGAGTTTGGTACATGCACATGGCCATACTGAGAGCTTCAAACATAGATAGGTTAACCAAATGTATGTAAGTAACTAAATAAATGTACAAAATATTCTATATAGGCACATATATACAAAATGGCTTCTAGCACAACTCTATCACTAATAATAGCACATATACAGTAATAATACAGGGCATTCGGAAAGTATTCATAGCACATAACTTTTTTCACATTTGTTTATGTTACAGCCTTATTCTAAAATGGATTAAATTCATTTATTTCTTCAAAATTCTACACACGATACTCCATAATGACTGTGGAAAAAGAGTTTTTGAAATTCTTGCAAAAAAATCTTGCAAATTTATTGCAAATTTATTACAAATAAAAAAAGCTGAAAGATCACGTGCATCAGTATTCACAGCCTTTGCTCAATACTTTGTTGATGCAGCTTTGGCAGCGATTACAGCCTCGAGTCTTTCTGAATATGAAGCCACAAGCTTGGCACACCTGTCTTTGGGAATTTTTGCCCATTCCTCCTTGCAGTACCTCTCAAGTTCCACCACGTTGGATGGGAAGTGACGGTGTACGGCCATTTTCAGATCTCTCCAGAGATGTTTAATAGGATTTAGGTCTGGGCTCTGGCTGGGCCACTCAAGGACATTCACAGAGTTGTTATGAAGCCACTCCATTGATATTTTGGCGGTGTGCTTTGGGTCACTGTTCTGCTGGAAGAAGAACTGTCGCCCCAGTCTGAGGTCAAGAGCACTCTGAAGCAGGTTTTCATTCAGGATGTCTCTGTACATTGCTGCATTCATCTTTCCCTCTATCCTGACTAGTCTTCCAGTTCCTGCTGCTGAAAACATCCTCACAGCATGATGCTGCCACCACCATGCTTCACTGTAGGGATGGTGTTAGCCTGGTGGTGAGCGCTGCCTGCTTTTCTCCAAACACAACACCTAGCATTCACTCCAAAGAGTTCAATTTTAGTCTCATCAGACCAGAGAATTTAGTTTCTTATGGTCTGAGAGTCCTTCAGATGCCTTCTGGCAAATTCCAGACGAGGAGTGGCTTCTGTCTGCCCACTCTACTATACAGGTCTGATTGGTGGATTGCTGCACAGACGGTTGTCCTTCTGTAAGGTTCCCCTCTCTCCACAGAAGAACGCTGGAGCTCAGACAGAGTGACCATCAGGTTATTGATCACCTCCCTGACTAAGGCCCTTCTCCCCTGATCACTCAGCTTAGATGGCTGGCCAGCTCTAGGAAGAGTCCTGGTAGTTTCAAACATCTACCACTTACGGATGATGGAGGCCGCTGTGCTCATTTTAACTTTCAGAGCAGCAGGAATTTATCTGTAACCTTCCCCAGCCTTGTGCCTTGAGATAATCCTGTCTCGGAGGTCTACAGACAATTCCTTTGTCTTTGTGCTTGGTTTGTGCTTTGACATGCACTGTCAACCCTGGGACCTTATGTATGCCTTTTCAAATCATGTCCAATCAACTGAGTTTACCCCAGGTGAACTCCAATTAAACTGCTGAAACATCTCAAGAATGACCAGTGGAATCAGAATGTACCTGAGCTCAATTTAGAGCTTCACGTCAAAGGCTGTCAATACTAATGTACATGTGATCTTTCAGGTTTTTTATTATTAATAAATTTGCAACAATTTCAAAAACTCTTTTATCATTGTCATTATGGAGTATTGTGTGTAGAATTTGGAGGAAATAAATTAATTTAATCCCTTTTGGAATAAGGCTGTAACCGAAAAAAATGTGGAAAAAGTGAAGCGCTAAGAATACTTTCCGGATGCATCTTATTTAAAGGTAATGGCTATCATAATTGAAAAGACCCACCATAATTGAACTGGCTGTTGGACTTCTCACAATTGATTATGTTGAATCGATAGCGAACTCCTGGACGCATATTTCCCACCTCAAAATAAAACCACTGGTGATAGTGATTACTATTGATATCAGAGTTCAGGATCAAGTCATACTCAAACCTGCAGACAGACACCAATTTTATTAAAAGCAGATTCCCACTACAAATAAAAGCACAAAACGTCCAATTCTGCACATACTTCCTGACTTGTATCGCTTTCCGTAGGTTTCCAGACTCGAATTTAGAGTTGAACTTCAGAGATTCCCCGTTGTCGGTAAGTGGAGAACTGAAAGAGTTTCATTAAGATGTTTACACCGATGATTCACCTATTTCATAACTCAGAGTAATAAAAGAAAAGTGCCTTGGTGTGCTCAAAACAAATTTAAAAAATCCAGTTGTTACTGTCTCTTTCTTATATGTGATGGTCAAAACATATGAACATTTATTATATCCTCCCATTTTAAGAAACAGATATGTGCGATTACTCTAGGGTTAGAGTTGATATATAGCAGATAGACATATACTGGTGTGGAAATATAGAGGATGTATTTCATTTGATGCAATAAAGCAGTATTTTTTTACAAGTGCGCAAAATGCAGCTTTTTGATGGGGAATTGATTCTTTGGAAAAAATTTAAGAAAATAAATATGTTTGAAAATAAAATAAAAATGTTTGAAAATAAAATAAAAATGTTTGAAAATGAAATAAAAATGTTTGAAAATGAAATGAAAATGTTTGAAAATAAAATAAAAATATTTGAAAATAAAATAAAAATGTTTGAAAATAATATAAAATAAAAATGTTTGAAAATAAAATAAAATAATTTTTTTAAATGTTTGAAAATAAAATTAAAAATGTTTGAAAATAAAATAAAATATAATTTTTTGAAAATAAAATAAAAATGCTTAAAAATAAAATAAAAATGTTTGAAAATGAAATAAATATGTTTGAAAATAAAATAAAAATGTTTGAAAATAAAATAAAAATGTTTGAAAATGAAATAAAAATGTTTGAAAATGAAATGAAAATGTTTGAAAATAAAATAAAAATATTTAAAAATAAAATAAAAATGTTTGAAAATAAAATAAAAAAAAATGTTTGAAAATAAAATAAAATAGTTTTTTTAAATGTTTGAAAATAAAATTAAAAATGTTTGAAAATAAAATAAAATATAATTTTTTGAAAATAAAATAAAAATGCTTAAAAATAAAATAAAAATGTTTGAAAATGAAATAAATATGTTTGAAAATAAAATAAAAATGTTTGAAAATGAAATAAAAATGTTTGAAAATGAAATGAAAATGTTTGAAAATAAAATAAAAATATTTGAAAATAAAATAAAAATGTTTGAAAATAAAATTAAAAAAAATGTTTGAAAATAAAATAAAATAGTTTTTTTAAATGTTTGAAAATAAAATTAAAAATGTTTGAAAATAAAATAAAATATAATTTTTTGAAAATAAAATAAAAATGCTTAAAAATAAAATAAAAATGTTTGAAAATGAAATAAATATGTTTGAAAAAAAACAAAAATGTTTGAAAATAAAATATAAATGATTGAAAATAAAACTAAATTAAAATGTTTGCAAATAAAATAAAATGATTGAAAATAAAACTAAATAAAATCGTTTGAAAATAAAATAAAAATTTTTGAAAATAAAATTAAGTCAAATAAAAATATAATTAAAAATAAATAATCATAATCAATCATTCATTTGCTAATATATTAATAAAAACAAAGACAACCATAATAGTAGTTTGTTATTGTTGGACATTATTATACATGATGCATTACTGTAATGTGCAACGGATATTGTTACAAGTTAAAACACTGTAATGAAAATTCTTCCCCTCCACTAGTGTTTTTTTTTTTAACCAAAATGCATAAATATTAAACTAAATATACATTTATATGATAAATATACATCAACCAAATAGGTTAAGCTCATTGTGGTGTTACATTCACACTATATATTTGTTGAAAGTGCACGCTGACCTCTGATTGTCTAAGTCATAAACGACTTTATCCAGGATGTCACTGGAGTGAATGAGCCTCTCGATGTCCTGGAAGATCTTAGTTCTGTTAAAAAAAAATAACAAAACAGTTTGTTCAGAAATTTTAATTCTGTCATCATTTATCCATCATTGTGTCTTTCTTTTTTACCATGATGAAGCACAAGATGAGAGATTGTAACCAACATATTTTGCCAAATCAAGCACAGAGTGACCAGGAGATGTTGATAACTTAAAATAAGCATTATAAGCATCAAAACTGCATCATACCTCAAAAGGATCTCATACGTATCTCTGCTATCGATGTTTGTGTAGGGAATATTTTTCTGGTGGCGTTTTTTAGTAAAACAAACTGTATTTGTCATTAAACGTCTCATATTAAGTGTAATTACTCATTTTTAAACAGCGTCATTAATATTTAACATTGAGGTGTGTAGCTCCTCCCCTTTTAAAAGACAGCCAATAGCGTTGTTTTTATCACAGCTCTTCCAGGGAGAGTGGTTGAGCTCAAGCACATCAATTGAAAAGCAAATAAGAAGTGCCTTAAAGGGGGCAGGGCATGTCAGACACTAGAGAGCATTTGATTGGTCAGAAGATTTGATGAGAAACTGAAGTATGAGGTAAAGTCGGTTAAATTGTTGATCCATTTAGGCGTTTCAACCACTCTAGTCACTCTAGTGATCTCAGACTAATTGTTTTGGCGTGGATCAGAAAATTTAATTTCTTAGGTACAGCATTTCACATCGAACAGGCAATAAAAACACACGTGTATTACCTCTGCACACCATAAACCCTCTCCAGAATTGGCTCCCGGAGGTTGAGCGCCACATGGCCAAAGTAATCTGGATATGCCACCTCTGTGTACCCAGGAACTGATCGCGTGCTCTTCACCATCTCCAAATAAAGCTCCGGGTCATGTAGCGGCAACAGTGCTGCGGTATCCGGCACTTCCAGCACCGACTGTTCACCGCCGTCATCCTGACATCCGTCCACAGAGCCTCCATTCACAGCAGCGTCCAGAATCAGATGACCTAAACTGCACACCAGATCAGCGTCTGCTCTGCCGTCCGGCCTCTTGGCTATGGAGATGCTGTCCAGCTCCAGAGGAGATTGTTCAGGCTTTAGGGGCAGGGCGCTTTCCCGGAGCGGACGTCTGTTTTGAAGTCCCGGTGAGGACTGTGTGGTGGGAATGATGATGGGACGGTGAAGCTCTGAGTTGACTCTTGATGGAGGAATGGCAGAAATGGAGTCTTCAAAGTCAATATCCTGAGAACAAAAGCGTAATAGGGATCACTTGAACTTCACGGTTTAATGCACATATTGAAATGACAGGTGACATAACATTGCAGTAATCCCCACCCACCGCTATTGTTTGACAGGCTTGATGTATTATCATGTCTCTGTATTAACGTGTATATTCATGTCCACAGATCACCTACTGCACCTTTAACTAGGCAGGTTAGGGTAATTAGGCAAGTCGTTGTATAACGATGGTTCGTTTTGTAGAAAATCGAAAAAAAATATTGCTTAAGGGGGCTTTTTACCATGAAATGGTTTAAAAAAAAATGTAAAACTACTTTTATTCTAGCCGAAATAAACCAAATAAGACTTTCTCCAGAAGAAAAAATATTATAGGAATTACTGTGAAAAATTCCTGGCTCTGTTTAACATCATTTGGGAAATTTTGAAAACGAATTAAAATTTCGCAGGAGTGCTAATAATTTTGACGTCAACAGTATATTGAGTATATATTTTTTTAAGTATATTTTTTCAGTATCTTATTATATTATAGTATATATTTTTTATATTTTACAGTCTTTATTTTTCAAATTCTTAGTTTCATTTCACATTGTGAATCAGAAGAGTCCTCACCTGAAAAGTTTCAGTGAATTCCCGACAGAAATGCTCGTAGACTCGGAGCTCTTCAAAGGGTCGTGTGTTCATCTGCTTGGGTCTTAGTTTGTTGATATCCGTCTCTATGTCATCATTCTGCAGCGCAAAACAAACCTCAGATACAAACTCAGTTTTCCAGAACTCTGATCGCTCTTTTACTAATATCAGGCATGTCATTGAGTAGAGACAAGAGTCGTTGAATAGGATTGTGTTCACTGACAGAGAACAGGTCTATTCACTACTGTCCCATCAAATAAAAGATACACTAAAATAAAAGATTCGACTTAAAAACTGATTGAAATAAATACTTGAAGTAATTTTGGATGAAACTAAGCTTCAGTTTAAGTTAAAACTGAAATAAAAGCAAATAAAAGATGTGCATGACTAAAATGTTGACTAAAATCTAAAATAAATATAATATCATGTAATTTAGAACATAGAAATTAAGGCTAGTTAAAAATACAGCAAATAAATGACTTTAAACTAAGTTATTCTTTCTCATTTTTGTTGTACTTTCATATGTAAAATCATGAAAAAATTCTGATTATAATTACTATGAGAAAAAAAATATGATAAATGAAGAGAATTATGAAATTACCATTAACAATGCCAATGAAAACTCCTGTGTGGTCGAAAGGCTTCATTTTATTTATAGAAACAGTGTTTTTTTTATTTGAGATGCAGCCATCCATCCATTTATTTATTTATTTATTTATTTATTTATTTATTTATTTATTTATTTATTTATTTATTTATTTATTTATTTATTTATTTATTTATTTATTTATTTATTTATTTATTTGTGTCTATTAATCTGTTTATTTATTTGTTTGTCAATTTATTTATTTATTTATCTATCTATTAATCTATTTGTCTATTTATTTGTTTATTTAATTAATCTATCTATCTGTCCGTCCTTCCATCCATCCGTCCGTCCGTCCATCCGTCTGTCCGTATCTATCTATCCATCCATCCATCCATCCATCCATCCATCCATCCATCCATCTATCTATCTATCTATCTATCTATCTATCTATCTATCTATCTATCTATCTATCTATCTATCTATCTATCTATCTATCTATCTATCTATCTATCTATCTACTTGTCTATTTATTTATTTGTTCATTTATGTAATTAATTAATTTATTTATCTATTTATCTATGTATTTTTCTGTGTCTATTAATCCATTTGTCTATTTATTTATTTTTTTATTTTATTTTTTTATAAATCTATGTTTCTATTAATCTTTTTTGTCTATAGTTATTTGTTTATTAATTTGTGTGTTTATTTATTTGTTTATTTGTCTATCTATTTATTTATTTAATTTCTCCCTTAATCACACCATTTTTTAAATAATGATAACAGTAAAAAAAAAACTACACCAGCTGATTAAAGTGTTTTGTAGAATGAAATCACTGTACTTGTGTTTTGTGACCGGTGTCATCCTCTTCATTTTCAGTGTCATTTTCGGTGTCGACTTCTGTGGCTTCGTTCTCATCGCTTTCATCGACGACATCGTCCACTTCCACAAAAAACACACACAGATCTATTAGCACTGACGCTCTCATGAAAGCTTTCTTTCTTTAAATTAGTTTATACCACTCACCATAAAATAACTAAACAATGACTAATGACTTTGTGGTTTTGTTAGTTTTGATTGTAAGAAGCTGCTTTAAAACAGAAAACTAGTGTGTTTAATGTACTTGCAAAACTAGACTATAATATTTATAATTATAATATGATTTAATACACAGGGTGGGCCATTTATATAGATACACCTTAATAAAATGGGAATGGTTGGTGATATTAACATCCAGTTTGTGGCACATTAGTATATGTGAGGGGGCTTGTAAATAACTCATAAAAAATTATGTTACGTTAAATTCAAGCACACCATTGTTTTTTTCTTGCAAAATTCCCAATAAGTTTATTCAGGTGTGTTCCTATAAATGGCCCACCCTGTAGTACAGCGGTTTTTCAACACATGAGAGTTGAAACTTTGAGTGCATCTTCATGGTCCTAAATCCAAAAATTGTTAAAACATACAAACAAAAGTAAATAAATAAAGATGATTTATTGTACAAACTTAAATTGACCAAGAACACAATATAAGACTGGAAAATCAAAAACAATAAATATAAAAAAGCAAACAAAAAAACAAAACAAAAACAAAACAAAACAAAAAAATATAAAACAAAAAAATAAAAAACAAAAAACAAAACATAAAAATAAAACAAAAACAGAACAAAAAACAAAATCAAAACAACAAAAACAAAAACAAAACATAAAAAACAAAACAACAAAACAAAACAAAACAGAAAAAAAATAAATAAATAAATTTGGGGTCTAAAGGGGGTCGCACACTGAATGTGCTGCGACACGGCGTGCACATGATAGTTGAAAGTAACACGCACCAGACACGCACATTTGCAATTTGTAATTGTGACTAAAACAAAACATATAAAAAAACAACAACAACAAAAAAAAAAAAACATATAAAACAAAAAAAATAAAACAAAACAAAAAACAAAAAAATAAAACAAACAAAAAAATAAATAAATGAAATAAAACAAATCAAAACAAAACAAAACAAATCAAATCAAAAAAAGAAAACAAAAATAAAAAATAAAAACAAATCAAATCAAAACAAAAACAATTAAATGATTTTATCTTAAAAAAAAAATTTAATTAAGATTTTTTTTTTCCAATGACTGGGTCTATATTCCTTTATACCCACTGATAATTGAATGTTAAATCACAATAACACCAAAAATAAAAGATTAATAGTGATTTATGATTTAGATTTCATTTTGACCAAGACAGGACGACTAATTATTATTATTGTCATGGAGTATCATGACCTACAACTACTACACAGAGTGTGTCTGTGTGTTACCTCCAGGCGGCTGGTTGTAAAGCTGCGCCACTGGTCCCCCAGCCGGTATGTGTGGAAGCGGGTACAGAAAGACACTTTTAATAGTAGGCAGTGGTAGGCGGTTCTTTGGAAAGCACTTTCTCATAATCAGGCTGGAGGTGTTGACCAGCGGATCCAGTGTCCGGACGGGCAGGCACTCCTGAACACATCACAATACCACATCTTTATACTCTAGTCATGCCTCTCTAAACTGAAAGTGAAAATAATAGCAAGTGTCTTTTACTGTGGATGTGTTATAAAGGATCCTCATGCCACTGGCTTCTATGAAGGCCTTTCTGCCGAGCTTAATGTTGGTGATGTTTTTGATGCATCCCAGAATGCTCTTGCGGATGATCACGTGGCGGTGGCGTGTGTCGTTTCGGTGCCAGTCTTGGTAGATTGCGAGCAGCGTAGGCAGATATCCTCTGTCCACCGCCCGACGAGCATTCATTCCTGAGGAAAACACAGACCATGTCATGAACGCTACTGCAAGAATATGTTTGCATTAGTGACACTGAATGTTTATGTGTGTGTGTGTGTGTGTGTGTGTGTGTGTGTGTGTGTGTGTGTGTACTGCAAAAAAACAAACAGTTTGGCCGTTTCGTGTGCGCACGTCAATGTCAATATTGCAAGCATATGATACATATGTCGTGTTCATATAATATGTATGTCTATATCGTGGGTACGCGATACTTAGTCATGCGTACACGATATGCATTTCGTGCACATGCGCTATGTATGTTTATGTCGTCCGCACGCAATACTATGTCATTTGCATAAAATACGTATATCATGTGCATGCAATATGTATGTCTATGTAGTGGGCACATAATATATGTGTCTATGTTGTGCGCATGTGATATGTATGCCTATGTCGTGCACACAAAATACCATGTCATGCGCATGCAATACGTACTGTACATATCACATAGGCAAGACATGAGTATCGCGTGTGCATAACATAGTATCATGTGCGCATGACATAGACATACATATTACGTACATATGACATATGTATTGCGTGTGTATGACATAGTTTCGTCTGCGCATGACATAGACACTATGCACACGATACGTATGTCTTGCTTACGCAATTTGTATTTGTATGTTATGCGCACATGATACTATCTCATGCACAAGCAATATGTTTGTCATGCGCACACAATATTTATGTCTATGTCATGCACAGATGAAACTATGTCATACGCACACAATACATATGCCGTGTGTATGCGATATGTATGTCTATGTCGCCCACACAATACTCCGATTTGCACATGATACGTATGTCTTGCTTGCGCAATATATATGTCTATGTCATGCAGACATGATACTATGTCATGCACACGCAATATGTATGTCATGCGCACTCAATATGTATGTCTATGTCATACACAGGTGAAACTACGTCATTCGCATGCAATACATATGTCGTGTGTACACAATATGTATGTCTATGTCGTGCACACATGATACTATGTCATGCACATGCAATACGCATGTCTATGTATGTCTATGTCGTGCACATGATACTATGTCATGCACAAGCAATATGTATGTCATGCGCACACAATATGTACGTCTATGTCATGCACAGGTGATACTATGTCATACGCACGTGATACATATGTCGTGTGTAAACGATATGTATGTCTATGTCGTCCACACAATACTCAGATATGCACATAATAAGTATGTCTTTCTTACGTAATATGTATGTCTATGTCATGCGCACATGATACTATGTCATGCACAAGCAATATGTATGTCATGCGCACACGATATTAATGTCTAGGTCAAGACCAGGTGAAACTATGTCATACGCACACGATACATATGTCGTGTGTACACGATATGCATGTCCATGTCGTCCACACAATACTCCGCTATACACATGATACGCATGTCTTGCTTACGCAATATGTATGTCTATGTCATGCCCACATGATACTATGTTATGCGCACTTGATACGTATGTTATGTGCATCCGATACGCATGTCGCGTGTACGTAAAACTTATATATGATATGCACGTCTGTCGTGCGCACGTGATATGAATGTCTATGTCACATGTGATACTTATGTCTTGCTCAATTCATTACTATTATTTTTTTTGCCTGTCACTTTAGGGGCTTTGTACATTTTATATCAATTAAACAGACTAAAACTATTAAGTTAAACTTGTATAACTTAAAAATACGACTTAATAAAATAAGTTAAAGTAACAAAAAAAATTGTTGTCATGAGTTTTTCATATCAATTCTTACAGTGTACTTGTTTATGTGGTTTTCGAGGACATGCAAATTGTGCAATGACATTGGTATTAAAATCTGGTCCTCAGAACCACCCAATGAGGTATCTTACCAGACTTCAGTAATGCTGCCAGTGTGTCCAACGCCACCCTGTTTTGGAAAAGATCAAATAAATCAAATTGATCACGACAAAATAAAACCAATCCACAATTTCCTTCCTGAACAAACAAATTGTGCATGAAATCACACACATGAGACATACTTCAGCAGAGTGGTGCTCTTTTTGCTGAAGGGTCCAACGATTTCAAACAGGATCTCCAAAGCACCGCTTTTTCCCAGCGACACTGCGTTCACCGCTACAAGAAAACACAGCAAGTGAATTTCTTTCAGTCAGCATAATGCACCGATATTCGTTATCGTAAATCCCCGACGGAACACATCAAATGGGAACTTACAGTTGCTTGAATAGACCCGAAGAACCTGCAGACATGGCAGCAACAGCTTGTAGTTCTGCAGGTTGTGCTTCACCAGATTCAGCGTCACATTCAGAGCCCCATTCAGACGCGCTTTAACACCAAACTTCCTGTCTGAAGAGGAAGTGATGTCGCTGAAAACTGTTCGTGTGCCCAAAGTAGTTTTTGACATTGCAATCAAACAATTTCAAACTAATTTGCATGATGTATTATGGCATTGGGTTGGTTTTTAAGAATTAATACTGTTGCATTTCATTCATTTTCTATTCGGCTTAGTTCCATTATTAATCTGGGGCTGCCACAGCAGAATCGCCAACTTATCCAGCATATGTTTCATGCAGCGGATGCCCGTCCAGCTGCAACCTATTACTGGAAAACATCCATACACACTTAATCACATACTACACTATGGCCAATTTAGCTTGCCCAATTCACCTACAGCACACTACAGATCGTGCTACCCAATGCGCTTATCAGGTTTTATTACGTTTGTTAAAACCAAAACTTCCAAGTGTAACGGAGGCCAGCTAGTAAGTCTAGTGACAGAGGATAGAGGCCATGGTCTTTAGCCTCCTTGTTAGAGCATCCGACTCCCATGCGGAAGGTTGCCAGTTTGATACCAGCTCGGAGCGGGTTGAATGGCGTAGGACCGGCGGAGTTACATTGGTGCCGTGACCCGGATGGGAATGAGGTTTAGGGGTTGAGTGTAACGGAGGCCAGCTAGAAAGTGCTGTGCAGGTAAACCTCACTCCTCTGACCTCATAAGGTGCTCTAGCGACAGACGCTAAAGGCCATGGTCTTTAGCCCCCTTGTTAGAGCATCCGACTCCCATGCGGAAGGTTGCCAGTTCGATACCAGCTCGGAGCGGGTTGGGTGGCGTAGGAGCGGCGGGGTTACATTGGTGCCGTGACCCGGATGGGAGTGAGGTTTAGGGGGTTAGTGTAACGGAGGTTAGTTAGTAAGTGCTGTGCAGGTAAACCTCACTCCTCTGACCTCTAAAGGTGCTCTAGCAACAGACGCTAGAGGCCATGGTCTTTAGCCCCCTTGTTAGAGCATCCAACTCCCATGCGGAAGGTTGCCAGATCAATACCAGCTCAGAGTGGGTTGGGTGGCATAGGACCAGCAGGTTTACACAAGCATTACGGTGATTGTAATAAAGGGAAAGCCAATGACATTTGTCTCCTCCCCTTTTAGCCTGATCCAAAAATGGTTTGATCCGTGACCCAAAAACCATAACATGATCTGATTTATAACACCACTAGTGAAAGCTATAGTGAGCATGGGTTTGTTGTACCTTTGGGTCCGACTTTGACAAGTAGAGAATGAATGTGAAGCATCAGTTCCTCGTTGGCCGGAGGGTCTTTGCTGGAGCTCACCAGCAGCTGCAGCAAAATGGCTGTTCCTCCTTTAGACACGAACAAGCCAGTCCTGCGGCCTCCACCTATACCACAACACAGCCAAAGAAAGATTACGCTAGATTCTGACCTTCAGAAACACACTGTTATGACTGAAGTTCACTGATTACAGCCTTTCTCAGCTGACTCTGCTGTCTTTTTTAAGGCTTAGAGCCATTTAAAACAAACAACAAAGCAATTACCAGTTCATTAAACAGATAGCTCATCCAAAAATAAACATTTTAACCTCATACGAGTTTCTTTCTTCTGTTGAACGCAAAAGAAGATATCATGAAGAAAGCTAAGCAATTGTAACCATTGACTTCCATAGAAGGAAAACAAATACACTGTAAAAGATGCTGGGTTCCACACAATCGAATTGTGGGACAACATGAAGGAATTAAGTTAGCTCAGTTTTTACACTTTAAAGTGCATTAAACGTAAAACAATTAGGGCCCTACAATACACCCGGCGCAATATGGCGCGATGCAATTGTTATTTGCTAGTTTCAGTTTGGCGCAAGAGTCGTTTTGAGGTTTTGCGCCACGCTGTTTAACCAGCAAATGCATTTGCGCTCATATGTGCACCTATAGGCGTTCTGGTCTAAAAAGGAAGGTATTCTAAGGCGCACTGCTGGCGCGTTGCTATTTTGAGAAACCATAATAGATTTTTCAATAGACCAGAACAAGGCCAGTCTAAAGTCCAACACAGAGCGCGTTAGTTGTGCTCCTCGCTTACACACTGCTTAATACACATAAGATGTAGAGCAATACGCAAATATCTTTACAAATGAAAAAGATATAAAATATTAAGGACATATATAGGATATAATAAGGATATACATAGGATATGAATATAAAGGATTAAAATATTACCAAACATATTATTTTCTATCCTACATAAATTAAAAACCACTGCCTTCATGCC